>NC_136512.1:29699476-29809476 GCF_053919585.1 Euprymna scolopes | reverse complement strand
AGAGGGGGGGGGATTTGCTCTTTTAATATTTTCAAATATATCTTTGATTTTAGATTTTTTTTTTATTTCGTTTTTTTACACAATCCTCGAGTGGCTTCTATCCTGGATAAGTGTTGACCAATTAAAAATAATAATCAACCTATAGCCTTCGTCTGTTCAAGACGAAGATCAATAGGCATCTCATGTCTGCGATAATCAATTTTCAATCCTGTTCGATCCTTACATCATGTGGTTTCATGCCTTGTCTGGAGCAATTTCCATAAGTAAAATGTAAAAAGAAAAATAACTCGGTAGGTCAGATATTGGATCAGAAACTATTTGGTAGATTATATATTTTTTGAAGTGAAAAAAATTCAACCTTAAGCATGACAGATCGACGAAAATGCTATTTCAACCTTAAGCATGACAGACCAACGAAATTGCTATTTCAACCTTAAGCATGACAGACCAACGAAAATGCTATTTCAACCTTAAGCATGACAGACCAACGAAAATGCTATTTCAACCTTAAGCATGACAGACCAACGAAAATGCTATTTCAACCTTAAGCATGACAGACCAACGAAAATGCTATTTCAACCTTAAGCATAACAGGCCGACGAAAATGCCATTTCATATGTTCCCTACCGTAAATACTCGATGTCTTTCTAGAATGAATTCAAATTAGAAAGATAATAGATTATATATTTTTTGAAGTTGAAAAAGTTTATTCTTGATACTTAAAAAAAAAGAGAAATAAAAATAAAAGTAGAAAATCTCCCGGACAACACCGGATCAGTACAGCTACTTAGGCATGGCCTAAATAGCAATTCAAGGTCCATGAGAAAATATATTTTTCGACGGTGACATGAAAGATAAAAAGAAAAAAAAAAAAATCAGATGCCATATTTATGAAGAATGAATCGTTATGATGTTTGTTCATCCATTGCTTGTTTGAAAATCCATTTCACATGACAATATTCGGTACGAAAAAAAAAAAAAAAAAAAAAAAGAACGCTCTTTGCAATAGTCTTTGGATATGGAAATATTTTTGGTTTCTATCAAAATTTGACATTCCATATGATTCAAGCGAACATATTGGAACTCTTAGCTGGGGTTTTCATCTAGTTAACAGATGTACCTATTAACCCCAACTTTAACCGGTGTTGTTCCAATATTTTTCGATTTTGAGCAATTATCTAGGCTTCACTATAATTCGCATACAGACACCATTTTGTTTTTTTCGTTCTTAACCGACACGCTTAATACTATATTTATTTTTAATTAAAAAAAAACAACAACTTTAAAATAAGTAAACAAAACAAAAAAACAAACAAAAAAAAATACCCACAAAATAAGGAGTTATCCAGGCAGGTAGAAGTGTAACATAGCTTGCCTTTGGTAACATTATTTGTTGTGTATTTATTTGGACGTTCCACATGATTTAAAAGAACATATTGGAATTCTTATTTGGGGTTCTCATCAGACCAACAGATTTGTCTAATTTGTCTTTGAGCAATTATCCAGGCTTAACCACGTACACCATTTTGTTTTACGTTTTTAATCGATAAACTTAATTCTATCTTTATTTTTAATTAAAAAAAAAAAAAAAAAAAAAAAAAAAAACTTTCAAAATAAGTTAAAACGCACACACACAATAAAAAAGGTATCCAGGTAGATAAAACAGGAAGTTAGCTTGCCTTTGGTAACATTCGTTGTGTATTTGTTTTGACGTTCCACACGATTTGAAAGAATATATTGGAACTCTTAACTGGGGGTTTCATCTGATTAATAGATCTATCTAACGTGAGCCCTAACTGGTGCTCTTCCAATGTGTGATCTATTGCATGAGGAGATCGACCGCAAGCATGTTTACCTTAGAATACCTGGAACGACATAGGAGTCAGTTTCTGTTGTCACAAGAGCCGCTCTCTTACAATTATGACTAGAATCGTTTCATAAAAAACGTTATCAGAATATTCTTCTTTTAATTTAGAAACATACAAAAACATAACAAATGATCGTATTATTTGGATTCATCAGACTACTGTTCTCATCTTGAGTGTGATTTTCACAACGTTTCGGTCGATGTAACCTCCGACCTTCTTCAGGCGTATATTGTCGAACTCGGGAATTTGGACGGAATTTCGAGCGGAACCTTTTATTTACTTCACTAAGTTGAAATAAACAAATAAATAAATGGGTTTAAGGCTCCTAATATTCGTACCAGAATTGTCCGCAGCGTGGTTAGAGTACTTGGAAAAATTAATTGTAAAAAGTGATATTCTCCTGAAGGTTAAAGGTTCAGTCCTTAGTGTGGGCGACTAAAAAATACAATTGCGAATTACTTAGGATCTCAACCCAGTCATGGCTGATGGAACGAGAGCATGCCCCCCTCTATGAAGTAAATAAAGTATTCCACTCGAAATTCCGTCCAAATTCCCGAGTTCAACAGAAACATTCCCGAGTTCGACAATATACACCTGAAGAAGGCTGGAGGTTACATCGATCGAAACGTTGTGAAAATCAGCCTCAAGATGAGAACAGTAGTCTGATATATCCAAATAGGACGAATAACCAATCCTCATCTCAAAATGTCAGAAACCTCATATAAAAATAACTAGTCTGGCTGCCCGGCGTTGCTGGGTGTTTGAAGGTGGGTGTTGAGCAAATAAAAAATTTTTTTTTAAATTTGTAGTAGGCAGACTCGAACCCGTACCGCGAAGGAGGAAAAGAATGTGAAAAAAACAAACAAAAAAAAAACGTGACGTCTTTGCTGTTGCATCCATTGCCAAACCGGAAGTGTCAAAGGTTTAAATTAAGGCTAGTCAATCGAAAAGAGGGGACGACTTTTGAAAATATCGGCGAAAAAAGCGACCCCCTTCCTGTAGAAAAGTGCCCAGTTGAGTGTGAAGGAATTAATGTTTTTAGCCAATTTTTCAATATTTGTCCTCCGAACGGTCGAGCTTCAAAACGATATCGATCTCGTAAAAATCCATCGCCTCTGTCAAAAGTTTTAGAAAGACCATACATACATACATACATACATACATACGTTTAAACAGCCAGGTGAGATTTATATGATAGAAGATCAGTCAACCCAGTTCTCTGAAAAATTTAAACATGAATTATTGTAAATCCCTTTCTAGTTTTCATAATGTAACTGCCTGTAATTTGTTCCTATTTACAATGCCTCCCCACTGGACAGAGTTAGACACCAGGGTCGGTTTTTAACGTGGAGAAAAGGTACAAAAATAAAAATTGTCTCAGTCATGAATGATTTCTCCTCCACTGACAGAGAACAAGAAATTGAAGTGCAGCATCTGAAGAACAGATACTACACTTTGATCTTGTCCTGTAACTTGTTGATAAAGATAATCATAACTCGAAAAACGTTGTGTCCGTGACGTTCTTATGTTTCAAGCAGTGGATTTCAAGTTAAAAAAAAAAAAACTTTCTTAGAGCGAGGATAGATAAGTGATTCTCACTACTCCTCAAAGTTTCCGCTTGTGTGGGCCACAAGTAGGCTTGTAATGGGCCGCATGCTGCCCGCAGGCCGCATGTTTGACATACCTGATCCACAGAGCTCATTATATTTCACATCATTCGGTAGATCACTAACATCCCCATCCAGCACTCATCATCAGTTTAATGTACGTTTTACATTAGTGGCATGTGTTGGACAGCTTTTTGAAATAGACTTCCAAACTAACCTATCTCTATCT
Organism: Euprymna scolopes; assembly: GCF_053919585.1. Lineage (NCBI taxonomy): Eukaryota > Metazoa > Mollusca > Cephalopoda > Sepiida > Sepiolidae > Euprymna > Euprymna scolopes. The sequence continues at coordinate 29,805,772 of NC_136512.1, read as the reverse complement.
AGCCAGATCTTTATTTAATCCCTTTTCTCTCAAATCCATTCTTATCACATCCTTCCAGGTTTTCCTAACGTTACTTATACTACACGGTAAAACGATAAATGTGTCGTCCTAAAGAAAACAAAATGACAGCTTTATTTTAAAACTTTTCTTAGAAAAAAATCGATTCAGGTAGCTTTATTATCTAGTAGCACTGACATCTATTCAATGTAGCCGCCTTCAGCCTCAATCACTGCCTCGATACGAGTCTGGAACCGGGAGCATGCCTTTGTCTACAAGTACTAACGAGAGCTCGGCGAATACTCAGTGGATGGCGGCAATCAGGCTGGCTTTGGTGCTGTAGAAGATCATATTGGTGAGATTCTCGATGTATGACCAAACAAAGTAGCCCAGCGTGTTTAGGTCGGTGGAGGAGGGGGGGCAGGGAGAGAAGGGTACAACTGAACTAAGCCTGAATCTCTTTGAACTTTTGGGCCGGTGCCGAGTCTTACTGCCACACCCAGGATCTGTCAGCTGCCACCTGATTGCACCAGGGGATCACCACCCTTCAGCCCATCCAGGTACACTTTGATGTTGACTTTCCAGCCGACTTTGAAGATGTGAGGCGGCATGATGTGGCCCTCACTTGAAACCACACCAAAAACTATCACTGTTGCCCGAAACTTTGTTTTCATCACCCTGCGCATGTCCCCGTTATCTGGATTTGCATTTTGAGGGTGCAGGCAATGGTCCTGTTCTCATAACTTGGATCAGTAGAGAGCACGAGTTGTACAGTGGCGCATCTCTGATCTCGCTTGTTGAATATTGTGTCACTTTCAAACATGATAGAAGGTTCCTATCGCTCTCGGGATTCGTACACAACTGACCAACTAGTAGATGGATTTCATCAAACGGAAATGGAATCATGTCTTTTCTAGGGAAACAATTTTATCGTTTCACCCTTCATCTCTTCTTGGTCAGATCTTGAGTTATTTATTGGAGTTCAGTCAAGCACTTGCCATGAAAATAGCGATAGAGCAGAGACAGATTTGCAATGTCTCTCCTATGGAACAAAGGTTGCAGGGAAGAAAAAAGAACATCACCTACTAGATTTCGAAGTCAGTTTTTAACTATCAAGGCTGCATAGGGGGCGCCAAGTAGCTTCTGCCCAGATGTGGCAACAGTACCCCATTTTACGACGCACCTGGCTTTTATACAGATAGAGGATTGCCTCGGCAGTGAGATACCTACTGGAGCAGTAGAGTTATCCAAACATTTTCCCAGTAATCTTGGCAACAGATTTGATGTATGTGTTCCATTTCAGATCAGGAGTGAAGCTCAGTCCCAGAAGCTTGTGAAGACATTGAGCTTCCCCAAGATGAGAACTAGTCATTTTAATTATGACGTGATGGGTGTCAGAGCGATTATGATAAAAGGAGAGAAGCTTCATTTTTGATGCATTAAAATTAACCAGCAACCTTTTTCCCCATTGCACCACGTTCTCAAGAATCAGAGGGATCTTGGTCACTTCTGGCCTTTGAAATGTTGCCATAGATTGTGGTATCATCTGCATAAATGTCTACGAATGATCTAAGAATTGATTTGTGAGATCATTGATGAAGATCAGGAAGAGAGTTGGGCCCAGGATAGAACTTTGGGGGGTGCAAGCATTAACACTACGAGTTTCTAATTTCTGCCCATCAACATGCACACATGCCTTGGTCGACAGCATTGTTAAAACTTTTGTTTTAGAATTTATTTTATTTTTCATGTAAATCTAAGTAAAAATTCTGAATCACATTTGAAAGAAATTAAAAGAAATAAAAGTGGCTAGTCAGAATTAAATTTTAATTTGTCAACTTATATTCTATTTAAGTGTGAACCTAGTCAGTACCAGATGAGTGAACACTTAGGAATACAACACATTGTATGACGATGCCAGACATTCACTCATTATCTTATACATTCCAACCGAGAGATTCTTTTGAGATTCTTGTGTGATGTCTTTCGGCGGTCAGAGCCCTCCAAGGTCACTGCGGCAAGTGGCCTCCAGTTGGAACGGTATAGGCAGCGTCGAATCAATAGACCGCTGCACCGTTTCGCTGTCCTTCTTTACACAGACAAGCATGTAGCGTAAGCTATTGGATTCACTGCGTCTCATAGCGGTATAACCGGGGATCTGAGGTTCGTCTGGTACGGACTTCAGCCAGGTATCCAGCGCCGACTTGAACGATTCTGTTTTGCCGTTCGTGATCTCTCTGATGTTACGTGGCAGGCAATTGAAGAGCGTAGGACCCTGGGAATTTAAACTCGATTCCCTGAGCCGTCGGATCCAGTTGTCCCTGGCACTACTATTTAAGTTCAATTGTATGAAAATTCACTTTTCAAACAAGGCATAGAGCCATTTGATGTAAGCAACTATATATATATATATATATATATATATATATATATATCATATATGGTACTTTGACAGTGATAAGTGTTAGATAGAACAGATTTTGACTCAGAAAACAGCAATTCTTCTCTTTGTCAGAAACTTCGCTCCTGGAATGTGAGGACTAAAGGACAAAATAAGGGAAGCAAGAAATTATGAGGCTGCCGGAAGTAAACCCCTGATCCCCTTTCTACTCTCTGGGTATACTTGCCAGGTACTTTTTTAAAATTATTTTTTCCAATTGGAAGCTCAGAGCGAATGCCATACTAAGTATTACCAAAATGTTTCTTTTTTTTGGGGGGGGGGGGGTGAAAATTTGTCAAGATAATTTTATGTGTTAGATTTGATTTTAAAAAATAAAATAAAGTTTTAAACGGAAAACAAAACAAACATGACAGTAAAAGGACTCCCGGACAACGCCGAGTAAGAAATGATGAGTTAATTTTGTAAAGTGACGATTGCAGGGATAATAAAATTTTTCCTCTAAAAATAAAAATATCTCAATTAAATTTCTCATTTGGTTTTTGGTGTAAGTTCTCTTAAGGATTCAACAGTAAAAGCTGGTTGCATCGTCCTTCTCTTTTGTCCGTCCCTTTTCTTCTCTCTTTTCCTCTACCTCCCCCTCTCTTCTTTCTTTCTTTCCTTCCTATTTTCTTTTCGTTCCCTTTCCTTCATTTTCTTCCCTCCACTCTTTCGTTCACTTTCCTTTCTCTATTTCCTCCCCCACCTCTTCCTTTTTTTCGTTCCCTCTTTGTCTTTTTCCTCCACTTTCTCCTATCTTTTTCCTCTTTCTATTTTCTTCACCCTCTATTTCCTCCTCTTTCTCCTTCCTTCTCTCTATTTCATCCACTTCTATTTCCTCCTCTCTCTTCTCTCCCATTTCCTCCTCTTTCCCCCCTCTCTTCCTTTCACTTTCGTTCTCCACCTCTCTCTTCATCCCTGTCTCTTTTTCACTTTCTTTCTCTCGTTTCTTTCCTCCACTTCCCTATCTTTTCCCCCCTCATTCTCTTCCTCCTTTTTTCTCCCCTTTCTCTATATTCTTTCCTTCTTTCATCTTTCCTTTTTTCCTGCATTTCATTTACTCTCCTTCTCTTTCCCTCTTTTTTCCTTTTCTCTCCCTCTCTTTTCCTTCCGTATTTCCTTCTCTTTCTCCCTCTTCCTTTCCTATTTCGTTCTCTTCTCCGCTCTCTCTTCCTTTCACTTTCTTTCTCCTCATCTCTTTCCCCCCTCTCTCTCAGCAGTAGATAGACTACTTGTGCATTCTTCTTCTTTCCCTCCTCCTCTCTCTTTTCCTTCCCTATTCCTTCTCTTCTCCCTCCCTCTTTTCCTTTCACTTTCTCCCCCCCCTCTATCTCTCAGTAGAGAGACTACTCGTGCATGTTTAAAAAGTCGAGTGGGTAACATACCGGCAAAACGTGGTGGGAAGAAAGGAGTCGGCGTAGATGGCTGAAGTATTCACCTTCTAGGTATCCATCGCTATGTCTGTTGCGTGGTGGTGCGGAAGGAGAGAAAGTGGGACGCTGTTTGCCAGCCTGGTTAGTGTGCTCGTATGACCTACACTTACTGGCTGCCAGCCTATTTATAAATGCTTCTATAATAAACTAAACGCGTCGGCCTCATTGGTTGCATCTCAACGTACGCGCATCACCATTGGCCTATAATAACAATTAACTATTATACGTTTTTTTATTTATTTATTGGTTATTATCAGTACAGCTTTTATTAAAAGGAAAGCAGATGAGTTTTTATCGGTTTTTTTTTTTTTTTTTTTTTTTATTCACTACTAGCAGGACCTGTGGAAATTCCACAGAGGACTCACATATGTAATATATTAATGTCGGCATTCTGTAGATGTTCAGTGTAAATGGAGACGCTCTGATATTATTGTACCTATTTACAATGCCTCCCCACGGGACAGAGTTCTGATATTATTGTAGCTCTTTTGTTAAAACTGCAAAAGTATTTATCAAAGCTAGCACAAACGCCCGGGCAAAGCCCGGTCGTAAAGTACGCTTAAATATGATATTTTAATTCTTACAGATTTCCTATATATTATTATAGAGTTAATGTTCTATCAATTTTTATATATTATAAAGTTGTGATTTCAAAAATAAAAAATATATATCCATATGACTTGGGTGCATTAGCTTGAATCGAAACTGAAATAAAAACTCATGAAATATATATATATATATATATATATATATATATATATATATATATATATAACTTGAGTTCCTTCATCCATAATCGAAACCGAAACCAAAACTTATGAAGAATTCTTGATAAAATTATTTATGACAAGAAATGGAAGTACATAACAATTAAAAGACCCGCATGTAAGCGTGACACAGAAAATAACACACACGCTATCGTATTAATATATAGATACCGTAATTTTTTAATGGGAATCACTCCAGACAAGGCATGAAGCCACGATGTAAGGAACTAAACAATCTATATATCTATAAAAGTGAAAATGTGTGTGTGTGTGTGTGTGCAAGAACCCTTCTCAACCTATATACTCAACGAATTTTTTATCTACACACTTGAAATTGGATATATAGAGTATTCAGATATGTGTAAAACCTTTTAATCGGTTTTCATCCGGAAAAAGGGGGCTACTAAAGTGTCAAAATTGGAAAATTGGTACGTGGACGGCAGCAGATTTTTATCTGTTTGATAACTGTTCCATGAATGTGCATGTGTGAATGGTTCATATGACAGATTCATTACGTTAAAAATAAGTAGGTTTGAAAATGCTTTTTAAAATGTGTCAAGTCAGCCTAAAGGTTATCGTACTTGACTCACTGTCTTTAGATTTTGGTTTTGATCTCAGCTTAAGTATTTCTTTTATTTTTACTTACAAGAAGTGAACTGTTTGTAAAAAAAAAAAAAAAAAAAAAAAATACTCGCATGCACAGGTCTCTGTTTCTGTATGAATTAAAATATAATATTTATGCATATTTTATGACCTCTATAAAAGTGAGAATGTGTGTGTGTGCGTGAGGACACTTCTCAACCTATATACTCAATGAATTTTTGATCTCCACACTTAAAATTTGGTATATAGGGTATTCAGACACGTGGAAAACTAATTGGTTTTCACCCTCCCCCCCAAAAAGGGTTGCTAAGAAGTCAAAATTGAAAAATTTGGTATGTGGGAGTTGTCGAATTTTTATCTGTTTGTTTCACAAATCCTCATGCGTGAATCATTCAGGTGACAGATTACTTATGTTAAGAATAAGTAAGTTTGAAAACACTTTTTAAAAAGGTCGTGTCAAGCTGACCTTGTTATCATACTTTGCTCACTATCTTTAGGTTTCGATCTCAGCTCGGGTTTTTTTTTTGTTTGTTTTTTGTTTTGTTTTTTTCTACTTACAAGAAGTGACCTATTTAAAAAAAAAATACTCGAATTCACATGTCTCAGTTTCCTTCAAATTTTTTTATTTTTTTTATTTTATTTTATTTTTTTTTCAAGAATTTTATGTTACGTTTAAAACTGCAATTCCGGATACCTCTGCTAATATATATATATATATATATATATATATATATATATTTAAAAAAAAAAGGGGGAAAAAATGGGACGAAACTGAGACATGTGCTTTCGAGTATGTTTTTTTCTGAACAGGTCACTTGTAAGTAGAAAAAAAAAACCGAGCTGAGATCGGAACCTAAAGATAGTGAGCAAAGTATGATAACGATAAGGCCAGCTTGACGCGACCATTTTAAAAAGTGTTTTAAAACTTACTAATGATTCACACATAAGCTATTGTGTGTGTGTGTGTAACATTGTGATTTCCTGTCGTTTAATACTCTGATTGTTTACTGTTTATGCCGGCTAATTTTCCTTTGTAGATACTTAATTTTCCTCAATTTCTAGAACATCAGCCTATGAAGTCAAGGATGGCTTCGTGACTGGGTTCAAATCTCCTGACTTGCAGTAATTGTCACTTTCTACGTTAATGATTGTGTAAGCATGGAATGCTAGTATCTACGAGTATCAAAATAACTGTTAGTACTTATTTAAAAAATATCTCCATTATATATATATATATATATATATATATATATATATATATATATATATATATATATATATATATAAGAGATATTTTTTAAATATTTTAAAAGAAATATTTTAACTCCTTATCCTATAGTATTGCTAATATTTCCTCCTCTGAAGAGATGGTAGACATCGAAATCCTATAAGAAAAGGAGTTAAAATATTCTCTCAACAAATCCAGAAAAAAAACCAAAAAACATCTGAATGAAATCAAACGACCCAGCTTAACTGAAAATATTAGAGTGGACAGTGGATTGTAATTGCTGAGATTCCATGACCTCCAACCGTAAATTATTCAGAACGGTGAAGTTAATTACTGGTTTCAATTTCCCGTGCCAATCACCTGCTTAAGGCAATCGTAATGCGACCACAAGTCAGGCCACAAACCAGTATTTAAGTCGACAGAAGTTGACGGTGTGACATAGATTCAACAAGCTGGCATACTGCAGTCTGCCGGAAGGAAAAGGCTTAATAAACAGGCAGGAAAATGTAAAGATTTTTGGTTCATCATGTGCATGTCGAGACACGAAAGAAAAGGTCATTGTTCAGTGGACTTTATTTGATGACGGCGTAAGTGCGTACGACCAGCCCCTTAATTTACAAAGTTGCGATTTTTTTTTTCTAAACAAACCGAGTTGTTAAGTTTTGATATAACAGAGTATGCAACTGCATGCAGAATGACGTCCCCGGTAGAGAAAAGGAAAGACTATAAAAAGGATGATCACGTTAGAGACGTGGGTAAAGTCACAGCCGTAACGAGAATAAAGAAATAAATGTCTTAAAAAAGGAGACAAGTTGTTACTTGTCCTTTGTTCCTTGCGACTTAGACTGCGTACAACGTGTAGGTCCAGTCTGAAAAATTGGAACAAAGTTGGTACGCTTCAAAGACAGGCTGGTGCGCTTCAAAGTCAACATGGTACGCTTCAAAGTCAAGTTGGTACGCTTCAAAGTCAACATGGTACGCTTCAAAGTCAACATGGTACGCTTCAAAGTCAACATGGTACGCTTCAAAGTCAATAATTAGAACTATCCAATTTTAATCTCCATTATTAATAAAAGTTTCAGCTTTAGACAGAGATAGCTAGTCTTCATTATAAACGTACATATAAGTAATGGAACTATTCCAATTTTTTTTTTTTCGATTCCGATACAATTACTGATTCTGTTTTAAATTACCGATTTCGATTCTAAAATCGTCTACTAGTCTATTTTCTTTTTCTTTGTGGTGACACAGTGGAGCGTCTTCATTTAGAAAAATAAATAATGACTATCCATTAAATGTAGACATAATTTTCTTTTCAATTACACGAACTTCTTAATGTTTTCCTTTTATCCATAATTTCCAAGACTTTGATAAACTCAGTGTGTGGGACTTTTATGTATATTTTTTTTTTTATTAGTCTTGTTTTCTTTTTATCCGTTCGTGCCATTTTTATCTTAATCATTATGATCTATAAATGTTAATTTTACTGGCAGTTAAAAAAAAAAAATAAAACTATATATATTAAGTATTTTATCATTAACTAGCAGGGTGACCCGACGTTGCCCGGGGATTGAATGGTGATCGACGAACGTCTCACGCTCCTATATCTTTATTGCCATCGAAATCGGTGAAATCGCCCAAGCAAATCGATTCAGTGCCTACTCTAATTGGGGCCCATCGCGGTGCACTAGGAGAAAGTTTGCTTGGCTCTCGCAGTGATTTAGTTCCCAATACATTGTAGTGTACATTGCACTGTAGAGAACCTACTGTTGATTTTTATAAAATTATTTTTTTTATATATAATGGCTTAAATTAAAGTTTAAAATGCAAAAGTCAAGTATCATGGTTTAATTGTGATCTAAAGAGAAACATTCATTTCGAATGCGCGTCATATCAAAGAACCTACTGCAGATTATATATGTCGAGCCTTTCGGCCTGTATAGTAATAAAACATTTCAAATACACTCGTGATGTTAGGCTGTGTAAGGTGTTAACTTTGGTCAAAATCGCCTGTTCCTTCTTTCATCTTGATTATCGATACTTATCAAAGGCATTCCAATACTAAGAACTATCTAAGAACACTGCCAGACACATAAACTACCGTCATGCGGAATTTCATAAAAATCGGTCAAGCTTTTTTAGAGTTCATAGGGACCAAACCCAGACAAAGTTTTTTTTTTTATATAATAGAGATAGAGATGCCATATATATTATATATATTATTATATATAGATTATATAATAGATATAGAGATGCCATATATATTATAAAATATTATATATTATAATATTATTATTATTATATATATATTATATAATAGAGATAAAAATGCCAGCAACGGAAAATTAAGCTTTCAAAAATTCAAGAATTGTTTCTGGAATCGGAAATTAAGCTAAAGTTCAAAATTTCATAAAAATCGACCCGGCCGTTTTCGAGTCCATAGGGCATAAACTCAGACACACAAAGTTTCTTTCCGTATAATAGAGTGTGCGCGCGCACACACATACATATATATATATATATATATATATATATATATATATATATATATATATATACATACACACACACACACACACACATATATATATAACAGATTTACATTAATAAAAATGTATCTTGCTCTTTTATGGAGCAGTTTAATGACATCGTTAAATTCATGAGTTATCACTCTTGAATACTTTAAAGTATAATATATATATATATATATATATATATATATATATATATATATATATATGATAGATGGATGGATAGTTGTATAAGACTGTCTAAATGAATTTTATGATCTATTTTTCAAACTAGATTTTCATATGCCAATCCAAATGCATCAGCGTGTTTTTCTCGCGCGCCGGTGCGTGTGTACATGGAGTGATGGAGAGGGGGGGGGGGGAATATATCTTGCAACCTTGAAAGAAGCTCAGAAAGGAAAAAAAAAAAAAAATATGGCAACTTTAAAAATAAAAATTATTTCGCAATGTTGGGTTATTTAAAAAAAAAAAAAAAAAAAAAAGTGTACATATAAATAAACTCAAGTGGATGAGTCAGAAAGAAGCAAACCCAGCAGCCGCTTCTACTTCTGTTATTTTTCGTTCCCCTTAAAACGGATTTGATGCTAATAGGACCAGAATAGTTGAATTAAACTTTTAAATGTTTTTTTTTGTCTGTTTGTTTGTTTTTTTTAAATAATCTAACGCGCGTTCAAGTATGAATTGAACAAAGTCAATGTAAATTTACAAATTTATATCCGACATATATAAAACGTGCATTCCTCGGAGATGTTCATCATTCAACCAGAATAAGTATTGCATGAGTTATCTTCCCCTGCAATGCTTCCTAAATAATGTATACAAGCTTCCATTCATGATGTTACACGGAAAGTAACATCAGTCACAAACAAATAAACAAAAGGTTATAGTCAGCTAACGTACTTCCTAACTTCCGGCGTAGCACTACTGAAAGCGAAAGCGGTGACAAGGCAAATTAGTTCCTTCACTTTTATTTTTCTTTAGTTTTTTTCTGTTGTGAAGCGATTTATTGAAATAAAATATAAGAAAAGGACATTATTGAAAAGTATACAATAAAAATTAAAATTATACAGATAAAAATAGCAATTACGTTTTATTTGCAGTTTTAATAACGAAAAAAAAAAAAAAAGAAGTTTTTATTTTATTGGAAATTTTATAAGAAATATGTTTATGAAATTAAAGAAATAAAATTATTGAAATCAAAGTAACAAATTAAATTATTGGCATCCAAATAACAACTAATTTGAATAATTGTTAATTAAAAGAAGACTGAAGAAAACTTTTCAATGATTAAATAAGACAATAACGATCAGATGTGTGCAGGAGGGGAGATATAGGGATGAGAGAAAAAAAAAAAAAAGCTTGTCACCGCTTCTAATAGCGCTCTACGCCAAAAGTTAGGAAGTTGTTAGCTGACTACAACAGAGTCAACATTGGCCTTTTGGCCGCGATCACAATTATACGTCCTGGCGTTGAAATCCCTCCTTCGCAAATTAAGGGACAAGGCAGCTACATCAGTCCTGCGTGGAATAGCTCTCCCCAGTGGTACATGAGCCAGGGTTTCCGTGTTTGCTGATGTCATCACTGTGTGTAGGTCGAGCTGTACCCGAACGGTGACCAAGGCGTTCGTTTACTAAAAAGAAGTAAGAAGAGGTCGTCTTCAACCACAGCAAGTTTGTCGGCCTGTGGTCGGGTACCTGGAGCAGTGAATCCGTGCTGCCGGGAATATTCAGCTGGACCAATGGCTCGATCTGCACTCTTGGTATCTGGTTTGGACCGTGTCTACAGCTGAATAAAAACTGGTTGGAAGTCAAAAAAAAGGTCAAATTGTCGCTGGAGACTTAGATTCGAAGGAGATTGTCCTTGAAGGTTCAAGCGGAGACGTATGCTACTTACGTCTTTCTGCCCATCCTTTACCTGTTGTCTGTACTGCCCCTTCCTGCAAAACACCAAAATTTCACAGAGCTGCTCTCCTCACTTTTGTGAGATAAGGAAAAACATTGTTTGCAGGGAGGTCTGTACTCAAAGTCCAAGTGAGGGAAGCCTAGGATTGCTTGATTTCAAATGCCGAGAGCTTGGCTTTCCTAGGGCGTTCAATGGGTCCGTGCAGTTGGAAGCGCTTTTCTCAACCTTAAGCTCAACCCCTCGGTCAAAGGCTGTTGTTGTAGGCCGAGGGAGGAATCAAAGAATGTTGAGCTGAGCTGGGGACTAGTGTCCTCTCGCACTATAGGAAGAAATTTTATCAGGCACCAGTAGTGGGTACCGCTTCGGATCCCCTTAGGGAGCGGTTGGGATGGTTGGAGGAGGGATCTGTTTACAGTGGAATTGGGCGCCAGGATGTGACTTTCTTAATAATTTTGAGTTTTCCCTTACCTGCCGACTGGTCTAGAACATGCTACCCCTCTTTGCCAAACTTCAAAGACGAAAGCATCGCTCCTTGGTGCCTGTGCTAAAAAATTGAAACAGCTGAGCACGCTTTTTTCTATTGCAGCCGACTTTGAGGAATCATGGAGTATGTCAAAGAGGTAACGACTTGCATCAATGCCGAGCGCCTGCTTTTCCTTGACGCAACATACATTATAGATAACATAGATGCGCTGTTGTCCAGGGAGAAAATCTTTTTTCTGGACATCCTAGCAGTAGCAAAAATGGTGACTTGCATCATCTGCCTCAAAAAGGTCTACAAGAAGACCTATGTTTCAGATTGGGATCTGATCGTTTACTTTAAACATTTGCTTAAAATGAAAATCAGATGCGATTGGAGGAGGTTGCCTCGAGTGGTTTTCAATAGGAGGTGGGTGCATAATACTAGTTTATGCATCCGTCAAGGAGCCCGGTTCGAATTCGTGCTCCCTCCATAAAGCATGGCACATGCAGCCCCGAGTTCTTCAGTCACTATCCTGCAGGATGTCCTTAAAAAGACGCTTGGCCAGTGGTACAATTGAGATCCCGTTCCTGCTTTGGTGTTTGGTATTAAAGAACCTCCGACTCTGCCCAACGCATGCATCTTTTTCTCCCCCCCCCCGGTCTTCCCCTACTCGGAGGTCACCTTCCACATCCACTTTCCCTCCCTAATTTTTTCTCTCCACAGAGACCGTCCTACTTGTTTTTACTTTCTGAAAAAGCAGTGGGCGATCTAATACTTGATTAGAGCCAGGAGGAATCATACTAACCCCCCGCCCTCCAATAGGCATTTTATTTGGTTCAATCTTTTCTTTTTTGATGTTTATTAGCTCATCCCCACTCCCCACGACGAACTTTTTACACAAACAAGTCAAATTAAATTAAAGGCTTTTTCAATTAACTTTTTTCTCTATTCCATTTATCAATTAAAAAAAAAAGATTACATATATATATATATATATATATATATATATGAGTTTTACATACCTTTTAGAATGACCCTGCACACCCATCCCCTCTGCCCCAAATTTCTTATAGGGCTTCATGCCGAAGTTTTTTGTTTGCAATTTTTGTTTAATTGTAAATCTTACGAGCAATAAACTATATAAGTGTAGTATCTGAATTGGGGAAAATTTGTGCATATTTTCCGATGCCAAAAACGATTCCTTTAATTCTTTTTGTTTTTTTTTATCATTATTATTTTGCTTAAAACAAAATCTTTCACTGGTGGTAGTAATAATAAAATAAATAGTTCTTTAACATATGAATGTGACTGCGTGCTTGTAAACAGATTTAGTCGGCTTCTAGACTGAGGCAATTTTTATATTTTTTGTTCCTATCCAGAGTGCCCCTTTTTTTGGAGAGCTGATTTTTTTTGGGTCCATGCTAACGAATGCTAAGCTATAAAATGGATAAAGTAAAACAGGGATGTTGAGAATTGGATAACTGAAAATATGGAAAAGGATGAGTGGATGATGGTCGTTGCTCTTGTGGTGATGGTGAGGGTGAAGTATGATAAATACAAGCATGAAATCAGTATATATTAATTTTGTTCATCGCGGACTATTATCCTCATCTTTTCTTCGTTGTTTCACGACCTTTCGGCCAACTAGCCCTCTGGCCTTCGTCAGGTGGTAACCGCGACGGATAAGAACTCTGAATCTTCTGACTGCATTCACTGCAATTACTGCCTTCCGTACGTGTCGTCTCACCACGTTTTGGCCAAGTAAGCCTCTGGCCGGCTTTGGGTAGGATTGAAACTGCTACCTTCAGACAATTCTCACCTGGAATTGTATGGACCACCTGACGAAGGCCAGAGGAATAGTTGGCCGAAACGTCATGAAACTAAGAAAAGATGAGGATAATAGTCCACAATAAATAAAATTAATAAATAATACTCATCTCAATGAATTCCAATTAAATAATATATGAAATCAGTAGTCCGAAAAGACTCCTTCAGTCTTTGACAGACTATGGATACCCACGAAGGGTTGCCTGCGCATGAAATTTTTGAGGCAGGAGATGCAAATTCCCAAATGCCCGTCTGACAAGAAATCAACTCTACTCCCATCATATATGTGTGTTTGTATGTATGCCTGCCTAAAACTGTCGATAGAGGCGACGGATTTTCATGAGATTTGCATCATTTTGAAGCTCAACCCTTTGGACAACAAATATCGAAAAATTGGCTTAAAACATTAATTCCTTCATCTTCAACTGGGCACTTTTCTACAGTGAGGGGTCGCTTTTTTTCGCCAATATTTCTGAAAGTCATCTCCCTATTTTAGATTGACTAGCCTTAATTTAAACCTTCGTCACTTTCGGTTTAGCGATGGATGCAACAGCAAAGAAGTCACTTTTTTTTTTCACGTTCTTTTCCTCCTTCATGGTAAGAGTTCAAGCCTGCCTGCCTACTACCATTTTTTTTTCTAGCACATGAAAATATTTCTTTCTCTCCCTAAGTGACCTTGTTAGTGTGTGTGTGTGTGTGTGTGCGAGAAGTCTCTACCAAACTCTTCTCTGAATAGTTGGCCTACATAGTTGAAATTTGATATATAGGGCATTTGGACCTGTAGTACACTTTCGATTTGGGTTTTAGCCGGCAAAAAATGAAAACAAAACAGTTGTCATTGGCAGGAATAGTCGACTAAATCTGTTTACAAGCACACAGTCACATGCTAAATAACTATTTTATTATTACTACCAGCAGTGAAAGATTTTGTTTTAAGCAAAATTATTTAAAAAAAACAAAAAAGAATTAAAGGAATCGTTTTTGGTATCAGAAAATATATACAAATGTTCCAGATTTCGATACCAATTTCGATACCAATTCAGATACCCTCGAAAATTCCAATTTTTACGATTCCTGATTCCGATTAACCGTCCCAACAAATATATCTATATCTATAAAAGTGAACGTGTCTGTGTGTGTGTCTACATTTTCCTACACAATAACTGTCGATTTTCAGTCTACACACTCGAAATTTGATATACAGCGTACTGAGATTTGGGAAAATCTTTGTAATCAGTTTTCGACCAGAAATTTGGCTGTTAAGGGGTCAAAGTTTAACTATTTGATCTTTGAGAACTCTACCTAACCCCTCCAAGAATTTTGGGTCTAAACACTTGAAATTTTAGATATAGGTTCCTTGGACATGGACCTTACTTAATAACTTGATTTGAGCCACAAAAAATAAATGTTAAGGGGTCATAATAGAGGTCAAAGTTTTTAAAAAATTGATCGCTTTTTTTTTTTTTTTTTTTTTGCTCAGCATACACCTCCGGGCAACGCCGGGCTGAAATGCTAGTATATATATATATATATATATATATATATATATATATATATATATATATATATATATATATATATATTAAATCAACTTGAGAGCGATGTCAGCGGCGGCGGTGGTGGTGGTTGCCGTTGTAAATCAGTGGTTAGGAATTAAAGCCAATGTTACAGACCGAAGAGATACGTCATAATAGCAGTAAATTAGAACGCAGGTCTGATTTAAATACTAATTTCCGGAGAAGCGGTATTTTTTGTTCCCTCCCTTCCCCGGGAGAGGCTTTTTTTTTTTTTTTTTTTTTTTCCGTATTTTATTTTATCCGAGGCGGACGGTTTTTAATTTGTGTGCGTTTTCAGCTGCTGAAATAATAAAATAAAATGACGAAACAAATGAATGAAATAAATAAACCAAATAAAATAAATAAATAAACGCAATGATATCATAAATTATATCATCCATTAAAAAAAAAACAAACAAACAAAAAAAAAACTAATACCCCCCCACACACATTTTACAATCGAATCTGTCATTTTCTTATACGCTGTTTTGCTGCTGCTAATGCTTCCAAGAGTAATATCACTAATTAAAGGATTTGTTATTGTTTCTTTATATCCAGCCCCGCGAACTAAATAAATTCGACGCCTTTTCAATATGTGATATACGACCTATCAACTACCAAAATAGTTTAAGTGTTAAGCTGTAGGGTTGTTTACATTCTAATGTGCGATTTACCTATTAACTTCCTGAAACATGATTTGGGTTAAAGTTAAATGGTGTTTATCAGGTCGGTGCAAAAGTTTTTTACCGGTTTGTAGAAGGAGCATTTTTAACCATTGTAATTTTAGTTTATGCGTATAGATATTATTTAAACATGTCACCATTTATTTAATTTATAACTTTATTTTCAGATTATTAAAGCATAATTCGTATTTTTCTGCACTATTCTCAGTCGTGTTGATCCGAAAACAAACTTCTGCAGTCAACGGAAAGAAAGACATCTTCCATCATGATAATGCTCGTCCTCATGCAGCACTACTGTAAGAATCTGATTGGGAAATTTTACCCCATCCTGCATGTTCTCCTGACCTAGCTCCCTTCGTTTATCACTTATTTCGAAAGTTACAAAATCATTTAGATGACCTTAGGTCAACATCACGAGAGTAAATTAAACATGAATCAGATTCTAGTGTTGGGACGATTAATCGGAATCGGGAATCGGAAAAATCGGAAGACTTGGGGGGATCGGAATCGGTGTCAGAAAAATTGATGCCTATTCTCCGATGCCAAAACGATTCTTTTAATTGTCTTTTTTTTTTTATTTGATTTTGTTTGAAGTAAAATCTTCCATTGCTGGTAATAATGATAAAATAAAAAAAACATTTATTGATTTTATAATATCAGTAAAGCTAAAATCGATAGATCACTCTCCACAAGTGTATTTTGACGTTTATGAAAATATCTGCATATTTAACATGTGTTTTTACGAAAATGGGGGAAAATAATCTTATAGTTAAATAATTAGAGATTTATAAGGAATCGGGATCGGTAATTGTACCGGGATCGGGATTTTAGCACGGAATCGGGAAAAATATTGGAATCGTCCCATCACTATAGATTTCAAATCAAAACCTGAAGGATTTTACACGCGAAACATTTATAAACTCGTTGGCAGATGGAATCAAGTAATAGAGAGCAAAGGTCGTCGTTGTTATGAATAAAGAGGTATGTTTTACAATCCACAGACATTCGAAAAAGTGGTAAAAAAAATTCCCATACATGACAAATAAAAGGAAAGGAAAGATAAGTTACTCTTTTAATTAGTTGCGTAGGTGTGTAGTGTTTTTATTTAAAGGTAACCATGTTTTTTTTTTCGGCTCGAAAAACAACGAATGCTAACTGATACACGAGCACAAGAAACATTTCTGCTTAATTTGCGGGAATTTTTTTTTTTTTTTTTTTTGTGCTTGAATACTGGTTGAACATTAGTTGTTTTTTGAGCCAAATGAACATGTTACATTAAGTAAAAACACTAAAAAAGCCTATCCAACTAGGTAGAAGAGTAACTTATCTTAACCTTTGGTAACACTTATTTATTTTATATTTGAAATTTTTTGACTAATTTTTTGAATTCCTGTGGATTGGAAAACAAACCCGAATAAAGATTTTGGAAAATACAGCTTTTCATTTTCAAGGTGAAATTTTAAACCGGCAAAAACTTTCGCACCGACCTGATACATTCCAATGTGTGATATGTCCATTAAGTAGCCAAAACAGGATTAGGGTTAAGTTTGTTTACATTCCATTATGTGATCTAGATTTTCACTACCTAAAACAGGGTTGAAATTGTTTAGAAGTGAAGCCAAACCCGTTTTACTATAAAAAATTTAGGTGCTTATTCAGATTGGCACTAATGGCGGCATTTAAAATGAAAGAAAATACAGAAATGTTTGTATGATCTATGTACCAGTCACAGAACGAAGATGAAAAAGATAAAATAAAAAAAAAAATAAAAAAAATCACGTAATTTCATCAAGTAGTTTTTTTTTGTTTTTTTAATTTTAAATTTTTTATTTTATTTTGTTAATCAAGAAAATAAAAGTTTATTCCGTTTCGATGAGGATGAAAAAAAAAGCGTTTCACAAACCTGAACAACGGCAGACAACCATAATGCTCGTGAAAACTGTAAAAATAATCACTGATTATCTCCCCTTCTGCATGGCCTCGTCTGCCACTTGCAAATTTGTTTTTCGTAAATGAAAATAATAAAAAACTACTTAATTTTTTGTGATTTTTGCCATCTTCATTCCGTGACAAGTAGGTTTAAGTTTTTCTTCATTTTTGTTTATCTGAATTAGCACCGAAATTCTATGAATTAAAGTAGAATTTAATCATCTATTTTGCATAAAGTAGTTTTTAATATTCGTATTGAGTTTCTTTTACTATACACATAGATTCGAAAAAGTTGTCAACCCCCCCAAACCCCCCCCCAGATATATAAGAAATAAACGTTATCAAAGGCAAGATAAGTTACTTTTCTACCTAACTGAATAAGTGTTTTTATTTAACGTAAAATGTTTAATCGGTTCGAAAATCATACAGTGTTTATCGATATATTTGAAAAAGACAAATGGCGGCGAAGTCTCTGTCGAATATGTTTGGGGAAATGAGTTTAAACTAAAGAATTATACAAAATAATGTTAGCAACTCACTCAGTATACGTCAGCCTTTATCACGGTTACATATATTGAGTTACACGAGAATAAGACAAAATAGCCAGCATGAGAGGGTCTTTGGAGTCTAGATAATGGCTCAAAAATAGAAAATTAAGCAAACATACTTGTAGAAACCCACCCAATAAATGTTTCTATTTATTCGCCTCCTCACTAGACCAGAGTTAGACATAAAGTAGGTTTTTAATGTGGAAAAAACATCAGCTTCCCTAAAAAGGGGCACTCTGGATAGAAACAAAAATTAAAATGGTCTCAGTCTAGAAGGATTTCTCCTCGACTGACAGCGGATAGAAAAAGTGAAGTGAAGGATCAGAACAGATACTACACTTTGTTCCTGGTCAAAAAGTCACCCAATAAATTTTACCGTAAAATTTTATCTCGATTTTAATTTTTGTAAAGAAACATGAAATTTGTTGAAAAACCGTTTTGTCGATGTGGGGGGAGGGGTCGTTCTACTCATCCTAGTTGGCGCAACTAAAGACAATTTAAATGTTCTTAAATGGAAACGTGTAGGGTTTGCTTTATAGCCATTTTAATTTCTTCTCCCACCGTAACCACTAGCGTTCATTTTCTGAGGTCACCGCCCCGGGTGACTGACCTAGTATGTATCGCTGGTTTGTTTGTAGAAGTCCGTCTTGTGTTTATTTAAGAGTAGAGCACAAAAAAATGTTTGTGGAATTCTGCGTCAAGTGTTGACCCGCGCCTACCCTCTCCGCTCGCCACCCTTCTACGAAATATAGAGATTCGTTGATTGACAAAAGTAGCAAACTAAATTCAAACCGCGAGTCAATGGTAGCCATCTTGATAAGCAACAAGACCCATTGAGTGAGCGTTTCTCATGTTTTACTTTGGTTTAGTAAAAGATTCTCAAAAAAAAAAAAAAAAAATCCCGGGTTTGTATTACTATACATATAAATTCGAAAAGGTTGGCTAAAAACAAATATATAACAAATAAATATTATCAAAAGCAAGATAAGTTACTTTTCTGGTCAATTTTTACGACGTGCCTCAGCGTACAAACACCCCAACCTCCCCATGTTAAGAACAGCTTTCAAAATAACCCCCCACCCACCTCGACAGCCGTTCTTAACATGGAGAGGTTGGGGTGTTTATAATACGCTGGGGCACGTCTATTAAGGGTTCATAATAAGGGCCAAATTTAAAAAAAAAATTACCCTTTTTTTTTTTTTTTTTTTGCTCTTACCCTTTTCTACCTAACTGGATTTTTTAGTGTTTTTATTTAATGTAAAGTGTTCATTCAGCTCGAAAAACAGTGTTTACCGCTGTATTTGAACAATACAAATGGCAGTGCTTTCCTATGTATTTGAAAAATTCAAATGGCGACGGACTGTTGAATACGTAAGTTTCCAACAGTATTTTGTGTGTGTATATATACAAGTCATTATCAAAACTTCGAATATTTAAGTGTTGGTTCGCAGCCATTTTCTTGTCCTCGTGTAACGCTCGCCACTATGTTTTTCAAACCAAATAAATATTTAAAAGCGAGTAAAACCACTAACCACTTTTTCCGTGTAGGTAGAAGAGTAACTTATCTTGCCTTTGATAACATTTGTTTTTTGACCACATCTTCATAATTCTGTGGATTATAAAATAAACCACAGATTTATAATTTAGTATTAAAATCGCTAAAAATCATACATTTTTATTTTAGTTACAAAAAAATACCTGAACAATTTACATACTTTTTTCGAATATGACATCTTCGTTCTGTGTCAAGTACGCACGTCACAGTTTTTTTTTTTTTTTTTTTGTATTTTTTTTAATATCTGTTCTTCTAACTAAGCACCATTTATATTAATCGTTAGCGGTGTTGTTGTTCTTGGCACTTTTCAAAGACGTTACTATCGTCAAGATACGCTATCTGAAACCAGGAACTGCGCCATCGCTAATGTAACAGACTTACATGGTGACCAGAGGGGAAATTAATACGAAGGTTTCTTAACCGAAATCGGAAATTGCAGTTGTAGAGGCGGCAAAAAATAAATTAAAAAAAAAAAAACATCAGTCGCTAGATCTAACTTTCACTAGCTAGATTCCAAACTAAAATGTCTAAACCTAGCGGAAAAAAAAATCACTAAATTGGCAACACTGAGAATAGATGGAGCACAATGGTTGCTTCGTTAGACAAAGGGCCGCATTTGGAGCAGTGATAGAGAAAAGAGTTTTCAGACAGACGCAAAGTAGACCTAGGCAGGTTGTAGGACCTCTGGCGACTTGCTTGTAATAAATAACACGTTGGCCAAACGCACATTTCTTCTGACCCGTACAGATTCGCTCGTCCTAACCCAGCTACAAAAAGACATCCCCGCCTCCCCTAGACATCCATAGACACATTGGTTGAAGCAGGATGATAGAGAGAGAGAGAGGGGGGGATGAAGCGGTTATTCTAGCCTTTTGCTTGGGACAAGAAAGAAATAGGAGGTGGGGTTTACAATTTATTTTCTTCTACCTTCGTTTTGCCCATGCCCCGGGGGGGGGGGTACGGGCTGAGGAAGGAAAGGGGTGGACAGAAAGATATAAACATCAGCAAGTCAGTCAGTGTTAATTTCTTAAACAAGCCAACCCAGTCAGCCACACATTCAGAGAACGAGAAAAATGGCGGATAGACAGGTGCATTGTGGGAAGGGGTCCATAAAACCCAAGGTGAAAGAAAAACGTTGAGAGAAAACAGGAAGTCTTCAACAATCCTTTTCTTTTTTTCTCATCCCTGAGTTGCCAGATTGGACAATTTATAAAGGCTAAATTAGACTTTTTTTTTTTAAGCAGTTTGGCCTTTTTTTTTTTTATTTGATTTAAATTTAGTTTTTTCCCCCTGGTTGTTTTATGTATATATTTGACAATAATCATGCGAGAAAAAGTGACACTCAAGAGTTTCTTCTACTTAAATTGTTAAATTCAGAAATGAAATTGTTAATATTATAGATTTTTCGGGTTTGTATTACTGTACACAGATTCGAAAAAGTTGTCAAAAAGCAAATATATAACAAATAAATGTTATCAAAGGCAATATAAGTTACTTTTCTACCTAACTGGATATATTTTTGTGTTTTTATTCAATGTAACATGTTTATTCAGCTCGAAAAACAGTGTTTACCGATGTATTGGAAAATTCAAGATGGCGCCTCACTCCCTCTTTAACATGGTAAGTTTGGGAAAAGGTGTTATAAATAAAAACTAGACAAAATACGGTTAAAAACCCGGCGAATATATGTCAACCTATGTCACGGTAACATTTATTGAGCGAGTTTTAACAGTATTTTAAAATAAATAAACGGAACGAAATTTAAATTTCCGTTCCATATTTACAACAACCGTAAAACAGCGCATACTCCGAAGTTTTACCGGAATTCGTTTCAATTTTCAACAACAACAAAAACATATACAAAACGCGTTAAAATGTACAGAATACTCAATGCTTATTCAAATTAGCACTTATGGCGGTAATTAAAAAGTAAAGAAAATACAGAAGAGTGTATAGAGTATGTAATCGTCAGGGAACGAAGATGTATTCCAAAAATTACGTAATTTGGTCAAGTGCTTTTGTTTTTTTTAATATTAAAAAAATCAAATTTTACGATTTAGAGAGTCGTAGTGTTTTCATCGGACATGATGAAATCCGCTGAAATAAGAAAATAACTTAAATCGCAGTTTCGAAGCAAAAAATCAGCCTTATGTTTAATACAGTTTAGTAGTAAACTCGTTAAAAGTCGTAAATGTTGATTTTCTTAGTAAAAAAACAAACAAAACAAAACTTTATCGATTTACATGATTTTTGGAATATGACATCTTCGTACGTACATCACATCATACAAACTTTTCTGTAGTTAATTTAATTTAATTGCAGCCACAAGTTCTAATTTGAATAACCACCGCATTCTCTACCAAACGTGCATAGTTTTAATGTGTGTGAACGATTTATAGGAATTTTTGGCAATTATCCAATTTCACCACATATTTAAAACTGCACGTAAAACGAAAAAAAAACATAAGTTTTTTTTTATGTACTTTCATGTTAGGTTAAAAAATAGCAATCCACCAAATACTATGCGGATTCATCCAGTATTTTTGTTAAAAAAAAAAAAAAATGATTTTCGAATACTTTCATCGACCATTTTCCGCCTTCAATAAGGTCAATGCCAAAGGGAATATTTCCTCCTTATATTAACCCTTTATGACCTAGTTGAACTAATTCGTTCAGTCGTAAATAAATGAATATAACAGCATAAATAAAGTGGGAACTGATTCAAGCACGCCTTGTACGTATTGGTTCAGAATATGGGTAGATATTGATTTCCTTAGTTTAAAATAATAAAAAAAAAATACTTGATCGATTTACATAATTTTACGACTCGCTAAATCGTAAAATTTGATTTTCTTGGATGGCAGATAATTGCACACTGCAACTGTCCATTGCTTACATTCAGTATGCCGCCATCTGTCTCAAAGAGTGGAGGATTTCGTTTGTTGTAATAAACACACTTCTTTCAAGCACTATGGATAATAATATTCACGGTAAGCTTATGAAATGCAAAAATTCTCTATTGTACTTTAAATACTGAACTTCATAATTCTTCCAGTTTAAAGACAGTATTCGATGCCTCCGTTCAGTTTCGAAAGACAAAGGATACCCCCATGCAGAGGCAGCTGTGCGTATAATTATGTGGCAAGGGTTGCGCAATCTCCAGCCACACCTCTCTTGAATCGGCACTGCTCAAGTCCAGTGGCAAGAAGTCCAGGACGACTGGAAACAATGCCGAGATAAGCGGAGAGCACATGCAGCACATGGAAGTGTCAAATGGTCACCCATTTAGTACTGGCCAGGCTCATTGTTGCTTAACTTCGGTGATCTGACGGGAACCGGTGTGTCAAACGTGATTATGCTGCATGAATCAGAGTCTTATAACTAGAGCTAGGACAACAGCATATTCTTTTCATGGTTTTTAACTTTGATTCGAGTGTGTATCCGTCGATATCTTATATGCTTTTATATAGAGTGATGTGGTTCTTAGTTGATTAACTGTGTCTGTGTTGGATATATACTTGAGTCAAAACAATGAAAAGAATATGCTGTTGTCCTAGCCCTAATAATTACCGATAGACTGCTTCCAAGAACTTGAGTCGATTTACTTTTCAATTTTCTTTTTTCTCTCTCTTTTTTTCCTATCTTACTCTTCTTACTCCTTTGTACTTAAATTGTTCTGCTTTATTTATATTTTACTAGCGGGACCTGTGGAAATTCCACAGCAGACTCTTTCATGTCCTAGCCATAGTAATTATACAGGTGTCCTAAAAGTCACTGAAGTAGATTCTTTATTTTTGGATGATATCTTTCTGTAATTTTAACACAATCTGACCAAGACATAAAAAAAAAAAAAAAAAAAAAATGCAAAATTCAAACAATCTTTATTCATGAAAAATAATGTCTTCACTGTCGCTCATTTTCAGCTATATAATAGTAGAGAGAGAGCTAGAGATTAAATTATTCTCGCTGAAACCAAATAGCAGATTCTTGTATTTCGGCCGGACGAAAAAAATCTGCTTTTTTTTTTTTTTTTTTTTTTTCCCCTAATTGCGCATGACAAAAGAGTTTCCAGATTTGGCAGTTTTACTCAGACCAATTTCAGATTATTCAATTATTTCTGCCAATCGTAAAACAGTGATTAAGCATAGAATTCAAATTTGAACAAAAAGTAAAAAAAAAAAAAAAAAAAATACAAAATAAAAACATCCCAATTATTAAAATGAAATGGAACGCGAGAGACTTGATAAAAAAAAAAAGGTATGAACCAAGTTCTAGTTTTAATGAACGGCATTTTTTTTTTTCACCTTGGTTTTTTTCTTTTTTTTTCTTTTTTTAAATTTTCACAATTGTACACGTTTTCATTAGGCGTTGTGTCAAGCGGATGAAATAAAGCATCAAATAAATTGACTGGTACACGTGAAACAGCGAATAAAGACTGGCCATGTTCAGGAAAAAAAAAAAAAAAAGAAAAATCCAATATGGAGTCGTGAAATTTTGGAGAAGATTGCAAGGGAGATAAATATGGAATCATAATTCTAACAAGGGACGTAAATCCATATATCTTTTTGAAATCTAATTTGGCGACGCAACGACGGGACGAAAGCATGTTACCCTCGTGGATTAAAGAAAACGTTCTGTTTGAAATTCCGTGCATATGCCTAGGGTAAGAAATACACATGAAGGTCGGAGGTTTCATCGACTGAGGCGTTATAAAAATTTGGATAGGATAAAAAAAAAAGAAAAGAAAAAGTCTCCAATCTAATAGGTGTCGCTTTGTCAACTAAGCTCCAACCCCTGTCCCATCGCCGCAATGTTGCATCCCTGTATATGTTTTACAATGATTTTAATGGAATGTGTTTTGATGAATTCATTGCACTTGTGTCTCCTCGATGTACATATTCCCGACAAACCCATTTAACAAAACCACACTCTTTCACTGTTGAAGTCCCTAAATGCCAGAAAGCTTTCTATTCTAATAATTTCTTTCCTCGAACAGCTAGACGTTAGAATCCCCTTCCTGCTACCCGATTCCCTGTCTGTGCAGATATGCAGAGGTTTAAATGTAATGTAAACCATCATCTCGTGCATATACCCTAAACATCGTCCCAAATAGTAACCCGTTAAGTGGCGATGTAGCTTGTTTGAGGTGAACGCGAGTAAAAAAAAAAATGAGAACAATAGTCCGAAGAATTCAAATAATACGAACTAGCTGAACGCCTGGCGTTGCCCGGTCGTACAATACGCTAAAACATACTATTTTAATTTATGCAGATTTCGTATGTATTATTATAGAATCAATCCTCTATTGAATATTATAGATCAAGAGGAATAATTTCCCCGGTGGACTAATTCGATAAAAAAATAAATAAATAAAAATAATAATAATGTCGTCCATCAAATTCCGTCGGTGTTTGTTTACAATATCACGTCAACTAATTTGGGGGCTTGACATAGTCTTTCTTCTCTTATAGATTAAAAAAAAAAAAAAAGAATTTTTACTGGGAAATGTTTTACGTTACACCGGTGTAACGTAAAATATTCCCCTGTAAAAATTCGTTTTTATCTATAAGAGAAGAAAGACTATTTTTAAAATCAGATTTTTTTTTTTAATACTTATCGGGTGAATTGATGTACAAAACATATCTAAGAACACTGCCAGACGTATAAATAACCTTTGTTTGAAACTTGCAAAAGATTGCCTCAGCCGTTTCGGAACTTATAAGGACCTCACTAACTCTCTCACGCACACAAAACGACTTTAATATAATAGTTGATATAATCAATCCTCGTCTAAAAAATTCATAAACGTGTGTGTGTGTGAGAGAGAGAGAGAGAGAGAGAGAGAGACAGAGACAGAGACAGAGACACGTACACACACACACAAGGAAGAAAAAAAAAAGGCGAGAATTCCCTAGAAGCAATGACCCAGAACATTACACAATCAATTCGAGTTTTAATACAACTCTCATCGAGCCGCCATCGTCCATTGTTTCTGGAATTTTCAATGTCAATTTCATGCCTAACTTGCTCTTAGTACCCCACCCTTACACCCAGCCACTAGTCACTTTCAGCACACTCCAACGGCGGAGAAGAAAGTGAATTAATGGCGTATCTTATGATACGTGCATTTTTGCCGCCCCACCGCAGATCTAAAAAGAACGCTCGGTGCACCGACCAACTCCTGTATGTCGGCTGCTTAGTTCCACAGTTGAAAGAGATCAGAGAGACAGGAAGACGCAACGAAGATACATTACAAGTAGAACACTTTGTTTATACACACACATACTTATTCATATATGTATTACAGAAGACCAGAATATCGATATCGTCGGTTTCAAATCCAAACAAGGAGAACCTATAGTTTGTCACCTATGCCTCTTTCTCTCATATTAGAAATAGCAAGATTTAGTTTTACTGATAGTTTAAAAATCAATACACATTTATTTCATCATTCATGCTAACTATGAAAATTGAGTTTAAAACAAAAACAAAGAAATAAAAACAATGAAAAGAATCGTTTTGGGATTCGGAAAATAGGCACAAATTTTTCCGATTTCGATTCATCCTCCAAATTCCGATTTTTTCCATTCCCGATTCCGTTTAATATATATATATATATATATATATATATATATATATATATATATATATATATATAAGGAACTTTGTGTGTGTATGTGTGAGAAAATTCGTTCCCTATGGACTTGAAAACGGATGGGCCGATTTTATGAACGCTTCACAAATGTCTTCGATAAATATCGATAATCAAAATAATCCGACGAAAGAAGGAACAAGCGATTCTGAGCAAAGTTAACACCGTATACAACCGAACACCACACAATTGGTTGGTCACGTTCAATGCCGCCAAGACTAAACTAGTTTCATTCAATGATTACAAGAAACCCTCTCTACCACCTATAGCAATGGCCAACGACTCTTTATCTGAGAGTACATCTTTCAAACTCCTTGGCCTAACGTTCACAGGAAACATGAGTTGGAACAATTATATTGAAGGCATTGCCAGGGCCGCTGCAAGGAAGGTGGGCTCTCTCTACCGTGCTAGATAACTACTAACACCCGAAATTATCCTGTCGCTCATGTATGGAGTATTGCTGTCACATCTGCTACTAGTCTTTCGCTCCTTGACAAGGTTCAAAAGAGAGTCGCAAACCTGATAGGCCCTGAACTGGCATCTAAGCTTCAGCCTCTGTTCCATCGACGAAATGTTGCATCCCTCTGCCTGTTCTACAAGTATTTTAGTCGTGAATGCTCTGACGAACTGCAATCACTTGTGCCCCCACGACGTGAGCACCCTCAACAAACCCGACAGGCTGCTAAATCCCACCCCCACACTGTAGAGATCCCTAGATATAAAAGATCTTTCTACTACAATAGTTTTTTCCTCAGAATCGCTAGACTTTGGAATTCCATTCCAGGTCCCTGCTTCCCCAACAGTACTGACGTGCAGAAGTTCAAGTGTAACGTGAATCGACATCGTGCTGCCCAAATCCCTACATAGTACCCCAGTAGTTGTTGCCCCTGATAGTAGCCCCCTACACCAAAGTGGCAATTTGCCTTGTTTGGGGTAAAAAAAAAAAAAAAAAAAAAAAAAACACGGTCAATTTTTTTTTTTAACTTTGACCTCTATTATGACCCATTAACATTTATCAAGTTATTAAGTTAGATCCATGTCCAAGGAACCTATATCTAAAATTTCAAGTGTTTATACCCAAAATTGTCGGAGGAGTTTGATAGAGTACTCAAAGGTAAAATCGTTGAACTTTGACCCCTTAACAGCCAAATTTCTGGCCGAAACCCGATCACAAAGATTTTCCCAAATCTCAGTACGCTGTATATCAAATTTCGAGTCTGTAGACTTAAAATTGGCAGAGTTATTGCGTAGGGAAATGTACACAGATACACAGACACGTTCATTTTTATAGATATATAGATTAAGACAGGCGATATTCAATTTATTTTATTTATTTTTTTTAATAAATCCATTGTGGTTGTTAAGTCGGCTGTGTTCAATTTCATTCAACGTTTTTTTTTTTCTAAATAAAGACGCTGATAATGGCGTCTGCCCATCTCCATTGTCTCTTCGACGTCGTACTTGTCCCTGGCAGAACGGAAAGATATTAATCTTAAGCCGAGATTTACTGTTGATTCCATTCTTCACCATTTTCTCCGTGAGAAACTCGACAGTGTTCTATTAACCGTGTAGCCGTTCCTCTTTAATATACCTACGATGATGGTTGTTCGGTGGGGACGTGGCGCAGAAGAAAAGGAGACGATGCTCTGGAGACAGAGCCAACAAATGCTGTATTATTTGGATTCTTCAGACTACTGTTCTCATCTTGAGCGTTATTTGCACAACGTTTCAGTCGATCCAACCTCCCCGATCTTCTTCAAGTGCATCTTGTCGAACTCAGGGATGTTTTTGTCACGGCGCGTGGATAGCGTACTTGGTAAAAATTCAGTTGTAAAAATTACCCTCCTGAATGATTGCAGGTTCAATCTTCAGTGTGGGCGCTCCAAAAATACGATTGTGAATTACTTGGGACTTTTAGCCAATCATGGCTGACGGGACGAGAGCATGCTCTCGCTCTGGATTAAATAAAGGGTTCCGTTCGACATTCCGTGCAGATCGCAGAGTTCGGCGGAAAGATTCCAGAGTTCGGCGGAAAGATTCCAGAGTTCGGCGGAAAGATTCCAGAGTTCGGCGGAAAGATTCCAGAGTTCGGCGGAAAGATTCCAGAGTTCGGCGGAAAGATTCCAGAGTTCGGCGGAAAGATTCCAGAGTTCGGCGGAAAGATTCCAGAGTTCGGCGGAAAGATTCCAGAGTTCGGCGGAAAGATTCCAGAGTTCGGCGGAAAGATTCCAGAGTTCGACGAAAAGATTCCAGAGTTCGACGGAAAGATTCCAGAGTTCGACAAAAGCTTGTACGTTTACATCGATCAAAACGATGACCAAATAACACTCACGATGAAAACAATAGTCTGAAGAATCCAAATACTACCGAATAATCAATCCTCATCTAAAAACTTCAGAACCGTAAATAATACTGTCAAGAACATTTATTTTCGACAGCCGGTTGTTAGTAATGAGGCTGGTCGGTGATCCATTTTCAGAAGAGACTTTCCATTCGCCCAGGGGTAATTTTATTCATTGCAAAAGTTATCAGAAGTCGGTTCCTTACTTTCATAGAAATGGATGTGCGGCCTGGAAAATAACATCCACGTTAATGTTATTACGATGATGAGGAGGAGTTTGGAGGAGAGACAGTGTAGACTAAAAGAAAAAGAGAGAGAGAGACAGAGAGAGGGTAAGAGAGAGAGAGTTTATGCGAGCAATATACGCAGGTGTGAGGGGAAGGGGTAGAGAAACGGATGCTTAAATAAAGAGATGAGGAAGATAATGAAAAAAAGAGGGGGGAAATACGGAAAGGGCGCAGAATTCTGTTACATTTCCTCTACCATAGATTTTAATATCGAATCATTCAGCGGGAAGACCATTATTCGAAGAAAGTGTCTCGCAAGGAACGCAAAACGAAGAAATAAAACGAGCGAAAAAGTTATACAGAAATAATTAGGTAGATGTTTTCTAACAGAAAACAAAAATAAAATAAAACAAAAACCTAAAAAAGTAGAGTAAAAATATCTCCCACTCTTTAATAAAGGCCAATGCGCATATATATATATACGTGTGCATATACATACACCTATATACGTGTGCTAATACGTACACATACATACGTATGCATGAACATACGTACACACACACACATATATATATATATATACATACGAATGCATACGCACATATATATACACACACACACATATATACACACACACATATATACGAATGCATACGCACATATATATATATATACATACACACATATACAAATGCATACGCACATATATATACACGCACATATACAAATGCATACGCACATATATACACACACATATACGAATGCATACGTACATATATACACGCACATATACAAATGCATACGCACATATATATGCACACACACATATACGAATGCATACGCACATATATATATACACACACATATATACGAATGCATACGCACATATATATACACACATATATACAAATGCATACGCACATATATATACACACATATATACAAATGCATACGCACATATATATACACACATATATACAAATGCATACGCACATATATATACACACATATATACAAATGCATACGCACATATATATAACATATATACGAATGCATACGCACATATATACACACACACATATATATACGAATACATACGCACACATATATATATATATACGAATGCATACGCGCATATATATATACACACACACACATATATATATATACGAATGCATACGCACATATATATATATATATACGAATGCATACGCACACATATATATATACACACACACACACATATATATATACGAATGCATACGCACATATATACACACACACACATATATATATACGAATGCATACGCACATATATATATACACACATATACATATACGAATGCATACGCACATATATATATACACACACACACACATACGAATGCATACGCACATATATACACACACACATATATATATACGAATACATACGCACATATATATACACACACACATATATATATACGAATGCCTACGCACATATATATATATATATATATATATATATATATATATATACACACATTATATATATATATATGCATACATACACACATATATATTAGGTTTAGAAGAAAGTTCTCGCGGAATTTTAATTTTGATTTCAAATGATGTATTTGCAAATAAGTTTTTTGTTATAATACTTTTAATTCATATATCATTCTAAAGAGCGTTTTTCGCTCTATCTAATTGTTTAAATTAGAATCGTTTTAAAACAATTATGTCTTCATATCTGAACGTTGACTACAAGATGAAAAAAAGCAAATTCGCCCATTTTCTTATTTCAATTCAAGCTTAGACGAAAAGCTGCTGAAACAGCTCGCGATATCATAGAAGCGTTTGACCCAGAAACCGCTACTGAACGCACAGAAGAATTGTGGTTTAAGAAATTTCGTGGCGGCGACGAGAGTCTTGAAAAGGATGAGCGTAGTGGGCGGCCATCGGATGTTGGCAACGATCAATAAAGAGCCTTAGTCGAGGTCAATCCACACACAACTGTTCGAGAACTTGATTCTTTTACGCAACAAGAAAGACTCATTTCTCGACCGTGTTGTTACTTGTGATGAAAAAGTGGGTTTTTTACGACAACCGGTGTCGCTCAGCTCAGTGGTTAGACGCCGATGAAGCTCTACCATACTTCCTGAAACTAGAGATGCACTAAAAGAAGGTCATGCTGACTGTTTGGTGGTCTGCGACGGGTATCATCCATTAGTTTTTTTTTTTTTTTAATGCAAGCGAAACCTATTACGGCAGAGAAATACTGTCAACAAATGGATTAAATACATCAGAAACTTCAACAACACCCAGCATTAGTCAAGAGAAAAGATCCAATTTTCCTTCACGACAATGCCCAATCGCACGTTGCTAAACTGACCCTGCAGAAGTTGAACAAATTGGACTACGAAACTGCCTCATCCGCAATACTCTCCTGACCTCTCATGGTAGATGAGAGGTCAGGAGAGTATTGCGGATGCATACTCTCTCTCTCTCTCTCTCTTTCCCTCTCTCTGTCTCATCTCACTTTTTCGAGCATCTCGACGACTTTCTGCGTAAGAAAGGCTTCAAAAACCTAAACAAGATCAAAAACGCCTTCAGCGACTTCATTGCCATCAGAACGCAAAGCTTTTACGTTACTGGCATAAAAATACACTTGTTTTACGTTGGCAAAAGTGTCTTGATTCTGATGGTCTATTTTGATCAATAAATTTTTGTTTGAGCCGAGATATGTTCATCTGAATTTAAAAGTTAAAACCCGTAATTTGATAATCGGTACATAGTAATATTCAAAAGAGAATTGGCCCTGTAATAATAAATAGGAATTCTGCACGAAGTAAAATATATTTAAGCGTATTTTATGACTTGTCATTGTCGCCCCCACCCCAGTAAAAAAATGTTTTTTTTTTTAAATGACTACGTTGTGCTGGCTTTATAAAATTACAGATTTCATATAGTATTTAATACTTTTTTTCTGCGATTCTTAATAAATACTGAATTTTGGTGAGATTTTAAATGAAGAGAGAAGTCAAAATGTTTATGCATTTTAGGGATAGGCTATTTATTAATTTTGCACGTACCTAATATCAATACACCTACATTTTTCGCACTAAAAAGTGAATTCACCTTTGAATAATAGATACATCATTATTTATATATAGAGTCAATCCTAAGATGCACCAATTTGCATACTGGTTTTGAAAAAAAACAAAAACAAAAAAAAAAAGGACATTTCATTTATTAGCTACTCGCCTGGGTGCCCGGCATTGGCTGGGTGTTTGGAGGTGCGTGTTAAAAAAAAAAAAAAAAAAAAAAAAAAAAAAAAAAAAAAGTGGTAGTAGGCAGGCAGAAGGAAGAAAAACACCGTGAAAAAAACAAAAAACAAAACGTGACGTCTTTGCCGTTGCGCCCATCGCCGAACCAGAAGTGACGTAGGTTTAAATTAAAGCTAGTCAATTGAAAATAGGGGGATGACTTTCAAAAATATCAGCGAAAAAAAGCTACCTCTCCTTGTAGAAAAGTGCCCAGTTGAGGATAAAAGAATTAATGTTTTTAGACAATTTTTCGATATTTGTCGTCCGAAAGGCCGAGCTTCAAAATGATCCCAATATCGTGAAACTCCGTCGCCTCCGTCAAAAGTTTTAAGCAAACATACATACATACAGACAGGTGAGATTTATATTATAGATTATTGATGTTCTTTCAATATGTAAAGGCTGTAATCTACAGAGTTGTTTACATCCCAACGTGTCATTTACCCATTAACGCATTGTTAGGGTTAATATGTAAATCACGTATTTGGATTAAGAACCATATATTTGTAGTAAGCTACCGAATCTAGACATTTTCATAAAAATATTTTATACTTCAACTTCATACTGAAAAAAATAAAATAAATAAAATAAATAAATAAAAGCAGAAGAATTCCCGGACAATGCCGAGTCGGTAAATAGCAATTCAAGGTCTGTGAGAAAATCATATTTTGACTGTGACATGAAAGATAAAACAAAAACCAAAGAAAAAGACAAAAATCAAATGCCATATTTATGAAGAATGAATCGCTGTTTATTCATCCAATGCTTGTTTGAAACAATCCATTTCACATATGACAATATTCGGTACGAAAAAAAAAAAAAAGTCTTTGGATATGGAAATGTTTTTGGTTTCTGTCAAAATTTGACATTCCATATGATTCAAGCGAACATATTGGAACTCTTAACAGGGATTTTCATCTGGCTAACAGATGTGCCTTCTAACCCTAACTTAAACCAGTGTTCTTCCAATGTTTTCCGATTTCGAGCAATCACCTAGACTTCATTGTGATTCCAATACAGACACCATTTTATTTTTTTTTCGTTCTTAATCAACACGCTTTATTTTAACTAGCATTCCAGCCCGGTGTTGCCCGGGTGTTTGGGGGTGTATGTTGAGCAAAAAAAAGGTCAATATTTTTAACTTCGACCCCTATTATGACCCCTTAAAATTTATTGTTTTGGGCTCAAATCAAGTTATTAAGTTAGATCCATGTCCAAGAAACCTGTATCTAAAATTTCAAGTGTTTAGACCCAAAATTGGCAGAGGAATTTGGTAGAGTTCTCAAAGGTCAAATCGTTGAACTTTGACCCCTTAACAGAAAAATTTCTAGTCGAAAATGGATTACAAAGATTTTCCCAAATCTCAGTACCCTGTATATCGAATTTCGAGTCTGTAGACTTAAAATTGACAGAGTTATTGCGTAGGGAAATGTACACAGACACACACACACGTTCACTTTTATAGATATATAGATAAAAAAAATACTTTAAAAAAAAAATTTAAGAAAACACCCACAAAATAAAGTTATCCAGGCAGGTAGAAGTGTAACATAGCTTGCCTTTGGTAACATTATTTGTTGTGTATTTATTTGGACGTTCCACATGATTTAAAAGGAGATTGAAACTTATCTAGGGGTTCTCATCTGGCCAACAGATTTGTCTGACGTGAACCCTAACTAGTATTCTCCCAATGGTGTGATCTATCGAATGGTGTGATCTACAGAGCTCATTACATTTCACACCGTTCGGTAGATCACTAACATATCCATTACCCGTCATCATCATCGGTTTAATGTACCTTTTACATTACTGGCATGTTTTGGACAGCTTTTCGAAACTGACTTCGAAACTAACCTATCTTGAGTCAGATTTTTAGTTATTTTTTTGAGCGATTACCCAAGCTTGACTATAACTTGAATGAGGACACCGTTTTTTTTTCTTTTTGTTCTTACTCAATAAGTTTAATACTATCTTTTAAATAATAAAACACTTTAAAATAAGTTAAACACACACACACACACACACACACACACACGGAAACTCATCCAGGTAGGTAGAAGATTAACTTTGGTAATATTTATTTGTTGTGTACTTATTTTCTACTACCCACATTTTTTTTTTTTTTACTTTGTTAGCTATTCTGAAAAATAACCCCGCGTTTTTTTTTTATTTTAATATTATTTAAATTGTTAATACTTTTCGGCATTGTATTATGATAGACAATAACAAACAAAAAGCGGTGAAAAAAAAAGAAAATGTTTCTACAGGCCAGATAAGTTACTTTTCTACTTATCTGGATATGCTTTGGGGCTTTAACTTATTTTAAAGTGTTCATTCATTTGAAACAAAAAGTAGTACCAAGTCTATTGAGTTAGAACGGGAAAATATGTTTTCTTATAGCCATTTAAACCCTCAATAATAACTCAAAAATAGAAAATCAAACAAAAATATCTGGTAGAAAGCTACCAAATAAATATCAAATGTAATGTTCTACCAGTATTTTGTTAAATTTTTTTTTGAGTGATTATTGAGAGTTTATCTACCGAGCTCAATACACTCCAAGCTGCCGTCTGCTCATTGATCCTAACGCTAAATAATCGCTTCTAACTGACTAAGGCTAATCCTTAGGTTAAAGTTAGTTAGTCATATTGGAAGAGCACCATTTTTTTTTTTAAATTCAGTGATTATTTTGAGTTTAATATGATGAATAGTTCTGTTTCGCCATATTGTTTTTATTCCCTGTCCAAATATTCAGTATTTTGGATTCTTTCTTTAGAGCAGAGGTTTTCAACCAAGGGTAAATTTGCCCATATGGAGTAAAAAAAAAAAAAAAATGCATAGTTAGGGGTAAATAATTGAAGTATCTAATAATTGTAAAGTAATTATTTTCTTTTCAGTGATTCCAACAAAGAGATGAATAATAAGCTCTTTTGCCACTGAACTGTCCGAAATAAAAGATGAACTGATTGATCTTCAATCTTCTGCTACTTTTAGAGAAGAAATTCGAGCCAAGATCAATCCATAGCGTAGAGCCGCCATGGGACAGGGAGAGACGAATGGTGTTTCTTGCGATCCTGGCCGTGGCCAGAACGATGATATGGAGTTCAAGGGTGCAAGAGAAGCGTGAGTTTGAATCTTTTGCTGATCAGGATCTGGTCTCCTTCTTTAAGCACCAGCTGAAGGTAAAGATCAGATGTGATAGGAAAAGATTGTACTCTGAGGCCTTTGATCGAAGATGGATAAAGATAGTGAGTCTGTGCTTGCATAGAGGTGCTAAGTTGGTTCCAGATTCTGCCAGACTCCAGACCTCTAAAACACGTGTTTAGACTAGGTTCTTAGCTAGCCGAGTGAATGGCCCCTCCATCCCCAATAGGAAACCTCCAAGATATCCACACCCCGATCCTTTCTTTTTTGCCCCCACCCCCTCGGCTACCCCAAAGCCCCGACCAACCCCAGTTTCTTTGATCCTGCCTAGAATTTCAGCTCCATATGGAGAATGACTTGCTTGTTTTCGGCCAACACCAAGCTGGAAAACAGTGGGTATTCTACCATCTAGAGAGGGTTGGAAGGGTCTCACTAACTTTTTTTTTATTTTTTAAAATATTTTTTGGACTTTTTTCTCCATCTGAAGCCAATGAAATAAAAAAAAAATTTAAACGACTTTTTATAAAATTTTATGTTTAGCATTTTATTTTATTGTTTATATAAAAAACAAAAACAAACACACACGATATGATTTGGAAATCTTAGATAAGATGACCCCCGGTGTGTTTGAGATATTGTGGTGAATGAGAACTTTGGCTAGGATCAAACAGACTAGCAAAGATACAATGACGAGGATGACACCCCTCCCAATGTTTAAGTGACCTTGTGCCTAATGTTTGGTTTATTACTGTTTTGTTTCAACTTTTCAGAGTAAATAAAAAAAAATAT
The DNA here is from genome assembly GCF_053919585.1 of Euprymna scolopes. Taxonomy (NCBI): domain Eukaryota; kingdom Metazoa; phylum Mollusca; class Cephalopoda; order Sepiida; family Sepiolidae; genus Euprymna; species Euprymna scolopes. Next base: position 29,769,849 of record NC_136512.1, on the reverse strand, counting down.
AGCTCAAAGTGCAGTATCTGTTCTTCAGATGCTGCACTTCAATTCCTTGTTCTCTCTCCGGGGAAGAGAAATCATTCACGAATGGGGCAATTTAAAAAATGTTTGTTCCTTTTCTCCACGTTAAAACACGACCCTGGTGTCTAACTCAGTCCCGTGGGAAGGCATTGTAAATATGTACTCTTAGAGAAATTGAAGAAATTAGTGTTAATCTATACTCCAATAATTTTTTTTTTTTTTTGTATTGGTATTCATATTAAAAACCCTTTTTTCTATTTATTTGAAAAGAAAATACAACTTTGTTGCGTATGGGCCGTGGAATTGCATTCACTAACAAATGATCTAGCTAATTTGCATATTCTTTTAAACATTCATTTTAATTCCCTATTAGTTTTTTTTGTTTCCTTATAGGATCATCTTTATTTAACTATTACGTGTAATTATATTCATGCAGATATTCTACATGATTTATACTTGCGAAATATTTTCATTAAAAAAGGTTATAGTGAACACAAACCTTTCTTCCTAAAAATCGAACCTTTTGCTCGGTATCATAACAAATTGTTTTTTCGCCGTAAAAAAAAAAAAAAAAAAAGAAAAAGAAAAAAAAAAAAATTAAAATCGACTTCATGAAATTAAGTGGAATTTTTTTCGGAGAACTTCATTCCATAACGGATACGCACAATTTAAACATTTCGATATCTTCATTTTTTTCTTGATTAAACTGTACAAGTACCATTTTTCATTCTAAAACGCGGCTATTACAAACCGATGCCCATACATATTTAAATATTAGTCTAGGCACAAATAATATATTGGACCAAGAATGACTGTTGGACCCACCCACCCCTTCCTGGAAAGAAAAAGCAATGTTCTTGCTAACAAGTCAACTTGCTGTTTTCTAAGAAGGGGTAGGAGAGTGACCAAGTGGGTCGGTAGTTGTAGTAGAGAGAGCTATAGAGTCCGGGGGTGGGGTGGGGGGCTTAGCTAGTCAGGAAGCAAGGGAGGGTAGCGTTAGTTAGCAGTGGCCATCTGTCATTTTCAGTCCGCCAAAGGGTGACAAGAAGGTTGACCGCCCCCCCCCCTCCGCATCGGGCAAAAGGCAGAGGAGGCGATCGGACTGGTGGGGTGGGGTGGGGGGAGCGAGTGTATGTTCTTGAATGGTTGGCAACGGGAAGGAGAGGGTGGGGGCGGTCGGGTAGAGGATGGCGTGGAGAGACGAATACTTTATATATATATATATATATATATATATATATATATATATATATAAAAAAAAAATATATATATATATATATATATATATATATATATATATATATATATATATATATATATTTTTTTTTTAAGTCGGGTAAGAGTGTTGGGGGAGCGCCCGGACGGTGTAGAGTGAGAAAGAAGAGGGTATACAGGAAATGGGGAACGAAGTTGAGGTTTTTAAATCTTTCAGCCAACACGCACTCACCCTTGGCACATACAGGGGTCAGCGAAGGAGTAGATTCGGGTAGATAAACTTAAAACGTGGAATGCTAAAAATAAGGAACTTCACAGGAAGAAAATAATGTGTGTGTCTATGTAAAAACATTCTGCCTAACGTTTTCACGAATTATATATATCTGCACTAGAAGGTTACCCGGTCGTAAGGTTTGGTTGTTTTTGTTTTACGGCATATCAACCCTTTTAAGGTCATTTAATGCCGAATCCAGTGATTTTGAAGTAAAGGTTTTTAATAGAATATATGTTTTTTTCTTCTGTCCCCCCCTGTCAGTTTCTATTTAACCCATAGTTGGGATCCTAACAGGTACTACAACTCCGGGTCAGAGTGAACCTGAGAGCAATGGCAATTAAGGGGTGGCTCTCCACTCCACTCCCCAAAGCCCGCAAGTTGGGGCCTTATCATCGGATATAGTTTAAGGTCATATCCAGGACACACCCGATCGTAAGATACGCTTAAATATATTTTAACCTTTGCAGATTTCGTATTTAATGTTATAAAGACAATACTCTATTGATTATTATATTGTACCCAATATATAGTACAAATTTAAACAGTTTAAAAATAAATATGATTTGAATGCCAGCAGCTAGAATTGAACCCAAAACATAACGTTCTGCCTTCGTCAATTTTGAAAAGCTTGATAGAAATAACGTCATGACGACTGTGACAAATTCAGAGTTTTAGTATTATATATATATATATATATATATATATATATATATATATATATATATATATATATATATATATATATACACACACACACTAGCATGGGTGCCCGGGTGTTTGGAGGTGTATGTTGAGCAAAAAAAAAAAAAAATGGTCAATTTTCTTTAACTTTGACCCCTATCTATTATAACCCCTTAACATTTATTGTTTTGTGCTCAAATCAAGTTATTAAGTTAGATCCATGTCCAAGGAACCTATATCTAAAATTTCAAGTGTTTAGACCCAAAATTGTCGGAGGAGTTTGGTAGAGTTCTCAAAGGTAAAAAAAAATCGTTGAACTTTGACCCCTTAACAGCCAAATTTCTGTCCAAAACCCGATCATATAGATTTTCCCAAGTCTCAGTACCCTGTATATCAAATTTCGAGTCTGTAGACTAAAAATTGACAGAGTTATTGCGTAGGGAAATATACACAGACAGATGCACTGACAGACACGGTCACACACACACACATATATATATATATATATATATATATATATATATATATGTACACACACACAAACTGGCGAGCTCTCTTTTAAATACGCTAAGTTAGGGAAAATGAGTTCAAACTAAAAAATTATACAAAATACTGTTAGAAACCAACCGAATATATGTCAGCCTATGTCACGGTAACATATTGAGTGAGTTTCTAACGGTATTTTTTATAATCTTTTTAGTTTGAACTCATTTTCTTAAACTTAAGGTATTCAACAGCGAACTAACCGCCATTTGTCTTTTTCAAATATATCGATAAACGCTGCATGTTTTTCGAACCGATTAAACATTTTACATTAAATAAAAACACTAAAATCTTATACAGTTAGGTAGAAAAGTAATTTATCTTGCCTTTGATAACATTTGTTTATATATATATATATATATATATATATATATATATATATATATATATATATATATATATATATATATATCTCATTATCCGAAACGTAAACTATATGAATCAGTAGAAGAAATAAAATGACAATTTGAATACGTTCGTTAAAATGACTGAGATATTTCATTCATCTTAATCAGTGCAAGACATTGCCGCGGGATTGCTTCCCTGCGGGCTACAACATGAATTAAATTTACTCGGGTGAATGTATGTGCAATGTTAGGAAGTAAAAAAAAAATCTGTTGGCTGACTAGAAATCGTGCCTCCATTAAAAAGAGCTTAAATATTAGACCTCTAGGCCTGTTATAGGGATGGCCTTGTGTGAGAGTCAAATTTGGCTAAATATTATTTTGATTTTTTTTTCATGGGTTAGAATTTCCTTACAAAATGAAATTTTCTCGGGCAATGGAAGTGAATTGGTAGCAATTGAAACGATTTTTAGAAATCTTGCATGCAATAAAACATACCGAATGTTAAGATCTTTTAGTCCATCGTAAAGATGGACTCAGTTCGTGTCTGTAGTGAAACAGACGGATTAGCCATGTTGAAAATAAATAAATAAATGAACGCGGCGTGACAATCACAACCCTGTTACTATGACAACGTTTTCAGTCTTGGGGAGAAGCCTCACACCACAGAGACGTGTGTGTGTGTGTGTGTGTGTGTGTGTTAGCGTGCGAGACAGAGAGAGGGGGGGGGGGGTTAGAATGTAGAAACGTTTTTTTCTCTTTATTACTTTCTTGAGGTGACCAAATAACAATTTGCCATATTTTGTCGGCGTTTTTTTCTTCTTTTTTTATTCATGTTCAAATAAATCTGTAATTACAAGACGGGAGGGGGGGGGGAGAAGAAACGGTAAAAAAAAAGAAGAAACGGTAAAAAAAAGAAGAAACGGTAAAAAAAAGAAGAAACGGTAAAAAAAAGAAGAAACGGGAAAAAAAAGAAGAAACGGGAAAAAAAAGAAGAAACGGGAAAAAAAAGAAGAAACGGGGAAAAAAAAAGAAACGGGGAAAAAAAAAGAAACGGGGAAAAAAAAAGAAACGGGGAAAAAAAAGAAACGGGGGAAAAAAAAGAAACGGGAGGAAAAAAAGAAACGGGGAAAAAAAAAAGAAACGGGGGAAAAAAAAGAAACGGGGGAAAAAAAAAGAAACGGGAAAAAAAGAAGAAACGGAAAAAAAGAAGAAACGGAAAAAAAGAAGAAACGGAAAAAAAGAAGAAACGGGGAAAAAAGAAGAAACGGGGAAAAAAGAAGAAACGGGAAAAAAGAAGAAACGGGGAAAAAGAAGAAACGGGAAAAAAGAAGAAACGGGAAAAAAAAGAAGAAACGGGGGAAAAAAGAAGAAACGGGGAAAAAAAGAAGAAACGGGGAAAAAAAGAAGAAACGGGGAAAAAAAGAAGAAACGGGGGGAAAAAAAGAAGAAAACGAAACGCAGAAAACGAAACGCAAAAAACGAAACGCAAAAAACGAAACGCAAAAAACGAAACGCAAAAAACGAAACGCAAAAAACGAAACGCAAAAAACGAAACGCAAAAAACGAAACGCAAAAAACGAAACGCAAAAAACGAAACGCAAAAAACGAAACGCAAAAAACGAAACGCAAAAAACGAAACGCAAAAAACGAAACGCAAAAAACGAAACGCAAAAAACGAAACGCAAAAAACGAAACGCAAAAAACGAAACGCAAAAAACGAAACGCAAAAAACGAAACGCAAAAAACGAAACGCAAAAAACGAAACGCAAAAAACGAAACGCAAAAAAGATTAAAAGAAATTAGAAAAGGGAAAGAAAAGGAAAAAAGAAATAGAAGAAAAGAAAGAACGAAAAAAGAAAAGGATAAAAATGTTTTCACTCAAATCTCCAGAAACAAGTCAACATTTAGGCTGAAACGTCAAAGCCTTTGGACCAAGATCAAAGTGTAGTATCTGTCCTTCAGATGACGCACTTCAATTTCTAGTTCAGTGGAGGAGAAATCCTTCACGACTGAGACAAATTTATTTTTGTTCCTTTTCTCCACGTTAAAAACAGACTCTGGTGTCGGTCCTGTGGGAAGGCATCGTAAATAGGAACATCCACCCACAGGATATCTCGGGTCCATTTCTAATTAATCTTTTGAAGTTTGAAAAACTTTTCGAGAAATGCGTAACTGAATATGTTTACCGTCAGTAACACTTACGGTATTTCAGATTTGAATAATATATTAAAAATATTTTTTCCTTTTTTTTTTTTTTTAATAAAAATAAATATTTTTAATTTTTAAGATCTGTTGATTTAAAAAATAAATGCTGTTTTGAAACAACTGTAAACAGCAAAATGACATGCGATATGCTCTTTAATTAAAAAATTAATTTAATTGCTGAAATATCTCTCTCTCTCTCTCTCTCTCTCTCTCTCTCTCTCATATATGTGTGTATGTGTGTGTGATGTAAACAACTGAAAGTATTGTCAATCCTTATCCTCTAGTAGCTTATTGTCTTACATATTAAACACTTAAAAATATTCTATTTTTAATTCACATGACTAAACTTTAACTTATTACTAAAAAAATATAAAAACAAAAGTATGTATGAAGAGAACTATATAAAAAATATCAGTAAATGTCCGAAAGAATTGTACGCTTGTAGTGTCAATAAAATATTTTGAGATAGGTATATAAATTGCTGTCTGATCCTTGTCAGGTGGTATATAAGTATTTATAACACTAGTATTGAATTATTGAGCTATCTAAATGAACCTTACCTGAATAATAGTAATACTTGCATGTGATAATTGGAAATATTTTAATTTCTATAGTGTGCACATATTATTAAAAAAAAAAAAAAAACAAAGAAAGAAAACAAAATATATATGCCGTTCTCCATTTGGGGGGTACTTGGTCAAAAGGGAAAATTATTCCGAACTCGCATTTAGGTAAAAATGCACTTTCGTATTAATAATTCATCCAAAACGTATCGCATAAAACAAAAACAAATAAAATAATTATATATATATATATATATATATATATATATATATATATATATATTATATATAATCTCCAGTCACACCTTTTCTGAGTCGACATTTTTTTAATACTGTGGCAAGTGAAGTGTATATACAGAACGACTGGAAACAAATGCCGAGATAAGCGGAGAGCACATACAGCGCCTGGAACTCCCAAATGGTTACCTATCTGGTACTAACCAGATTCAACGTTGCTTAACTTCGGTGATCTGACAAGAACTGGTGTGTCAACACGATTATGCCATATATATATATATATATATATATATATATATATATATATATATATATGCATACATACCGGTTGTATCGATTGGTTTCCTAAATGTAAATCCAATGAAACTCGTGCGATTATTGAAGAGTGCTCAATGCAGGACAGAGCTGGTATATAGTCTGTTTATTATACAAACATTATTGGTTACATATGTGCATACATGTTTCAGTGGAGTCTCAATTCAGGGACAACACTTTATAAGACCAAAAAAGATTTGATATCAAATCTTTTTTGGTCTGATGAAGTGTTGTCCCTGAATTGAGACTCCACTGAAACATGTATGCACATATGTAACCAATAATGTTTGTATAATAAACAGACACACACACACACATATATTAGTTTTTTTTTTTTCATCCCGTGACAATACTCTTATTGTTGATTGGTTGCGAGTCAGAAGAAAATGTTCATTCTTTGTTTGGCCATGTTTTCCGTTTTAATTTCCTTCGTTTCTTCGCATCGCGATGATCACAGGGTCATCAGGAGTGTATACAACCCATTACCCTATTGTCCGTCGCTCACAATGAGGCGTATGTAAATTGTGCCACAACTGGCAAGGATACTTGATTTCGCTCAATCTTTAATCTTTAAAGCAGAACCACAACCTCAGTAAAGCAGACCTGTTCACTAAAAATGACGTTATGCATGTAGTAAACAAGCAAGATCTGTCGAATTGACAGTAGATAATAAATGAGTGTTTTGTTTTTAATTATTGGAACACAATTTATACCGAAACTAAATATGATGATGAGACGCGTTCTGCATCTAGTCTGGTGCAGCGTTTGCATTGGCTATACAGTTGAAGCAGCTGGAGTTGCCTCTCCAGATGCAGGCCTGGACGGGTGATAAGAACTAGGTTTTCCCGGCTACCTCTTGGCGTTGTAGACAAAGTCCGATGGAAAGGCAAGCCATTATAGTCGAAATCAGCACAGCTGCAGGAGTTATCGGAAAGGTTTTACCGTGCTTCACCACCCGACTATCGGAACTCTAAACTGCTTTTCTTTCTTTTTTTTTTCAGGGTCTACTCCCTTAGCCTTTCTCAAGGCACCCACACGGCAGTGGAGCTATTTGCTCATAGCTGGTGAAAAATGTGAAAATATTTAAAATTTATATGACAATGAAGATCCTCATCGTAGTTATGATTGTATCAAAATAAAAGCGAATAAAAACTGAATTTTATGAATTAAAAAAAAAACAAAAAAACTAGAATTAATTTGAAAAAAAAACAAACAAACAAACAAAAAACTAGAATTAATTTGAAAAAAAAAGTAAATAAACATCGTGTTGCCTCATGGATTTTAAAAATTAAAATTTGTTTATTATTTTAATTGTTTAGATATTTACATACGAAGTCAAGCAATGCCATGAGTCTTAGGTCGATTTAGGTGTACATATATTACTTTTTATCATTCCAAAAGATGTATTTAATTCACACAAGTTTTCTTTTTTTATAAAATATGTCTTATATGCGTTTCGTTGAATAGCAAAAAATCATCAAACAACTCATCAGAGACAAATGTATGTTCCTCGAAAGACAATTATTTTTATATGGAATGAAAACTGATTTGGACATATGTAAAGTCTGCAAAAACATAAATAAAAACACTTATTGTAGTGTTTACAGGCGCCAAATAATTGAATCAAAACACGTATATTAGTAATCTAATAAATCCACAGAGGAGACAAAACCAGTATCTTTTTTATATACTAAACAATTACTAGATCAAAGATTAAAGTATTTAATAGAGAAATTACATCCCTCATATGTTTACATGCAATATGTAATCGTTCTTTTCCAAACCGTCTTGTTTGTCCGCTTCAGTGCGATATATTACTAACAGTTCTGACGTCAGCAGATAAACGAAACTTGTACAGGCCTGATTTACGGATGTCGTGGCAAAACCCATGTTTGAAGTTAAGGCGCCTCAAAATCGGCAATTCATTCATGATATTAAAAAAAAAAAAAAATAGATGTTGCTATTCGGTTTATTTTTTTAATTTTTTCCTGACCTTGAAACAGGTTTATTTATTTGTATTTCATTTTGACATTCATGTAGGTGGATATTACATAAGAATGCACACACAAAAATACCACACACACACAAAAATACCACACACACACACAAAAAATATCACACACACGCACTAAATAATACAAAAATCTATAACGCCTAGGCAATTTCTGAAATGACCTTTCCCCTGTTGATTGCGGTGGGTTTGTTGGTCTGGTGTGCAGTTAGTTCTAGGTCTAATCTCCCAGGCTTTTCCCTCTCTTTTTGAGAAAGAGGTTTATTGTTAATCGCCTAGTGTGCTCCTACCGGGGAATGCTGATGGAGTTACCTAGACATTTTTTTGAAGACCAGAATGCTCTTCCTCGGGAGTGCTGGTTTTTCAATACCAATTTTCGAACCGTAAAGAGAGATAAATCTATATATCTATAAAAGTGAACGTGTCTGTCTGTCTGTCTGTACATTTCCCTACGCAATAACTCTGTCAATTTTTAGTCTATAGACTCGAAATTTGAAATACCGGGTACTGAGATTTGGGAAAATCGATGTGACGGGTGTCAGCCAGAAATTTGGCTGTTAAGGGGTCAAATTTCAACGATTTGACCTTTAAGAACTCTACCAAACTCCTCCGACAATTTTGGGTCTAGACACTTGAAATTTTAGATATAGGTTCCTTGAACCTGGATCTAACTTAATAAAATGATTTGAGCCCGAAACTATAAATTTTAAGGGGTCATAATAGGGGTCAAAGTTTAAAAAAATTAACCATTTTTTTTTTTTTTTTTTTTTTGCTTTTTTTGCACAGCATACACCTCCAAACACCCGAGCAACGCCGGGCACCCCTGCTAGTACTAAATAATACTAATAGATGAAAAGGCTGTGTAGACTGACTGGACAGAAGATCGTTTCACTATTAATAGGAGAGGATGATAAGGACTACCAAGATTAAGGTTTGATGACAAATGCTTTTAAGAAGATCAATAGTCTCAGCAATGACAACACGTGCAGGTTCTATCACACAGATGTATAAAGTGTGAACAGTCTTACATCCAGTTGTAAATAAAAACATCGCACACGCATACACACCAAAATAACATACACACAGTAGTTCGCAACCGTTCTTTTCGAAGCATCCTGTTTATCTGTTTAGGCATGACTTATTACTAGGGCTAGGACAACGGCATATTCTTTTCGTTGTTTTAACTCTCGAGTGTGTGTGCGCTAATATCTTATACGATTTTATGTAGAGTGATGCGGTTCTTGGTTGATTAACTGTCTGTGTCGGATATATACTCGAAAGTCAAAACAAAGATAAGAATATTCTGTTGTCATAGACCTACTTATTACCAGTAACTCTGATGTCAGCAAATAAAGGAGACTTCTAGGACAGGCCTGCTTTGCAGAAGGTCGTGGTAGCACCCTCTCAATTTAAAAAAAAAAATTTTTTTTTATGAGCCAGACGAAATATTTACCATTGTTAACGGTTCAACATTATGAACAATCCTTGGTCAACTACTAGACTTTGGAATTCCCTTCCGGTTCCATGCTTTCCTGACTGTACTGACATACAGAAGTTCAAGTGTAATGTAAACACACATCTTGCTGCTCAATTCTCTACATGATATTCCTGCAAATTATGTCATAAATAGTAGCTCCCTACATCAAAGTGGCATTCTGCCTTGTTTGGGGTAGAAAATGCAATTTAAAAAAAAAAATAAAATAAAATAAAAAAAAAAGGATTCGTCGAAATGCTTAAACAACATCGGGAACTGAAATTACGCTTCTATATCAGCGACGCACTCTTTGATCCAGTGAGAACGATGTTGAAAAGGGTGACATTCTTGCACTGTCGTTGCAGTGGCTCACTTTCAGTATCCAGAACTGTCAGATCGCTGCCCTCATAGCTTTCAAAACCACTGACAGAACTTCTTGATTTTTTTTTTTTTTACATAGTAGTCACCACATATCAATGCCTGGAGGCAACTCGGGGATAAGGATTATTGCGTGTACAGTAATCAATGGGATAGTATCGTAGTAATCGTTATTTTGATAAAGTGGATTACTTACGGGAGCAGTTTATCAGGAATTTGTTTATGTTGGACTTGAAGACATCCAAGTTGTAGTCAGGTGGGAAACAGACAAACGGAAGAGATTTCCATAGGCGTGCACTTCTAAGAAAGAAGCTTTGTTCATGGAATCTACGTTCTGATTTAGGCACAGATAAAAAGTGGGGGAAATTATTGACAGTGGTTTCAGATAGACGGGTGTTTTTCGTGAAAGATTGGCGAGGGGGGACCAGAGATTGAAAAAAAAAAACCCAAAAAAAACCAAGACCTTTCTAATTCTCAAGAATTATTATCGAAAATTTAGGGCTGAAATTCTTCTTCAATGCAATTTTTATTTTTCTCTAATCTTTTCCCATGTGTTTTGTTCTTGCTGTTTTTCATCTTTCTTCGTTTTGTCTGAATTCAATCAGTAGATGTATACCAATAAATGAATAAATGTCTGACGAGCAGCGTGTGATAACTAATGACTACTTTTACTCTTTTTTTTTTTTTTTTACATGGTAGTCACAACTTATCAAGGCCCGGAAGCCACTCGAGGATAAGGGTTATTGCGTGTACAGTAATCAATGGGATAGTATCGGAGTAATCGTTAGTATTGGAGAATTGATAAAGTGTCTTACTTAAGGGGGCGGTTCATCAGGAATTTGTTTGTGTTGGACCTGAAGACATCCAAGTGGTAGTCAGGTTGGAAACAGGCAAACGGAAGAGAGTTCCACAGGCGTGCACTTATATGTTGCGAAACGGTCGTAAGACAATAAAAATGTAAGAATTTGCGAAAGTGAATTTTTACAAATTATAATTTTAGATGACGTTCTTTCTTGGTTATAGGAATTCAACCAATCAATATGCATGCTCTGAAGCCTGGAATTCTGCTTCATTGAGCTTATAATTTGAAACAATTTGGATGATATAATAAAGTACTTATACTATAAAATATGTTTTTTACATAATACGGCCAGACAAAAACACACACACGCCCATTTGATGGGGCGATTCCAATATTTTTACCCCGGTTCCGATACAATTACCGATTCTGTACTAAATTTCCGATTCTGATACAATTACCGATTCCGATTCTTACAAATCTAATTGTTTAACTAGAGTTGCTATTTTTTCCCCTGATTATCGTAAAAAACACATTTTAAATGTGCAGATATTTTCTCAAACGTAAAAATTAACTTATAGATGATCTATAGATTTGAATATTACTGTTCGTGTAAAATCAATAAATATTTATTATTTTGTCATTGCTACAAGCAGTGGGAGACTTTGGTTTAAACAAAATAAAAAATAAATGAATAAAAATTAAAAAAAAAAAAAAAACAACAATCAAGGGGAATCTTTTTTGACATTGGAAAATAGACACAAATTTTTCCAATTTCAATATTGATTCCCCAAAAAGTACCAATTTTTCTGCTTACCGATTCATCGTCCCAATACTTATATATATATATATATATCTCAAACACACACTGCAAGGTCAGTGGCTGTAATACGTTTCTAATTATAGAACTTCTCTTGTTTATCTGCTTTGCCGTGACATTACCAACGGCTCTGACGTCAACGGCTAAATGAGACGTCTTGAAAAGGCCTGCTTTACGGAGGTCGTTTCCTAATCCGCATCTTGGCGAACTGTATGATCGGATTAGGATACAGTCTGTGACTCACGCTTACCATGGTCAAAGAGTTGAGAATAAAAGACACTGAACTCGACCACTGTCCATAATCCAATCCAATTATGGAATCATAATCAAAGTTTACAATAAATTCTATCCGGGGTTGAGGGCCAAGACGTGGGTTAAATGTTCTCTGGATGCATCAAGTGCGCATATTATGTCATTATATTGCCACTTAATGGGATGTTGTTTGAGATCGTGTCTAACAGCGAAATGTCTGTTCGTATTAAATTTTAACTTCAGCAGGTTAGTATATTCAGGGAAGCAGGAAACAGGGAGGGAATTCCAAAGTCTACCAGTCCAAGAAAAGAAAGTATTAGAGTAGAAGGCTTTCTGGCATCTAGGGGTCTGGCCAGTACAACAGGGGTGGGATTTTTGCTGCTTGTCGGGGGTATGTACCTTGATGGAGCATATGTGCTACGAGTTCACCTGAGCACATTTCATTAAAATACCTGTGAAACAGGCATATGCATGTAACATTGCGGTGATGGGACAGAGGTTGGAGCTTGGCTGACAGTTTCAGATGAGGATTAATATTATGTATTATTTGACTACTATCCTTGTCGAAATGGATCAAACGAACAAAAGCAAAGCTCTACTCATGTATTGAGCACTATTATGTTTTGCTAGTTTGGAGATGAGCACTGAGAATCTGTATATTAATAGGATAGCGTGTGTTATGTATTTATTTTGTGTGTCACGCTTACATCCGAGTGACTGTCGTTTGATTTTTATGGACTTCCGTTTCTTGTAATAAATAATTTTGCCAAGAATTTTTCATAAGTTTTGGTTTCGGTTATAGCTGATGGCACTCCAGTAATCTATTTTTCTTTTTTTATAAATAATTTTATCAAGAATTCTTCATAAGTTTTGGTTTCAGTTTCGATTATACCTGAAGGAACTCAAGTTATATATATATATATTTTTTTTTCCCCTAAGTTTTGGTTTCGATTCAAGCTGATGTCCCCAAGTCGTATGGATATTTTTTTTTTTTTTTTTTATAAATAATTTTATCAGGAATTCTTCATAAGTTTTGGTTTCGGTTTTGATTATGGCTGAAGTAACTAAAGTTATATATATATTCATAAGTTTTTATTTCAGTTTCGATTCAAGCTAATGCACCAAAATCATATGGATATATTTCTTTATTTTTGAAATCACAACTTTATAATATATAAAAATCGATAGAATATTAATTCTATAATAATATATACGAAATCTGCAAGAATTAAAACATCATATTTAAGCATACTTTACGACCAGGCTATGCCGGGCGTCCCTGCTAGCTTAGATAAATACTTTTGCAGTTTTAAAAAAAGAGCTACAATAATATTAGAGTGTTTCCATTTACACTGAACATCTACAGAATGCCAACATCAATATATTATATATGAATGAGTACACTGTGGAATTTCCATAGGCCCCGCTTGTTTTTATTATTTGGATTATTCGGAGTACTAGTCTCACCTTAGATGCTATTCTCACAATGATGTAACCTCCGACATTCCTCAGATACGTCTTATAATTCTTAATTTTATTATATTATTAGATTCGCCCATACTTGAACCTTCAACCTCAAGAAGGTTAGAAATTGTTATCACTTAGCACTCTTATCCATTGTTCCACTGTATCAATCCTCGTTATGGCCGATACTAAGAATACAATTAGTAAGTATGTGAGGCTACTATTTGGTCATAGCTGACTAAACGAGGACAAGCTATCTCAACTCATGTATTGAGCACTATAACATTACAGATTTTTTTTTTTTTTTTTGAATTGATAATTTCTGTTAGTTGGACTACTATTATCATCTAAGCTGATTGAACAAACGAGCTCAGTTCTACTCGCATATTAAGCACTGCTAGAGTAAATATTGAACATATATATGTATATGATGTTTCTGAATTTTTGAGATGAGGATTGGTTATATGCATTATTATTCATCGGACTACTGTTCTCATCTTGAATGTAATTTTCACGTTTCGGTCGATATAATCTCCGACCTTCAGTTGTATCTTGTCGAACTCGGGAATTTGAACGGAATTTCGAGCGGAACACTTTATTTACTTCACGGAGGTAGTATGCTCTTGTTCCGTCAGCCATGACTGGATAGAGATCCTAAGTAATTCGCAAATGTATATTTCGGTCGCCCACACTGAGGATTGAACCTTCAACCTTCAGGAGAATATCACCTTTAAAAATGATTGATTTTTCCCAGTACTCTAACCACTGCGCCACGGTTCTTTCCAGAGTTCGACAAGATACCCCTGAAGAAGGTCAGAGGTTATATCGACCAAAATGTTGTGAAAATCACACTCAAGATGAGAACATTAGTACAATGACATATATATATATATATATATATATATATATATAATGTAAGCCCGTAAGAAACTCGTTTCTTATCGTTGAGCACTTTTCAGTTGAATTAAAGTCGGTCAATTTAGCTCTTATGCGCAGATCATATAATTAGATCACTGACAGACGTTAAAAAGCATTTAAAAAATAAATGTTTAAATTCAACAGCATTTCCCGCGGTTAACGGTAACCGGATGGACTAGGTTCTTGCTAATGAAGCCAGGGTTCGAATCTATTGACAGCTGTTAATTGTGACACCCTGCACTGTTGATTCCCGAAAGGATGAAACACTAGTGTCTGTAGGTGTTTAATAATTATTATAGTAAATAATGTCAGGAGCGTGGGTTCCGTTGTAGAAGCGTGGATTTAAATGTTGGCAACACACTGACGGTTGGGGCGCCGGACTGTGGAAACATAGTCTTAAGTTCGATCCCTAGAAGCAGTTGAGCTGCGCTGATGAGAGTTAATGAAACTCGAAACACGCATGTACGTAGATTACTGTTTTAAAAATAAATTAAAAAAAATATATATATATATATATATATATATATATATAAGATACGCTTAAATATGATATTTTAATTCATGCAGATAATATTAATTATTATAGAGACAATTCTCTATTGATTATTATATTGTACCTAATATACAGTAGTGAAATTAAAACTATAAAAATGTATATATATGCCTTGGGTGCTATCAGCTAAAATCAAAACAAAAACATAAAACTCTCCACCCTCATTCTTTAGCCTCTGAGCAACACCCATATGTGTGTGTGTATTCACCTGTCATCTTTTTTCAAAGATGGAATCACCCTATCGCCGAAGACAAAATACAAGCAAGCAAGATCCACAGAGTTTTATAATTATCTATAATATAAATCTCACCTGTCTATTTAAATGTATGTATGTATGTTAGGTCATGTCATATGCTACTGGTACCATGTAACCCAGTACTACCTGCCTCATGGCCGGATCAGACTTGTTTGGTGGAGGTGGCTAGTTTCCCTGAAGGATTAAAAACAAGACCTTCAAAAGGGTAAATGAACCCTTTTTCGGGGTCAACGGCCAACTAGCACCATATGTGTTTGTGTGTATGTATGTATGTGTATGTGTGTGTGTTGGGGTGGAGAGGGCTCCCGTAAGCCGTGGTGAAGGCAACCTTTCTAGGAGAAGCAAATCTCTGATTAAAAAAACCGATATTTTCGAAAAGTCAACCCCTTTTTCGATTGACTAATCTTAAAACCTATGTCACTTCTGGTTTGGCGATGGGCGCAACAGCAAAGGTGTCACTTATTTTTTTTTTCCCCACTTTCTTTTCCTCCTTCGCGATACGGGTTCAAGCCTGCTTACAACCACTTTTTTTTTTTTTTTTTTCTTAACACACACCTCCAAACACCAAGGCAACATCGGGTGCTAAGGCTAGTTTAGATATATATAGTAGTAAGTCGGGCCTGACGAATCCTCACGAGGATGAAACACAAGAAAATTCTGTGTAGCTTAATTGCCATATATAGACTCATAACTTACTACCTAGCTTTATTCACGTACTAAGCACTGTAAAGTAAATACTGAACACTGATACATAAAATCTATCTTGTATCGTGGCATTGTTAATGCAGTAGATGAGATTATGGTCAGTGTTCTCTATAAGCTTTGGTCCATTATTGGTCCGAATCCTTTGAAGACGTCACACGATTTTGAACTTGGCAGAATACATGGGGTAGATTGCCATTACCTTCCCTAGAACAGTGGCATCTGACTCGCTTGTTTGGACCTATCCGTTGTCCCTTGATCATCCGCATAGCTGCAGTCAAATAACGTAGGTAGCTCCTGATACTATAGAACCGTTGATCTGCTAGAGATTCATCCTCCTCCATGGCCATCCAACATCCTGCTGCCGACGTCATCAAAGTTATCTTCTCCAAGATAACTAACTAAAACTAGGGGTGCATCTCTCCCGGTGAATTAATATGCCTCCAGATACCAACCTGAAGATTTCTACGACTTGGCACAGTACATATAGCGTCTAGCCTTCCCAAATGGTCATCCATCTGGTACTTGCCAGTCTCATCGTTGCTTAACTTTGGTGATCTAGCGAGAACCGGTGTGTCAACGTGACTGTGCCGTAAACATACACTTTTGTAAAATTCTATGAATTTCTTTCTCTTTCTATATATTAGTGTTGGGACGATAAATCGGAGGCAGAAATATCAGAATTTTATTTTTAGAGTATCAAAACTTTGTGCCTATTTTTCTAATGTCATAAATGGCTCGTTTATTTATTTATTTTTTCTTTTCTTTTATTTAAAATTTAATTTTTCATTGCTGGCATTAATGAAAAAAAAAATATTTATTGATTTTAAACTTAAATCTATAGGTCGCCTCACAAGCATATTTTTTTACGTTTGCACAGATTAAATGGATTTTTACAGTAATTCAGAAAAAAAAAAATCTATAGCTAAATATTTAAAGGTTATACCAAATCAGAATCGGTAATTGTATTGGAATCTGGGTAAAATAGTGGAATCGTCCCATCACTAATATATATATTCTTACGATTATAAGAAAATATGTACTATTGAGGTGTATATTCTAAAAATAATATTTCGAATTGTAATAAATAGTAAGCTCAATGAAAGTGAATTTTTACTTTCAGAGCATGTATATCAGTTATTATCATTCCAGAAGATGTATTTAAATCACGCTCAGCAGTTTTTATTCTTATTTTATGAAGTACATCTTTTGCTATGCAACGAATTCATTAAAAAAAAAAAAAAAAAAACTTCATAAAAGCTTATGAGTGTGAATTAAATACATCTTTTGGTTTTGGAATGATAACTAATAATGAAATAGTAAAGTGTATACTACGTCAATTTTTATTTTTATTTTTATTTATTTTTTTTTTTTTTTGTTGAATTCTTTACTTCAAACCTGTAAATTGGTTTCCCTGCCCCAGAGAAAGACTGCAAAAAAAGGTTTCTTTATGTTCCATATTTTCACAGCAATATACGTTTCTTTCTTCTTTTTTTTTTTTCTGCGCACGAATCCGATGGGACAACTAGATCTTCATTTCTTGTATCTTGTGTTGACTTTTATTGAATATCATAGACTTGATATGAATTTATGGTCGAGGCGGGGGAGGGGGGGTGCTTTTCTGTAATTGCAATTTTGATTAACAGACTTTGACAGCCACAAAAAAACTGAAAAGGATATTTTTTTTAATGTTTTTTTTTTTTTCCTGGAAGGTGGTGCAGGTATTTTTTCGATTTAACATTTTAGAAAACTAATTTGAACCAGAGAGGGAGAAAATTGGGTTTAAACATCGCATGGTATACACATATTAGATTATTAGTCACTACCATGCGGGATTATATAGTATATATAGTGTGTGTGTGTGTGTGTGTATATATATATATATATATATATATATATATATATATATATATATATATATATCGTACAGGTGGCGGTTTTCAATCCTGGCTTGAGGTAGTTGCCTGTCTAGCCACACTGATGAGCTGTGAAACAGCGAAATAGTACTGTATGTATATATATATATATATATATATATATATATATATATATATATAGATTCGATCTCCGGCTGGGAAAAGGTGTATGTCTAGCCGCACTGATGAGTTGTGCTACAACGAAACAGTACTGTATGTGGATGACTATGTAGATATGAACAGAATAATGGAAGTAGTATTACGAAATCTATATCTATAAAAATGAACCCAATCTATGACTCATCTAACAAACTCTGACCCTATTGACCCCTAAAGAGTGAATAAATCATTTGTTCTAAATTTTAGATATTGCTAGCAGGCTGCCCGGCGTTGCCCGGTCATATTTTAATTCATGCAGATTACATATTTTTTATTATAGAGACTATTGAACCTAATATATAGCAGTGAGATCAAAACACACACAAACATATATATTTTATAACTTACTAACTAGCTCTACCTACGTATTGAACACTGTTGAAGTAAATACTTAAAGTTGTTTACGCATAAATTTATACTTTCGTATATTAATTTTATGTGAGTAAATGAAGTAGTTATATATATATATATATATATATATATATATATATATATATATATATATATACATTATATATAAGCCCAGTTTTTTTATGTATCAGTGCAGAGTGACACGACTCCCGACCGGTAGTACTCGTGTAGACAGGTTGGAGTCTCCCATAGTACTCGTGTCACCCTGCACTAATACATAAAACAAACAAAAAAAAAAATGGGCTTATTATATAAAAGACATTTTATAGTATAAGTCCTTTATTATATCGTCCAAATTGTTTCAAATTCATCCCTTTTTTAAAAGATGGAATTGCCCGATCGTCGAAGACAAGATTCAAGCAAGCAAGGACGGCCAGGCGATCCACAGAGAATTATTTAGATTCATCCAAGGCAACGCCGATCAAGAATATACCACCTTTGAGGGTGTTTGTTTTGTAGTTTTGGACTTGGAGCTAGAGATACGAACATACACAGGCAACTGATATATGACGATCAATAGCAGCATTAAAAAAAAATGATTGATATAATTTTTATTAATTAAAAAAAAAAAACAAAATGACCATTGTTTTTTTTTTTTAATAAAATATCCCACTTCAAAGTACATGTTGTCCCCCCCATCTCTTCCACCATATCAAAACTGATTTTGATCTCAAAATCAGAGCAGCATTCATCGCACTCGATTTCCTTGAATAAATGATATCAACAAAAAACACGTTCGCCATTTTTATTTTGAATATTTGTTCATTTATATTATAAAGAGTACAGAATTATTTTTGTTTTGTTGTAAATATATTTTCGTGTTTTTTTTTATTTTTCTTCTTTTTGTCAGATGCGACCTTCGTGTTCTATCCGAGGCTTTATCTGTCTGTTCCTATTTACCGCTTAACATCTCACAATATCGATTTTTAATGTGGGGGAAAAAATCCTGCTCTGCAAGAAAAAGGAGGTGAGGGGCGCTCTACTTGGAAATAAAAAAAAATTCCGGGCATTTTTTTTGCTTACAGACAACAAAACGCCAAGGCGATCAACAAACAAACAAATGTTATCAAAGGCCAGATTTTCTACCTAGCTGATAAGGTTTTTAGTGTGTTAATTTATTTTAAAGCGTTTATTCAGTTCGAAAATGATGTAGTTTCGAGTGTTACGCTAGAACAAAAAAATGGTGGACATAAGAGGGTAACATCTTTGGAGTCTCGATAACCGCTCAAAAATAGAAAATTAAACAAAATACTGGTAGAAACACACCCAATAAATGTTACGGTAATGTCAGCCCAGAATAGGTACTATCTTTAATCTTTTAGCCAAATGGCCAAGTGTTTATTTATTTGCCTCCACACGAGACAATGTCTTTTTTTTTTTAAAACTTGTAGAAAAATCCAGCTCAACAAAAAGGGGGTACCCTAGATTGGGAGGCAAAAATAAAATTACCTCAGTCTAGAAGGATTTCTTCTTCACGGAAGTCAAAACAGACGAAGTGTAGTATTAGAACAGATGCAACACTTTGATCCTAACCAAAAAGGGAAAGCTAGATATAGCGTTTTCATCGCCAAGTACACATTTGACGGGTGCATCTCTTTTCTGCGTGACGACAAAGCATCTCTCTCTAAAAGGCTTAATTCGCCGGGTCTGTTATGCTTCAATCTAAAATAGCAGTTTCGTTGGTCCGTCACAGTCCAAAATAGCAGTTTTGTTGGTCTGTCACACAGCCCAATTCCCCCCCCCCTTTTTCTACAAAGGAGTTACCACTTATCAAGGCCCAGAGGCCACTCGAGGATAAGGGTGAGTGAGTGTACGGAAGTCAATAAGACAATAGCGTAGTTATCGTTAGTAGTGGAAATTTGGTAAATTGGATTACTTAAGAGGAATGGCTTATCAAGAACTTGTTTACGTTGGACTTGAAGACGACCATATTGTAGTCAGCTGGAAAGTAGGCAAACGGAACAGAGCTCCACAGGCGTGCAGTTCTAAGAAAGAAGCTTTGTTCACGGAATCTATATTCAGGTTTAGGCAATGATAAAGAGGGAAATCATTTTCGTTATTAAATGTACATATTGAACGGACGTATCTTCAAGATATCCATCCCAGTTATTTTTTTTTTGTACTTTAAAAAAAAAAAAAAAAAGTGATATAGAAATAACTCTACAAAATAAATTCAAAGGAATGTTTCCTTAATTATTCCCCCTCTCCATTTTTTTTTTCCTAAACAAAAAAAAAAGCAAAAAATACAGGAGGGGGGGGGGAGAGATGTATATGTGTTAGTGACGGTAGCGTTGACCTTAACTCCCCCCCCCCTTACTATCAACTGGATGGCGACACTATAGTTCTTTGAACTCGACAACCCCGGTTCTGCCTGACCGCGTAAAATGAAAGAAACCTTTACGCCCACACATCGCTCCACAATAATAATAATAATAATAAAAAAAAAAAAAAAAAAAAAAAAGTTCCATCAATTGGAACAGATAACACTTTAAAACTTGGCTGCACTAAAAAACACAAAACGCCCCCTTTCGCACAGCCCTGGACGGGTGGGGATAGAAAGCGCCCATAAAAAGGGGGAAGCAGGGATAAGTTTGATATTTGAGAACTGGAAAAAACAAAACAACAACAACAACAAATAGACAAACAAGAAAGGAGAAAAGAGTTCTAAACTTACGAAGTTAAGAATACTAGCAAAGCTATGCGACTCGGGTGAACGTAATGCTTGGGAGGATGGTATTATAGGTAGAGCAGAGCACAGATACTAAACTACACTCTCCCTAAAAGGAGGGTGTAATCACTATGGTAGGATAACGACATATTCTTTTCATTGTTTTGACTCTCAAATATGTATCCGTGGTTATTTTATATGCCTATAGAATGATGTTTCGGTTGATAACTGATACACTCGAGAGTCCAAACAATGAAAATAATATGCTGTTGTCATAGCTCTAGTAATGACTAAGGAGATAGGATAATGACGATCGATCATATACTACATTGCCCCCCCCCCTCCCGCAAAAAGTGGTATTGCTCGGAAGTATAAAATGACGAACGATCATCTACTACACTGCACGCCCCCACTTGGCCTTTTGGTCAGCACTTCCATTTCTTGTTCTCTTTCGGTGGAGGATCAGTCCTTCACGACTGAGACAATTTTTTTATTTTTGTACCTTTTCTCCACGTTAAAAAATGACCCTGGTGTCTAACTCTGTCCCGTGGGAAGGCATAGTAAATAGGTACATCAGTTTAAACCGGGAAGGTGATATCACCACGAACGAGGATTTGGTAAAGTCGCTAAAGAGTCTTGAGGAGATATAAATAAAATAATTCTCTGTAGGAATGAAAAAATATTGGGTTTGTATTACCATACACACAGATTCGAAAAAGTTGTCAAAAAGCAAATATATAACAAATAAATGTTATCAAAATCAAAGATAAGTCACTTTTCTACCTAACTGGATAATTTGTTAGTGTTTTTATTTAATGTAACGTGTTTATTCGACTACAGTGTTTACCGATGTATTTAAAAATGCAAATGGCGTTAAACTGTTGAATACGTAAATTTGCGAAAATGAATAAAAACTAAAAACCTATGCAAAATACTGTTAGAAACCCACCGAATATCTATCAGCCTATGTTACAGTAACAGAGTAACACATATTGAGTGGGGTTCTAACAGTATTTTGCATAGTTTTTTTAGTTTTAACTTATTTTCCCAAACTTACGTATTCAACACAGAGTCCACCGCCATTTGCATTTTTTAAATACATCGGTAAACACTGTACGTTTTTCGAGCCGAATAAACACGTTACATTAAATAAAGACACTAAACAATTATTGAGTTAGGTAGAAAAATAACTTATCTTGCCTTTGATAACATTTATTTGTTATATATTTGTTTTTGTTTTTTTGACAACTTTTTCGAATCTATGTGTACGGTAATACAAATCCAAAATGTTTTTTTTTTTTTTAATGTTGAATATTATTGCATGAGGAGTCATTTCAAGTTAATATTTATTTTATTTTACCGATCTAAAATCGAGAAACGAATGAATAAAATATGCAAACATTGCCAAAATATCATCCACCATCGAAAGCCTTTGCAAGGCAGCCATGATGGATAGTATTTAGGCAATGTTTACATTTTTTAATTTTTTTTACAAAGGAGTTACCACTTATCAAGGCCCGGAGGCCACTCGAGGATTAGGGCTAATGAGTGTACAGTGGTCAAGAGGAACATGTCGTAGTCATCGTTAGTAATGGGAATTTAGTAAATTGGATTACTTAAGGGGATGGTTCATCAAGAATTTGTTTACGTGTGACTTGAAGACGACCATATTGTAGTCAGTTGGAAAGCAAGCAAATGGAACAGAGTTCCACAGGCGTGCAGCTTTGTTCATAGAATCTACGTTTAGGTTTAGGCACAGATAAAGAATGGGGGAAATTATTGATAGTTCTGTGCAGTTCTAGGAGATCTGTCTCCCAGGCTTTACCGTCTCTCTTTGAGAAGATGGTTAATTTATTGCTAACCGCCTGAGGCGCCTTACCGGGGAATGGCGACAGGGCTGCCTAGGCACTTTTTGCAGGTCAGAGTGTCTCTCCTCAGGGGTGTTGACTTCTCAATCCTACATTCCGACCCTAGTGTCACGGTTCTTGCAGTGGGAGAGAACTAAAACAATTCCACAGTTCAAAACCAGGTTCGAAACCCAGTAAACGATGCCCTTTCTTATTCCCTTGTAGCCTCCCTCGCACAGAAGAGATGTTGCGAGCCTGTCTCTGCTCTATCATTATTTTCATGGCAAGTGCTCGTCTGAACTCCTCTTATATAGTATGACCTTGACGTTATTACAATGTGGCTTGTTGTTTTAAAATAAATGTGAAACAGAGAACTGAATTCTCTCCTAAAATGGGGGGGGGGGACGGGGTGTTCAAGTATCTAATCGATAATGACGCAAAGCTTGAAACAACAAAAACAAACGTCCACAATGAGGAGAGGCAAAATATGACACGAGCTCTGTTCAGAAATCCTACCTAGCAAAATAAGTTTGATATCCAAGACCTGGCAAGACGAGTCTACTCTGTGATCTCCCTTCCCCCCTCTCCACGCCCCCGCAGTTTCAAGATGTTTTTCTCAGTTTTCACTGTAAATTGATACTGTAAGGAATACCACGATTTTCGGTTGAATATTTGAAATGTCTGGAAACTATTCGAGAATTATAACGAAAATGTAACACGAAACTTTCTCATCCAATTATAAATAGATACATTAAAAAAAAAAAAACGACCTATCTCTGGCCAGGTCTTTATTTATCGCTCTTTTTCTTGTACTTATCCGATTAAATTTGGTTTATTAAAACCTAGCTCCTTTTCTTCTGTTCTCGTTCTTCTTTCTCTCTTGTTCCCTCTCTCTCATTCTTTCTCTTTCTCTCTTGTCTCCCTCCTCTCTCTCTCTCTTGTTCTCTCTCTCTCTCTCTTGTTCTTTCTGTATCTTTCTCTCGCATTCTTATGTACACTCGCTCAATATTTCGATAAGATACACCTAAAGAAGGTTACATCGGCTGAAACGTTTTAACAGCACTGAAGAACAGTAGTCCAAATAATCCAAAATACAAGTTTTTATTTATTTATTTTTTTTTTGTAAAAAAAAAAAAAAAAAAAAAAAAAAATTCTGAAATCTAAATGTCTTTCAATCAACCATATCAAAAGAATGTATTCAACGCGGTGTAGCAGCTAACGAAAGAGGAACCTTCAGGTTGCCCACGACTATAATCGACCACTTTTATTTATGGGTCAGAGTCAACTGAAATATTTGAACTTTTTTTTTTTTTTTTTTTGTAAAAAAGACAATATTTACCTTTCCAATTTGATTGAAATAGTTCCTCACGTCTTCCACAGTCGTAGAAGCTGAAAGCCCACCCACAAATATCTTCTTCGTGCGAGTAACCATCTGGAAAAAAAGAGAAGAAAAAAAACATTAATATTTACTTCAATTATGAAGCTTATAAATCAACCTTAATGCAATTTAATCCACGTAATGTAATGCTTTTCATTTTATGAGATATTAAATACGAGGCCATAAAATAATGTATCCTTATGGGTTTTGAATTCAATTGCATTTGAAAACTGCAAGGCTGGAGAGCTACATGTTTTGGTTTCGATTCTAGCTAACGGCACTCAAGTCATATATTTTTTAATTTGGGAAATCAGTATTATACATTAGGTAAAATTTAATAATCAAGAGAGAATCGGCTCTAGGATAATAAATACGAAATTTGCATAAATTAAAATATCATATTTAAGCGTATTTTACAACTTCGCAACGCCCGGCGGCTTGCAAGAACATATATACAAGTAAAAGATGGTTGCACACTTTTTGTAAACACTTATGTTTGAATCAAATTTAAATGAGGAATTTGAAAACTTTGAAGTGTCGGATAAAATAAAATCATTTTTTTTTTTATTTACTTTCTTTTCTTGTAAGTCCAATATTTCGCTAATAAATAGCCTCTTCAGTCCGGTCTATAATTTTTTTTCTTTTTTTTCTTCATCAGCGAAATATTGGACTTACAAGAAAAGTAAATAATAATAAAAAAAAAAAAATTATTTTATCCCAGACTTCCAAGTTTTCAAATTCCTCATTTAAATTTTATTCAAACATAAATGTCTTCAAAAAGTGAGTGACCATCTTTTACTTTAAATTCTTGCGCGAAACTGGAGCATAATAAAGGTGGACCACCCGGAAAAGCATGTACATTTCTGCTTTCTTCTATTCATAGGCATTATCTCCATCATAACACAAAAATAAATTAAAAAAAAAAAAAAAAAAAACATGGACCGGACTTACTACCCTGGAGCGAAATATTGGACTTACAAGAAAAAAAAAAAGTAAAAAAAAAAAAAGTAAAAAAAAAAAAAGTAAAAAAGATTTTATCATTTTATCCGACACTTCAAAGTTTTCAAATTCCTCATTTACATTATATATATATATATATATATATATATATATATATATATATATTTATGATAATATATATATATATATTTATGATAAACTGGACAATTTATTAAAAAGAAAAACTTTCGATTACGATTAAAATTATATACACTAACATAAATAACAAACAAGCTTTATTTCTTCGGCCTTTCCATCCTTCTCGACACTTCACTATTTATTTCAATATTTAGTGTGGCTCCAGTCGATGCGCCGACACTACAATTTTTTCGGGGAGGAGGGGTCATAGTTAACTTACAATTTTGCGGTTTTCAATTTTCTTGCTTCCACGTGGGATTTCGCTATCATTTTTACTTCTACTGCAGTTTCCATATGGCCGGTTAGCGTTTGTATGATAGCTTGTGTGGGTTGGTTTCCACATTCAATTTTTTTTCTCCATAAGATTTCAGCTGTTTTCAGCAATTACCGTTAACATTATTATTATTATAATTATCAACCAGCAGCGATCTGTTGTCGGTTTTGTGTATATTTTAGTATATATGAAAAATGTAAACGCAACGTACATGAAAGTTCGGTTTTCCGGAAAAAAGCCGACCCTGTTAGTTCACATTAACCCAATTTTTTGTTGCCAGACGATGATACTGTATGTTGCTCTTGCAAGTGTTTTCTAACTGTTCAGGAATCGCTAATTCCATTATGCCTTAATTCCGAGAAAGCGTATGCTAACAGCTGATGCAAACAGGCCGGAACTATTGCAGGAAAGGATTTTTATTTCTAGCCTTGCTGGCAAAAGGGGTACAGTAGAACCCCGGGATACGTCATAAAAAATTAATAACAAAATACATAGTATATAATCAAATAATATTGTAAGGCAAATATCTTAACCAGGGTCCGGAAAAACATCGTAATCTAAGAAAAAAAAAAAAAAAAGAAAAAAAAAAAACGTATTCTAGGGCCACCGTATCTCGTGGTTCTACTGTAATGTGAAATGTATTGGAATAAAACCAAAACACGAACGGCGTTTTTGTTAAAATCTGTGCCTAATGTAGAAGAGTTCCCGGTTACATTGAAGAGAGGAAGAGAATAAAACAATTAGCGAGTAAAAATCATGCTACCATCGTTAAATATGACCTAATGTGGAATGTGACTCTTGTAGGAATTAATAAGATTATTTGATAACAGGTGAAATTGAATAAAAACATACGTAAAGCAAACAATAGAGTGTAATGTGGTCGTTACACTCAAACTATGTCGGCACATTTCAACCACTCAGACCCGCACATTGTTAGTTCCAACAACGGTACCAGACAAACAAAAAAGGACATTAAAAAATACGACTCAGCATGCTTTTTTTTTTTTTTTTTTTTTTTAAAGTGAATACAAAAAGCATTTATTCCAGTAATTTCCCACAACGCACTTTACTGCGTTTCAAAATGTTGTGTAGCAGGGGTTTCATATTTAAAGATGATGCAGAGTTCATATTGGGGCACATATATAACGAGGACTCATGTAATACAGACATAACGATAGTGATGATGAGGGAGAGAAGGCATTTATGTATATTACAATTCTTTTAAGACAGAGGAGAGGAAACATTTCTTGTGATGGAGGAAATGGGACACATAACTTGGAAGGGTTTACAATGTTCATTATGTTAAAAGATGATGCGGATTGCATATTGGGGCACATAACGGAACTCATGTAATACAGACATAACGATAGTGATGATGAAGGGGAGAAGACATTCATATAATACAGTTCTTGGGTTTGTATTACTGTACACATAGATTCGAAAAAGTTGTCAAAAAACAAATATAGAACAAATAAATGTTATCAAAGGCAAGATAAGTTACTTTTCTACCTAACTGGATATATTTTTTGTGTTTTTATTCAGTGTAACATGTTTATTCAGCTCGAAAAACATGCAGTGTTTACCGACGTATTGGAAAATTCAAAATGGCAGCCGACTCTCTCTCGGAGAGGGTACGTTTGGGAAAAGGTATTATAAATAATAAACTAGACAAAATACTGTCAGAAAACAACCGAATACATGTCAACCTATGTCACAGTAACATATATTGAGCGAATTTCTAACAGTATTTTGTCTAGTTTATTATTTATAATACCTTTTCCCAAACGTACCCTCTCCGAGAGAGAGTCGGCTGCCATTTTGAATTTTCCAATACATCGGTAAACACTGCATGTTTTTCGAGCTGAATAAACATGTTACACTGAATAAAAACACAAAAAATATATCCAGTTAGGTAGAAAAGTAACTTATCTTGCCTTTGATAACATTTATTTGTTATATATTTGTTTTTGACAACTTTTTCGAATCTATGTGTACAGTAATACAAACCCCAGTTCTTTTAATACATATTAGAAGAGAGGAGACATTTCTTGTGATAAAGTTGATGGGCACATAACTTGGAAGGGTTTACAATGTTCATTATAATTGATGATAAAACGCAATTACCTTTCGTTCATGATGAAGGATGTGACACAAGACAACAGTTACAACATAATGAGGACTTCTTTATTCGTCTGATCGGCCGGTCGATGCCGTCAGGAATTCACTTGTATTTACATGGTTAATCTTCTACCCTTCGCCTCTAAGGGGACTCTCCTCTGACTGTCAACTCTTGGCTGATCAACTCTCTGACCGACTTCTCTGACTAAAATCCGAACCCATAAAATGGAGGTCCTGGATATGACCTTAAACTATATCCGATGGTGAGGGCCCCAGCTTGCAGGCCTTAGGGAGTGTGGGGGCCACCCTTTAATTGCCATTGCTCCCAGGTCCACTCTGACCCGGAGTGGTAGCACCTGTTAGGGTCCCAACTATGGGTTAAATAGAATACGACTTAAAAAACAAATATACTATATTAAAAAATCGTTCTTCAAAATCACCAGATTTGGCATTAAATAACCTGAAAAGGGTTTATATGCCGTAAAACAAAACAACAAACCAACCAACCATAATATGGAGAAATATCCTTTGTCTATGATGTCAGAATTGTGTTTTTCAAACGCGACCAATTTCACATGGCTTGTCCAACACACTTTTGACAACAAAAGAATCCTCAATTCTAATCTAACCTATTTTTAAACAATATAATTTAATTTGCATTGGTCATTCTTTTAGCTGACATTTTTAATATTCAGATTTCTAAAAAAAATTAACAACAGACTTGATTTCTAACATTCAATTTCTTAACTTTACCTACAGGGTTCGATTCTAGGCTTATCTCATTCTCATTTTTACTTATCTAATATTCTTCGTATTTACATGGTAAGGGGGGACAGCCCTTTCCTGTAACAAAAATATCATGCATTACAAACATAATGTCTCAATTTCTGTATTAATTAAAATATAATATTTATGCACATTTTACGTCCGGGCAACACCGGGCGGCCTGCTAGTATTAATATAGAAAGAAGATAGATAGAAAAGAATGACTTCTTTTCCCCCAGAGGGAAATAATTGCTCCCATTTCATTAATACAGAGAAGAGACGACAACAGCAACAACTTTTGTACGTCATGCAGAGTTCGATTTTCGTGAAAGGACTGTGAATCATTTTCAAATACAAATGATTCAAGTTTAATGTTCATTATATACATAATGAAATATCCCTTAACAAGATGAATGAGTCGTCTAATTTGCATAATGACTTCTTAAAGGCGCATCTAAATAGATAATTGCCCGATTTATTGATTTTCAATTTACTTTCTTAACATGCATACGCGATGTGATCATGCGAATAAATTTGCTGAAATATTACTGTTACGTTGAACCATACGAGTTGCCTTCAATAAGTTTCCAGACATTTTTTTTTTTTGTACAGGCGGTTAAAATTGTCGTAGACTCTTGAAAATTCAGTATATTATTGCTTTACGTCTATACAAGATGACTGACCAATTTTTATGATTTCATGTGCAAATGAACAGCTACAGCAGGAATTGGAATACACCCTACTAAAGCCTAATTGTCACAGCTGGTGAATTTCAAAAATGCAATCTGGACGTGAGGACCCTTTAAAAAAAAAAAAAAAACGATATGCAATAAACTTCTGTTTTAAACTTGGGGAAAAAATGCCACAGAAACGTATGGAATGCTTCAGACTGCTTTTGGACTATCTTGCATGAATCGAGCATCAGTTTTTGAGCAGCGGCATGAGAGAATCAAGGAAGGCAAAGAGTCTGAGGGATGATGAGGTATGGGAAGAGTAAGGAAGTCGGAACACAAGAGTTGATTGGCCAAATAAAGAATTTCATGGATAAGGACTCGTGAGTCTATAGAGACAATAAGTGCACAGTTTGATGTCAGTGTGGGAACTGTACACACAATTACATGCAAGGATCTGGAGATCCTTGTCACAGACTATTTGACTAAGATGGGCATCAAAACAGTTCCTCACCCTCCCTATAGTCCAGACCTTGCTTCCTGTGACTTTATTCCCTAAGGTCAAGGAAAACCTTAGCGGCTGTTCTGAGACAATTGAGGAGATGAAAGAGGCTGCGTGAAGGGTTGTGGAGATGCTCACACGAGAGGACTTCCACAGGACCTTCTAGAAGTTGTTGGAAAGGTTCAAGTGCATTACAGCCAGAGGAGATTATTTCTAAGGGGACTAAAGTTTCATGCATGTAGAATCAATAAAAGTGTCTATACGAAGAAAGTCTGGAAACATTGAAGGCACCTAATATTTCCATCTGTGTTATTGAAGGCGCCTAATATTTCCATCTGTGTTATTGAAGGCGCCTAATATTTCCATCTGTGTTATTGAAGGCGCCTAATATTTCCGTCTGTGTTATTGAAGGCGCCTAATATTTCTGTCTGTGTTATTGAAGGCGCCTAATATTTCCATCTGTGTTATTGAAGGCGCCTAATATTTCCATCTGTGTTATTGAAGGCGCCTAATATTTCCATCTGTGTTATTGAAGGCGCCTAATATTTCCATCTGTGTTATTGAAGGCGCCTAATATTTCCATCTGTGTTATTGAAGGCGCCTAATATTTCCATCTGTGTTATTGAAGGCGCCTAATATTTCCATCTGTGTTATTGAAGGCGCCTAATATTTCCATCTGTGTTATTGAAGGCGCCTAATATTTCCATCTGTGTTATTGAAGGCGCCTAATATTTCCATCTGTGTTATTGAAGGCGCCTAATATTTCCATCTGTGTTATTGAAGGCGCCTAATATTTCCATCTGTGTTATTGAAGGCGCCTAATATTTCCATCTGTGTTATTGAAGGCGCCTAATATTTCCATCTGTGTTATTGAAGGCGCCTAATATTTCCATCTGTGTTATTGAAGGCGCCTAATATTTCCATCTGTGTTATTGAAGACGCCTAATATTTCCATCTGTGTTATTGAAGACGCCTAATATTTCCATCTGTGTTATTGAAGACGCCTACTATTTCCATCTGTGTTATTGAAGACACCTACTATTTCCATCTGTGTTATTGAAGACACCTAATATTTCCATCTGTGTTATTGAAGACACCTAATATTTCCATCTGTGTTATTGAAGACACCTAATATTTCCATCTGTGTTATTGAAGACACCTAATATTTCTACTACCAAATCGACAACAAACGAAATGTTTTATTTATTTGCTAGCAAGTCGCTCGGTGTTGCTTGGTCCTAAAATATGCTTAAATGATGTTTTAATTCATGCAGATTTCTTGAGACTGAACAGAGGAATTACGATATGTATAGTAATGATTTCAATTGTTTAAAAAAAACAAAAAAAAAACTTTAGTGCCATCAGCAGGAATCAAAACCAAAACATTCAGTGCTCCAGCCATAGTTGTTATTTAGCATTTCGACCTTCATCATCAGTGTCCGAGCTATTGCCAAATGAATAAAAAAGGCTAAAAATTAAGCGACTTTAGGCTAAAAATGTGTGTGTGTGTGTGGTTGTGTATATATATATTCATGCTCATGAGTTAGTCGATTTACTTCTGTCAAGCTCAACTGTTTTTTTTTTCAATTTTCATCCGTTAGCAGCTATTTTTACAGACTAAAAAACAAATCAACAGTGTTCCAGAGGTCCAAATACCCTATATATCAAGCTTATCAGTCTGTAGACAAAATATTTAGCGAGAAGTTTGGTAGCGACGTTTCTCCACACCGACAAGGTCACTTATATCTAACATGTCAGTATGGTAGAACGTTTTTATCTTGAACTCTACACAATTATACACAATGTAGAAACTACGTATAAAAAAGAATTAGTGTAATGATTAAATGAAACCAATCATCTAATAAGAAACCATAAAAAAGGAATAATTAATTAATGAACACTCGTTTTTCAAAGGAATATGCAAATTAGTTAACCTTCATGAAGTCGCTCGCATATCCGTGACAGAATATTAAGGAGTTTGTTTAAATGATTTTTAAATAGAAAAAGCCAGTGCGAGAATAACTCAATTTTATAGCTATAATAGGATTGATTTATTGAGGCACGCTTAAAGTACTCTTCATATGTCTTTTCGAATATTTATATGTAGCAGGCCAGGAGTAAAGTGTAGTATCTGTTCTGATGCTGCATTGTATTTTTTTTTTTTTTTTTGCCAGTGAAGGGCAGATCCCTCAGGACCAAGTCGATTTGTTTTTCTAATCAAGAGCGCCCCTTGCTGGGGAGCTGTTTATAAAACAAACTGTTCATGCTTATAGTTAGCATTTGCTAACTGATGACCTTTCTATTTTCTTAATTTTTCATTTATTTCAGTTTTTTATATGCATGCAGGTCGGTATATATCCCTCATTTCCTTCATAGAAGTTGATGATGGCCTAGTGGTTAACGACACCGACTATCTGAGGGTCTTTAACTCGAGTCCAATTCGTTCCACAAAAATCACTTTCACTTAGGATGTTGGCAACCTTCACATGGTCCCTCCCATAAGTATCCAATGTCTTCCTAGAAGGAATTCTGATTTGAAAAATATCGGGGAAACCAATGTAGACAATAGAGTCTTCAGATTCATAAGATATAATTTCCTTCAATCATTATAACATAACTTTTATGCCCACTTTATACAGTGTAGGCCAAAAGTCACTGACTCATTTTAATTTAAAATAACTTTTTTTTTATTTCTAAGTATTTTTTAATTTCTTTTTTTTTTTTTTTTTTCAGATCCTGAAAATTGATTACGGAAAAATTCAGTATCGTCC
The DNA here is from genome assembly GCF_053919585.1 of Euprymna scolopes. Taxonomy (NCBI): domain Eukaryota; kingdom Metazoa; phylum Mollusca; class Cephalopoda; order Sepiida; family Sepiolidae; genus Euprymna; species Euprymna scolopes. The sequence goes on along the minus strand of NC_136512.1, from coordinate 29,737,210 downwards.
AACTTAGAAAAATTGTACAATTTTACTATAAAAATCATGGTTCAATAATTCAAACCTAAAGATCCTATCGAAGACATTTCAATGTGAGAGATGCGCCTATTGTGGGGATATTTAAAGGAAAAGGTTTTTTTTGTCAACAAGCTCCAATCTTTAATAGAGGTAAAGGAAAACATCACTAGAGAAATACGAGAAATAAGGCGAGAAACTTTGGAAAAGATTATGGCAGAGGTAATCAAAAGAGCTCAAATTTGTGAAGCAGAAAATGGAAGGCATTTGCAGTTATTTTTCACATTTCACAATCCAAGTTTCTCAAGCTTAATAAGGTAAAATAAAGTTTATTGTTTTTATTTTATAAAATAATTTCATGCATATAATTGTTAAAATAAAAAAAAAAGTTATTTAAAATTAAAATGGGTCAGTGACTTTTGGCCTACCCTGTATTAATGTGGTTCTTGGCCACAACCCAAAGACGCTATCGCCATTCAAAATGGCCCTACATAGGCCAAAGACAACGCTACAAGTTGAAAAAAAAAATCATGTAACGAAATTAATTTGATGTCTTTATGTTCTTTAAATTCCAAATAATATGAACCGTAATGAGATGGTTAATTAATTTACATATTTATTATTTTTATTATTATTATTATTATTTTTTAAGTTATTCACTCCTAAATCAAAGCTTAAGTGCAGAAAGTTCATAGGAGCACATATACAGGGATAATATGTTGCATTTATTTGAAAAGATAGAAAAGAGTATTATTTAGCTTGTATAATATAAAAAAATGGTAGAATTTAGCTGATACGATAAAAATGGGTAGATTTTAGCTGTTCTGATTTAAAAAAAAAATGGGTATCATTTAGCAGGTAGGATAAAAAAGGATATCATTTAGCAGGTAGGATAAAAAAAGGATATCATTTAGCAGGTAGGATAAAAAAGGATATCATTTAGCAGGTAGGATAAAAAAGGATATCATTTAGCAGGTAGGATAAAAAAGGATATCATTTAGCAGGTAGGATAAAAAAGGATATCATTTAGCAGGTAGGATAAAAAAGGATATCATTTAGCAGGTAGGATAAAAAAGGATATCATTTAGCAGATAGGATAAAAAAGGATATCATTTAGCCGGTAGGATAAAAAAGGATATCATTTAGCCGGTAGGATAAAAAAGGATATCATTTAGCAGGTAGGATAAAAAAGGATATCATTTAGCAGGTAGGATAAAAAAGGATATCATTTAGTCGGTAGGATAAAAAAGGGAATATTATTTAGCCGGTAGGATAAAAAAGGGAATATTATTTAGCCGGTAGGATAAAAAAGGGAATATTATTTAGCCGGTAGAATAAAAAAGGGAATATTATTTAGCCGGTAGGATAAAAAAAAAAAAAAAAAAAAAAAAGGTACCATTTAGCCGGTAGGATACAAAAAAAAAAAAAAAAAGATATTATTTAGTATATGAAACAGAGCATCATCCAGTTGGTAGAATAGAAAAAAAAATTTTTTTAGAACAATTGAGACTCGGTACATTTAGCATCTACTCTGTTCTGTCGAATCAAATATAAAAACGAGACAAAATGGGAAGTGGAGGGGCTTCATGGAGAAGTCGTGGTAATGGTGGGAGGAATCCAGGATTTCTTTTCTAAATTGCTGTAAAGAATCTAAACACTTGCCAGGAATGTCTGTAAGTCTTTAAAAAAATAAATAAATAAAAACCGCAACAAAAATAAATAATTCTAAACCAGGAAATAAAGGTTAACCGACTTCAGCAATCAAACAGATGGTACAATACAAGCAGAAAATTTGAATGCTTAAAAATCTTTCAAATGGAAACAAATTGGGCAAATACGCAGCAGATCTGGAATACACGAGGCGTCCAAAAAGTAATGCCTCCTATCGTTTTTTATTCCACCTTAATGGATCAGAGGAGATTACGAATTGCATTGTTCTGATGACTAACTTATGCATCCATGACCTGAAAGTTTTATCTCTATGTTGCATATATTGACGGTGCGAAACTCTAAGAAAAGCAACTCCTGTCATGGACGTGCGTCAGAAGCAGAGATGCGTCTTTGAATTCCTGGTAAAAGTTCATTGAGAACGGTTGATATAAATGCTTGTAAATAGATATAAAAGTGGTGCAAATCTGTTCTGATCAGGGAATTAATTTTACCCACCCTAGGACAGGTATTTTTTTAATATACACACATAAATACGTACATCCATAAACAGATTGTTTCGTTCTATCTCCAGTATGGCCAGACAGCATGTGCCTCAAGACGAAATCAAAGCTCAGCCGTCGAGTTGACAGTCGTAGCTCATACATTATCGTCAGCCACTTGCTGAATATCTCGTTGAAAACTCAGTGTAAACATCGTCAATTGCCAGAGAGCTCGAACACCTTTAGCTAATAGCAGTTGACTACATTCTCATGAGTGCTCTACCTCAGAGTAAGAGGAGCAATATAGTCATCCATGGACCATTTCGCTGTATCACAACTCTTTAATGTAGTTAGTCAAGCAGGTGTCTCAATCAAGATCGAGCTGACATTCGGCGCTTCTAACACCTATGTTATCGTTCGGCACCTGTTGTATGTGAGTGAAAACTCAATTTCAACTCAATGTAAACATTGCCAATTGCCGGAGAGCTTGAATTGTTTTTACTCAATGAGCAATATCTCAGGTCTTTTTTTTTTAACGTTTGTATCTACGATCAGTAGAATACAGCGTGCATTGGAGGAGGGGGCGGTCACCAGGTTGTTTCAACGTATGACGTTTATTTGGCTAAAAATGTCATTTAGCTTTGACAAACAAGCACTTTTTTTTCCTTCTCTCCTATGGACACACTAGACTCGAGTGTGCTAGAATGGAGAGCCATTGTATTTCCATGTTACAAAACTCCTCATCACGATAATATCCTTACTCGACTCACCCTCTCGCCCATTCCACTTTGGTGCAATACAAAAGCTCAGTTTCGTCTGAACGAGTTTAACGAACGAAGACAGGAGGCGTCTCTCTACTTGGTACGAAACAACAATGCGGTGACGTATTTTTCAGGAAAGTTATCACAAGAGAGAAAAAACACTTTCCTCATCCGGGCATCACTTCAACGGTCAACACATTCTTGGAGAAAAGCCAGGATTTGTCCTCCGTTTACTGGGAATAATAAAATGTATTAGTTTGTAAGGGCGGTGAGAGTATATGTGTGTGTGAGAGAGAGAGAGAGAGAGAGAGAGAGAGAGAGAGAGAGAGAGAGAGATGGGGGCAGTTACAGGAAGAGAGTGGAAGGAAAGGAAAAGTAATGAAGGAAAAGGAGGGAGAGGCGTAAAAGAGAGGAGTAAAAAAAGAGAAGGGCGACACAGAGAGATAAAGGACGAAAAAGAGAGAAAAAAGGCAATAGAGAGAGGGGCGAGAGAGAGAGAGAGAGAGAGAGAGAGAGAGAGGGACGGTGAAAAAGAGAAAGGTGTAGAAGAAGGGTAGGGGGAAGTGGTAGGAGAAGGGGGAATGCAGAAAGTAGGAGAATGGTGGGGAGAAAGTAACAGGAGATGGGGGACGGGAAAAAGTAGGAGAAAAGAGAAAGAGGGGAAGTAATAGAAGGGAGGGGCGACAGAAGAGAGAGCAAATGGCAAATAAAGAGAGCGAGCAAGAGAGGGCGCTAGAAAGAGAGGGTAATGGAGATGAAATAGTATATATAAAAGAAAGACAGAGAGAAGAACATGCCGTCTCTCATAGAGAGGGGGAGAAGAAGAATAAAAGTACTTGGAAAGTATCAGGCTTTTGATGATATGGCCACATGAAAATGGATGAGAGTTCTTGAGTTAGTAGATGTAGAACAGTTGAGATAGCAAGATCAATTGGCAGGGGGGAGTAGAAAAATAAAGAAAAAATATGGGAGAAAGAGGGATAAATAAAGATCTGGCTGAGATAAGTTAGTTTGGAAGTAAATTTCTAAATGTCGTAAAAGCATGTAAACTAAACGTTAAACAGACGACGACGGTAACGATTATGATGATCACGATAATAATGATGACGAAAGTAACGACTATGATGGTGACGGTAACGATGATGAAGATGACGTTAACCATTATGATGACGACGACGGTGACGCCCGAGGGTAAAAATATTTAGAAATGCTGATCTAAACAAATGGTTACTATTTGAGCCATGATCAAATGGACATGAGAAGTTGATCATCTGACTGGTTCAAGTAATAAAACCAGTTGACCAAGTTTTGCTTCCTCCCATTTTCTTTTGTCTTCCTCGAGAAAAAAAAAAGTAGGTCTTATGTTTTGGGCGGGAAATGGGGGCGGAGGGGGCGGCTGGTAATCTTTCTTTTTTTTTTTTTTTTAAAGTATGTCAGCTCTTTATAAAACGTGTTCTTAAATAAATGACTAGCTCTGATTTCATTTAATAAGATGACTATGAAAACCCCCTCCCCACCTTTTCTCCATCCAACCCTCTCCCTGTTTTTCTCCTAGGCATTTATAATTGAAGCGCCGGAAACTAGCGATAATTCGATCCTCGGAACTTCCCTTGGATTGGCTCTCATCTCCTGTCATAACCATCAATTCTTCTCTCCGTAAAAGCTGAAACTGTAAAAACGTTTCGCACTATTCTTCACTTGCAACCAGCACACACACACAAACACACACACACACACACACACACACACACACACACACACACATATCATTTTGTACTCTCGTTCATCCCTAACAAAGCATATCACTACTTGAACGTAAGGGGCTACTATTTGGGACTGTACCTAGGAAAAGATTAACAAGATGCTGGTTTACATTACATTTAAATTTCTGCATAGCAGTACCGTAAGGAAAGCAGGTAGTAAGGAGGGGATTTCAAAGTCTGGCTCTTCGAGGGAAGAATCTATTAGAGTAGAAAACTTTCTAGCGTTTAGGGACCTCAACAGTGAAGGGGTAGATTTTGTTGCTAAACAGGTTTGTCGGAGATATATACGTCATATATATATATATAGGGTGCGTAAGGTATTTGAGGTCATTATATTTTTGTAATTTACATTAAAAATATGCTAATTAATGTTTTTTTCTTGTTTTGTTTTCAGAAGATCCCATGGCAGATACTACAATAGCTAATGAAATGAAAAGACACCTGATGTAATAGCGTACACAAAAGCAAAGACACAGCAATTCAGTTCAGAAACTGCAAGATTTCGAAAAGTCGCCAGTGATGGTTGTTGGTGTTGTTAGCAGTACAGGGCACATAAAGCCTCTTCATTTTTTTTCCACACAGCCTTAGAATCAATACAGATGGATATGTTGAGACTCTTCAAACTACTTAAGCCTTGTTAACTAATAGAAGGCCTATGTCTTCCAACAAGATTCACCATCATCCCATAAAGCTCTCAAAAACCCAGGATTGGATGGCAGAGAATTATCATGATCATTTCACACCAAACTTATGACCTCCTAACTCACCAGATCTCAATCCTTTTGATTTTTACGTGTGAGGCATCGTTGAAAAGGAATTTAATAAGCATCCTCATGACACCAAATCTTTTCTGATGGAAGCAATAGGCCAAGCAACGGAGGACATAAATAAAGACCATCTGATCAAAGCTTGCAATTGCATTCGAACTCGAATCAGTGATAAACGTCGACAGAGGATATGTAAATAATAAAACGTAGATTAATATATTTGTTTTGTTACAAGAAATTGTAAATTTTAACGGTTTAACAGTTTATTTTGTCCCCCACCCCCCAAAAAAGTGTTTAAAATGTCTTCAAATACCTTATATTTACCCTAAATTCCCTGTACATGAATGACAAAACAAAAAAAAAAACAAAAAAAAAAAGTACACGGACGAGTGAGAGAGAAATTAGGCCTCAACACCGGTCAATGCTGACCGTATTCAAACAAAGACAACTGATGCGACCGGAAAACTTATTTTATTTATCGAGTTATTTGTATCATTTGGGATTAATCGAACAGGTATTTCATCTTTAGTATTATTCTTGAAACGTTTCAGCCGATGTAACACCTGACTTTCTTCAGGTGTATATTGTTGAACTCTGCAATCTTTCTGTCAAACTCAGTAACATATACGGAATCCTTTATCTAATCCAGGGAGGCTGCGCGCTCTCCTTCCGTCAGCCATGACCGGATAGAAGTCTTAAATAATTCGTAATTATATTCTTAGTATCGCCTGCACTGAGGATTGAACCTTCAACCAGAGTATACCTTAGAACTGTTTTTTTTTTTAAAGTACATTATACGTTACGCCACGGTCGACAAAGAAGATTTCCGAATTCGCCAAGATACACGTGATAATGTTCAGAGATTACATTAGCCAAAACGTTGAGAACACTAGTTTTAATAATCCCAATTATAAACCCTCATGTAAAAATTCAGAAATACCTATATATTACACAAACACACATCATCTCGGTGTTCTACCTTCTTAAAAACGTGTTTATATATAAGATTAACGGAAGAATCCCAACAGAATAAGAGCGTAATATTTATTCATACATGTGTGACAGAAGGTAAAAAAAAAAAAAAAAAAAAAAAAATCATCCGTACCGTCGGTTTCCATTTTCGGAGACAAATCTAAAAGACTTAAGAAATTCCGACATTGGTCTCCCTTGTTTGGATTTGAATTGACAGTATCGATGTTCTAATCTCCTGCAACGCATGAATGAAATTATATATATATATATATATATATATATATATGATTAGTTTTTTTTTGGAAAAAGAATTCCAGCAGAGTGCTCAATTAAAAGAAAAATCCAAATTGTAAAAGCGTATTTATATTTTGTGTACAGAAAGTTGTTAGTTGAGACAGATCATTGGTACCGTCGGTTTCAAGCCCGATAATAAGGCCCGTTTAAGGTATCCTTATCAAGCTCTCTTCAGCTTCAGAGACGAATATTGGCTGAAGAGAGCTTGATAAGTATACCTTAAACGGGCCTTATTATCGGGTTTGAAACCGACGGTACCAATGATCTGGCTCAACTAACAACTTTCTGTACATATATATATATATATATATATATATATATATATATATATATATATAATCGCTTCTGTTCAGTCTCAACAGACAATGGATACCCCTCTGTAAAGGTAACTGTGCATGTAATTGTGAAGCAAGTGTTGCGCAATTTCCAACCACGCCTTTCCTGAATCGTCACTGTTTGAGTACCGTGTCAACGAGAAGTGCTAGACGTCTGGAAACAATGCCGAGATAAGTGTAGAGCACATACAGCACCTGGAATTCCCAAATGGTCACCAACTTTAGTACTAACCCTAACCCTCCACGTTGTTTAACTTCGGTGATCTAACGGGAACCGGTGCGTCAACATGACAATGCCATATATATATATATATGAGAGAGAGAGAGGGGGGGGGGAGAATTAGACCGGAAATCTAGAAGAGCAAAGTTTAATTTAATGTATTAATACTTGAGAGGAACATTGCTCATCGTACTGTAGATATATAATAAGCTCAATAGGTATATTTATCTTAAAGCTATATTAATATTGAAGATAAAGATTAAAAATTGTAAATTATGAATCAGTTTCACAAGGAGAAACAAAACAAAAAATCAAACCGATTTTATTTTTTTACTCCTTTTGAAACTGATTCCTAATTTACAATTATTAATCTTTATCCCCCCTGTGTGTGTGCGTGTGTGTGTGTGCGTGTGTGTGTGTGTGTGTGTGTGTGTGTGTGTGTGTGTGCATAAAACAGCTGTTACTCAAGAAACCTCTGAGTTATTTCTTCCCTTGACTGTTCCACGCCAGTTGTATTCAATTAGTCCAAACTAAATTTTTTTACTAAGAATAATCTGATAAGGAATCTATCCGGTCGCCTTTTGTCGCTTGTCCTACGTTAGATCAGATAAACCACCAGGTTTCAATACCGCTCCGTGTTATCACTATACGAAGAAAGCAAACTTATTAATAAGAAAGAACCAGACAATAGCATGTTATGAAATTCACCTAAATAGCCAAAGCATTAAAAAAAAAAAAAAAAAAAAAAATTTACAACTGGCTAGACAAGACCGTCGATATAAGAATACAGAAACATGCAAAAAACAGAACCAGCCGTCGACTCCAGGGTTTCCTAAACTTCAGGGCATCATGGAGTCCCTGAGCAGGGCAAAGGTTTTTTTACGAAACAATAGAAAAAAAAAACATTTCAAATTTTAACACTAACTAATGAATGCTGGATCCTAACCAAGGACGCAGGACAGAGAGTAGAAGCAGTGGAGATGTGGTTCATCCGGAGAATCATGAAACCCTCATGGACAAAAAAAAAAAAAAAAAAAGAAAAAAAAGAAAGACAAATACAGAAGTAATAAGCATGGCTAGATACAAAGAGATCCCTTCTCAATAACATCAGAGAAAGACAGCTCAAATATTTCGACCATATAACCGGGACTGATAGACTAGATAAATTATTATGAAGTGGCAAAATATGCGGAAACAAAAGTAAAGGAAGGCAACGCACACAATTCACAGACAGTTTAAACAAATTTGAAACAAATAAAAAGGCTACCAATAATGAGCTCATGATAATGACCGCCATGATCGTCGATGACTGCAAGAGCAGACCGAGCACCTGGAGAATGATTTTGGGAGTTCCTTGATTCAAGGCTTAAGCCAAAGGGAGAAACCACATGTATCTTACCTCTTTTCATTTACAGAAAAAAAAGGATCAATAATTAAATGTTTGCAGTCATTCAATTTTTTCCATATAAAGTATCTGATCCTCTTAAAGAAATGAGCTTCCGGCGCTCCTCAGCCTCACTCATGGAACCTCAGTGGTTCATGGAGCGCAGAAACCCTGGTCTATTCCATCCAAACATTTTGCGATTAATACATTTTTTTTAAACTACAAATTACGATTCTCTTGCGTTGTTATTGGATATGAAAATCATGCATATTTATTAAAAATACCATTACGTAATCACTAGGGCTATGACAACAGCATATTTTCATTGTTTTGACTCTCGAGTATATATCCGACGCAGTTAGACAAAGTTAATCAACCGAGAACCACCTCACTCTACATAAAAGCATATAAAATATCAATGGATACACACTCGAGAGTCAAAACAATGAAAAGAATATGCTGTTGGCATAGCTCTAGTAATTACTTTTGTTCATCGTGTGGCCAATGCATTATTTCATGCAGTGCGACTTAGGCAAGAATAGGCTGACGTCGCCTGAGCACATACAGCACCTGGTATTACCAAATGGTTACCCAGTTTTGGTACTGTCCAGACGGTGATTATGCCATATGTACGGCCTAATCGCGTAACGGCATAATGCACGAATATCGCAATCAATTATGATTTCAGCTAGAAAAACATGAAAGTTATCTCCGCTTAGTTTTTGTGTTTTTTTTTTCTCCAGTCTTCTCTTCGACGATTACGGCAATTTATAAATCTTGTCGAGCATAAATTCACCTGATGAAGTTGGCAGAAGAAATCGTTTCAAAGACGTTATCAAAAGAATGGTTCGGGTGTAGTCTGGCGAGGTAGGTGAGACGTGGGCAAAGAAAGAGTAAGTGGAGGCGGAAGTGTGAACTAAGCACTAAAACTAAAGGTTTATTTTAATGGCGACTGAACGTAATACTAAAAATCAAAATCGTTATCGTCCCTATTCTGCTGGCTATCGATCATTTCGCAAATATGTACGTGTGTGTGTGAGATAGAAAGATAAATAGATAGATAGAGAGAAAGAGAGAGATGGAGACTGGGCTTCATGGAACACTAGGGCTCTGACTGAGAGCGACAGAGAGATAGTCAGAAAGAGAGAGAGAGAGAGAGAGAGAGAGAGAGAGAGAGAGAGAGAGAGAGAGAGAGAGAGCGACGGAGGGGAAAAGAGAGAGAGAGCGACGGAGGGGAAAAGAGAGAGAGAGAGAAAAGGGGGAAAAGAGAGAGCGAGAGAGAAAAGGGGGAAAAGAGAGAGCGAGAGAGAAAAGGGGGAAAAGAGAGAGCGAGAGAGAAAAGGGGGAAAAGAGAGAGCGAGAGAGAAAAGGGGGAAAAGAGAGAGCGAGAGAGAAAAGGGGGAAAAGAGAGAGCGAGAGAGAAAAGGGGGAAAAGAGAGAGAGAGAGAGAGGAGGTGGAAAAGAGAGAGAGAGAAGGGGGAAAAGAGAGAGAGAGAAGGGGGAAAAGAGATAGAGAGAGAAGGGGGAAAAGAGATAGAGAGAGAAGGGGGAAAAGAGATAGAGAGAGAAGGGGGGAAAGAGATAGAGAGAGAAGGGGGGAAAAAGAGATAGAGAGAGAAGGGGGGAAAAAGAGATAGAGAGAGAAGGGGGGAAAAAGAGATAGAGAGAGAAGGGGGGAAAAAGAGATAGAGAGAGAAGGGGGGAAAAAGAGATAGAGAGAGAAGGGGGGAAAAAGAGATAGAGAGAGAAGGGGGGAAAAAGAGATAGAGAGAGAAGGGGGGAAAAAGAGATAGAGAGAGAAGGGGGGAAAAAGAGATAGAGAGAGAAGGGGGGAAAAAGAGATAGAGAGAGAAGGGGGGAAAAAGAGATAGAGAGAGAAGGGGGGAAAAAGAGATAGAGAGAGAAGGGGGGAAAAAGAGATAGAGAGAGAAGGGGGGAAAAAGAGATAGAGAGAGAGAAGGGGGGAAAAAGAGATAGAGAGAGAGAAGGGGGGAAAAAGAGATAGAGAGAGAGAAGGGGGAAAAAGAGATAGAGAGAGAGAAGGGGGGAAAAAGAGATAGAGAGAGAGAAGGGGGGAAAAAGAGATAGAGAGAGAGAAGGGGGAAAAAGAGATAGAGAGAGAGAAGGGGGGAAAAAGAGATAGAGAGAGAGAAGGGGGGAAAAAGAGATAGAGAGAGAGAAGGGGGGAAAAAGAGATAGAGAGAGAGAAGGGGGGAAAAAGAGATAGAGAGAGAGAAGGGGGGAAAAAGAGATAGAGAGAGAGAAGGGGGGAAAAAGAGATAGAGAGAGAGAAGGGGGGAAAAAGAGATAGAGAGAGAGAAGGGGGGAAAAAGAGATAGAGAGAGAGAAGGGGGGAAAAAGAGATAGAGAGAAGGGGGGAAAAAGAGATAGAGAGAGAGAAGGGGGGAAAAAGAGATAGAGAGAGAGAAGGGGGAAAAAGAGATAGAGAGAGAGAAGGGGGGAAAAAGAGATAGAGAGAGAGAAGGGGGGAAAAAGAGATAGAGAGAGAGAAGGGGGGAAAAAGAGATAGAGAGAGAGAAGGGGGGAAAAAGAGATAGAGAGAGAGAAGGGGGGAAAAAGAGATAGAGAGAGAAGGGGGGAAAAAGAGATAGAGAGAGAGAAGGGGGGAAAAAGAGATAGAGAGAGAGAAGGGGGGAAAAAGAGATAGAGAGAGAGAAGGGGGGAAAAGAGATAGAGAGAGAGAAGGGGGGAAAAAGAGATAGAGAGAGAGAAGGGGGGAAAAAGAGATAGAGAGAGAGAAGGGGGGAAAAAGAGATAGAGAGAGAGAAGGGGGGAAAAAGAGATAGAGAGAGAGAAGGGGGGAAAAAGAGATAGAGAGAGAGAAGGGGGGAAAAAGAGATAGAGAGAGAGAAGGGGGGAAAAAGAGATAGAGAGAGAGAAGGGGGGAAAAAGAGATAGAGAGAGAGAAGGGGGGAAAAAGAGATAGAGAGAGAGAAGGGGGGAAAAAGAGATAGAGAGAGAGAAGGGGGGAAAAAGAGATAGAGAGAGAGAAGGGGGGAAAAAGAGATAGAGAGAGAGAAGGGGGGAAAAAGAGATAGAGAGAGAGAAGGGGGGAAAAAGAGATAGAGAGAGAGAAGGGGGGAAAAGAGATAGAGAGAGAGAAGGGGGGAAAAGAGATAGAGAGAGAGAAGGGGGGAAAAGAGATAGAGAGAGAGAAGGGGGGAAAAGAGATAGAGAGAGAGAAGGGGGGAAAAGAGATAGAGAGAGAGAAGGGGGGAAAAGAGATAGAGAGAGAGAAGGGGGGAAAAGAGATAGAGAGAGAGAAGGGGGAAAAGAGATAGAGAGAGAGGGGGGAAAAGAGATAGAGAGAGAGAAGGGGGGAAAGAGATAGAGAGAGAGAGAAGGGGGGAAAGAGATAGAGAGAGAGAGAAGGGGGGAAAGAGATAGAGAGAGAGAGAAGGGGGGAAAGAAATAGAGAGAGAGAGAAGGGGGGAAAGAAATAGAGAGAGAGAAGGGGGGGAAAGAAATAGAGAGAGAGAAGGGGGGAAAGAGATAGAGAGAGAGAGAGAAGGGGGGAAAGAGATAGAGAGAGAGAGAGAGAAGGGGGAAAGAGATAGAGAGAGAGAGAGATAGAGAGAGAGAGAGAGAGAGAGAGGGGAAAAGAGATAGAGAGATAGTCAGAGAGAGTGACTAAGACAGACAGAAGGATTTGTGAATAAAAGATACGAAATAGTTTAAGTTCCAAGTTTTGAGACATTGCGTTTTCAAAAACCTTGAGAAACATTTGAACATCTCGAAAAAAAAAGTTCCAGCCATTTTAGGAATCACCAGATCGAGGCTATTAACGAACTATTCAATAAAAATGTTCTTCAGAAATGAAGAATATGTCTGCGAGCTCTCGGGCTATTTTAAATGAAAAGCAGCGAAGAATCACCAACCAGAAGAATACACTTGACGTCTCCCCCCCCCTTCCTCTCGCCAAAGAAAACGGCGCAAAGAAAGAAAGAAAGAAAAGAAAAAAAAAAGGCTATCAGGAATTACGATTACTATGCGGGTGACTCAAGCAATTAAAAATTTCACTTGATTTTGAAAGTTTTTTTTTTTTTTTTTTTTTTTAATTTTAGTTTAAATCTTTTCAAAATAGAACTTGAAAAAAAATATTTTTATACATGCGTCCTCATGAGCGTACTACTGGGCTGGAAGATAATCTCCGAAGGAAAAAAAAATCAATTCTGGCTTTTTGAATACCCACTTTATGGAGAAAATTCTCAGCACAGATTCATCCATAAAAACTAGAACTATATATATATATATATATATATATATATATATATATATATATATATATATGGCAACTGCTCGTCTTTACAGACGTTAGCCATCCCAATGCTCCTCACCAACCTCATGGTTTCAGTTAACCGTCAGTGACACCAAACCCCGTCCGTTGGCCCGAAGATGACTTTTCAGGCAGGCATTTGACTTGCCCACATATATATATATATATATGTATATGTATATATATATATATATATATATATATATATATGACCTTGTGTGTCTGGAGAAAATCTCTACCAGACTCCTTTGTCAATTTTTCGTCTACAGATTTGAAACTTGATATATAGGGGATTTCCACAAGTTCGATTCGATTTTTAGCCGGTAAAAATAGCTGGTAAGGAGTCAAAATTGAACAAAAAATAGAACTTGGCAGGCGGAAGTCGACTTACATACAGTGCTCTTATACGCATGCATAAATATACATCTATATGCTAAAGTCGATTAAATTTTAACATTTTATTATCAATATGATGATAGCCCGAACGGTTATGACTAAGGCTGCAGCACTGAATATGTTGGTTTCGATTCTAGCTGATGGCACCGAATTTATTTTGTTTTTACCTTTTGAAATCACTACTATGTACTGGGTACAATATGATAATCAATATAGAATTGGATCTCGAAATCTGCACGAATTAAAATATATTCCAGCCTATTTAACGACCGGGCAATACTAGGTGGCCTGCTAGTCTATATGTAAAGTTAGGTACGCATATATTTTTATATAATTGGATGTACACGATCTGATCCTCAGCTAATTGATGATTAAAAGCTTTGGAACAGTTTTAAATGGGAGGGAGGCTGTCCACTGCTCCCATGCTTTATCTTCTCCCTTTGAGTGATTGCTCGGGTGATTACTTATCACCTGAGGCGCCACTCTCCAAGGAATGCTGATAAGGCTGCAAAGGTGTTTTTGTGCAGGCCCGTGGGAGGGATATCAAATACATAGCCGAGGACGACTCAAAGGTTCCCAATTTCATTAGCTACTACACCGTGGTGTAGAGGGTGCTCAACTTATTTTGATTCTTACCTTATGCTGTTGATTGCTTAGCAAGTGGAAATCCAGTACAGTTGTTTTTTTAATCTTTGGCATGACTCTGGTGAGGATTGAACCCCGATCTCGTAGTTCATTAGCGAACACAAACATAATATTATAGTATAATTGACAACAGTAATTTGGGTTTTGTATTTACATGTTTTTATTTATTTTTATTTTTTCAAAAGTGAGCACTTGTGTGAGATATATATATATATACACACACATACGACGGATTCTCCCGACACAATAACTAAGTTGTTCAAATCTCGGAAATCCACACAGATGATTTATTTATAGTGGTGAAGACTTTGTGCAAAACCAACCACGCTTTTTGGTACAACTGCTAATCTTCGTCGGTGCAGTGGCTGCCACAAGACAGAACATACACTAGACCTCAGATTTTGCATGAGAGTTTCCCTTCTCCTAGATTCATGTCTTAACGAAGACTGGGGGTACATTAAACGCACATTATATACAGCACAATCATGTTTACACATCAGATCACCGAAATTAAGCAACAGTGTGCTTGGCCAGTACAAGATGGGTGACCATTTGGGAAGGTTAGGCGCTGTGTGTATGTATATATATGTCTCAGCGCTGTGTGTGTGTGTGTACATATATGTATATAATATATATATACATACACAAACCCTATTCAACAGTGTGCTTGTAATCTCTAATGATACATATTATAAAATCGATTATTATAAGCGAATATCTATTCCAATGCATTATCATTTCTCGGCAAAATTATAGCATTTAACCATTATTAAGGTATCTATAAACATATGAATTTCTCTCTCTCATATATATAAGATGGAAAAAGTTATTTTAGAGCAGCTTTTAAGAATTTAAATGCGAAAATAAGCCAAAAGCCTTGGGAAACACGATTAACATGCACATATTTTTATGAAAAATAATTCTTTATGCGAATACAGACGCATACACACACACACACATATATATATATATATATATATATATATATATATATATATATTAGTGATGGGACGATTCCAATATTATAACCGATTCTGATTATTTGTAAATCTCTACATATTTAACTATAAAATTGTTATTTTATCCCGATTACCATAAAAACACGTGTTGAATGTGCACATATTTTCTCATTTATAACTAGAGGGGGTACCCGGCTTTGCCTGGGTGTTTGGAGGTGTGTGTATGGGAGGGGTAGATTAAAACAACCCTGTTAAAAAAAACAAAACAAAAAAAAACGTTGGGCGGTTGTTTGGAGGTGTAAAAGAAAAAAAAAATAGTTTTAGTATAAAGGTAGGCTTGAACCCCCGAACGTTTGACGCGGAGGTGGAAAGGAAATGAAAAAAAAAACCCCCCTGCAACCTAACCATCTCGACCACGGGAACAGATGAATTGATAAGTGTGTTAAGTTGATGTTTATAAACCGAAATTAGCAGGTGCGACAACGTCAAGTTGCGGAAGCCAGTTTCTGTTTTCCCCACTATGCGGCGATCAAACAATAATAATAAAAAAATAACGTAAGGCAAACGAACGATGAAAATAGAAAAACGAACATGTAAAAAATAGCTTAAATAAGCCTGTTTCGATATTAAAATTTAAAAAATCGGTGGGTACCCGGGTGTTTTTGGGTGTCGCTAAGAATAAGCGAGGTAAAAAAAAAAAAAAAAAAAGAAAAAAGCAGAAAAACGAACGTTACGTGAAAAATGGCTTAAATAACACTGGTTCAATATTTAAATTTAAAAAATCGAACCCCCCTCCAAAAAAAAACATCTCACATCACGATTCGAACCCAAAGCGTTTAGATAATGAACCAAGGCCTTAATAAACTGAGCAACGTACATTAAATTTGTTCGTTTTTTTAACTATTTGAAGTAAATCAGATCACGACGTCATCTGATGCATGCGTAGAATCGGCCATTGTCACGAGAGGACCATTTTTGTTGTCCCCCCCCCGTCGGAAATTGTCGATTTCGGGGTGAAAAAGTTAACGTTTTTGGCCAATTTTTCGATATTTTTCGAGCAAAGGATGGAGCTTTGATGTGATACAGAGTTTGTGAATTTTCGTCGCGCCTGTCGAAAGTTTTTAGCAGACATCCAAACATACATTTTCGCTTTTATATATATATATAGATTATAATACAATTTATTGTATTATTATAATTATATTATATAATTTATTATATAATACATAGTTATATTAAATTTTAGTTTTACTGGAAGCTGAAATCAATGGATATTTATTATTACTACCAGCAGTGGGAGACTTTCTTTTTGAAAAACAAAATAATAATAATAATAATAGGAATCGTTTTTGGCATCGAAAAATAATAATTAAAGGAATCGTTTTTGGCATCGGAAAATAGGCACAATTTTTCCAATTCAGATACCGATTCCGACACCCACAAAATTTCTGATTTTTTCGATTATCGATTCCAATCAATTGTCCCATCACTAATATATACATATATATGAAACAGAAAAAAAGAGAAACCTTAAAAACCTACTAGAGGCTATACTCGAGTGTCTAAGGTCTCTCTGTACAAGAGTTTGTCAGGACAACTTGAGCTGATAATTTTCCAAAACATTTTACCAAATATTCAAAATCACATTTCGTATTTGCAGCTTAAATAAGATCTACTTTATATTGCTAGCCCCACAACGACTTTTACTAGAAATGGCACATCTCCGCCAGACTAGATGAATTCTCGTCCTGGAATCCAGTAAGACCAAGAAATTACAAGACATACTATAATATATTTTAATGGTCAATTGATGAGAGGAAAATTGCCGAGAAGATGGTGTATAACCTGTAATAATTGTTTGAAATTTGGTCGAAAAATGAGTGAGCGGTGAAGCTTTAAAGCAGTTCTAAACGACTGAAACTGCTACTTAACCATATACTCAAACACTATCGTGTTTGAATGATATATCGAATTCCCTTTCACAGACTGTCATTTTCCTGACTTTAGTTTCGGTAGAGATAGAATTTGAAAATATGGAGACTGACAGACAAACCAACAAACAGACAGCCGTTTATATATTAGACTAATTTGACAAAGAGTTGTGGTGTGAAGTTAGACTCTTCTGGAAGTTGTAGGTTCAATCCTCAGCGTGGGCGACACTCAAAATACAATTGGGAATTACTTAGGACTTCTACTCAGCCATGGCTGATGGAATACAAGCATGCATGAAGGGTTCCGTTCGAAATTCCCTGCAGATTCTCACAGTTCGATTCCAAAACTCTACAAGAAACATCTGAAGACGGTCGGAGGTTACATCGACCGAAACGTTGTGAAAAAAAAAATACTTGTCAAGGACAGTAGTCCGAAGAATCCAAATAATATGATTAACTAAACAAAGTTTACAAGTGCAAGGACTTACCGATATCGGTATTTCATATTCTCCGGTACCAAACCTACGTCAGGTGTGCCCCCCCCCCCCCCACACACACCTTGCCTCCCTCCCAAAACACGTAAAAGTAAAACCAGTCTTTTCTGATAAAAGGATAAAGGTTTGGGGGAAAAAAGTTATCAGAGCTCTAAAAATCTAAAAAAAAGAAAAAAAAAAAAAATCTAAATAAATAAATAAGTGTTGAATATCCGGAAGGTTCTAGTAAAAAAACTACCGGTCACGGAAGACAAGAATCAAGAGACGGCGGATGAAAGGAGCGAAAAAGAGAAAGAGTGTCATCAATTTCCATCTTTCTGACAAGTTAAAGAAAGTTGCCATGGTTATCGCGACTAAAAGGAATTTGAGATCGCTGTTATCGGTTTCGACTGGATAGACTAAATCTATTTTGCAGTCTTGATCAAATAGAAGGTTAAAGGAACAACAATATTAACGGATAAACATGCGAAGTTCTTTTTTTTTTGTGTGTTGGTTTCATTGATTAACGCTATTTTAACCAATGACAAAGTACAAAAAAACAAAAACAAACAACACCAAAAAAACAAAATGGCCGCTAATAAGTTGTTACTTACTTCGACATTAGCTCACCTTATCTACAAACTTAGTGTTAATGAAAAAAAAAAAAAAAAAAAGGAACCAATTGCTGTGTGTATGGCAACCCGCATGTTCCGAATTCGTTATGCACCCTCTACCCGCATGTGGAGAGGCAATGCACGGCACCAAATCGATGTATATGTTGTGTAGCCGATGGATGTATATATCAGTGTTGGGACGATTAATCGGAATCAAAATCGGGAGTAGGAAGAGTCTAAACTTTTGAAGGTATCGGAATCGATATTGGAAAAAAAAAAAAAAAAAATGAGCCTATTTTCCGATGCCAAAAACGATTCTTTCAATAGTCTTTATTTGATTTTATTTAAAGCAAAATCTTCAACTGCTGGTAATAAATGACAAAATAATAAATATTTATCGATTTTTAAACTACCAGCAAAACTAAAATCTGTAGAGCATCTCCCAACCGTGTATTTTACTTTGGAGAAAATATTTGTACATTTGACATGTGTTTTTACGGTAATCGGGAGGAGGGGATAACAACTTTATAGTTAAATATTTAGAGATTTAAAAAGAATCGGAATCGGTGAAAATATTGGAATCGTGCCATAACTAGTGTGTGTGTGTGTGTGCGTGTCTGAATTCATGTATCGTCTAGTAGTATTAATAAGTGTCTTTAATATAACGGATGTGTTTATACATAGTGTAGAAATATTCATTGCCCTATATAAAATGTTCGTTGTGTGTGCGAACGCTTCTTCAAAAATTACGTAGTTACAAACGTAAAACAACCCTTCATAGACAGCTTTTACAATCAAGCGATAACAACATGCCTGCTTACCTCAGACCAAAATAATCACACGCTATAAGAACGAGTCTTTTTGGAGTTTTGGCACGCCGAGTCTCTTTCTACATTTTCCTGATTCTTTGTCCGCTTCCAACAGAAGTGACCGCACGTCTGATCGCTAACGCTTTTCTTGCTAACTCATCAGTTTGATCTCTGCTAACTATTACGTCAGCAAAGCAGATCAAATTATATATCCTTCACGGAAGCTAAAATATTGTTTACTTAAACTAACCAAATTCAAAATCTATTTTAAAATTCCTTAATCGACTTTGTTTATCTAATGTCTGCTTAAATTCCTGAGCTGTAAAAACACACCTCCGAAAATCTAATTGCTTTATTTTTCTAATAAAAATAACCGACCAAGTTACTCGGCATTGTCCGGTCAATGTTTACACAAGAAATTGTTCAGTTGTTTATTTTTAAGGCATGTCAACACTTTTCAAGTCGTTTACTGTCGAATCCAGTGATTTTGGTGAAAAGTTTTTATGCTTCAAGTTCTTTATATTTCCAAATATGTATTTATGTTTGGTTTCCTTGTTTTGCAGTAGAAAATTGGGGTCTATACACAGATTCGAAAAAGTTGTCAAAAAACAAATATATAAAAATAAATGTTACCAAAGGCAAGATAAGTCACTTTTCTACCTAACTGGATATGTTTTTAGTGCTTTTATTCAATGTAACATGTTTATTCAGCTCGAAAAACAAAGTGTTTACCGATGTATTGGAAAATTTAAAATAGCGGCCGACTCTCTTTGACACGGTAAGTTTCGGAAAAGGGATTAAAAATAAAAAATATGTAAAATACTGTTAGAAACCCACCGAATATGTGTCAGCCTATGTCACGGTAACATATATTGAGCGAGTTTTTAACCGTATTTTGTCTAATTTTTTATTTATAACTCATTTATTCAAACTTACCGTGTCAAAGAGAGAGTCGGCCGCCATTTTAAATTTTCCAATACATCGGTAAATATTGTATGTTTTTCGAGCTGAATAAACATGTTACATTAAATAAAAACACTAAAAAACATATCCAATTAGGTAGAAAAGTAACTTGTCTTTCATAACATTTGTTATATATTTGTTTTTTGATAACTTTTTAGAATCTATGTGTATCCTAATACAGACCCGAAAATTTTATTTTTTTTATTTTGCAGAATATGACAGTTCTGCAAAGGGGGAAAATAGCAACGTTTGGTGAATTTTAATTCAGGAAGGCAGTATCTTCATTCAGCCTGATCTGGTGACATCAAGGATGAAAATAAAAGCATATTTGAAGTGTGCTGTGGCACACGGCAATTTAGAACTACCCAGTTAAATTGCACAAAAATGGTGCATGCGCGGACATACAGTGTCATTCCAACTTAGTAGCTGATGCCCTTTTCTCGTCCCTGCAACCTCGTCTGAGCTCCAATCTGTCTCCTCTTGCAAAACTTTCCCAAAAAGCACTCGACTAGTTACAACCACTACCGACAATTTTCCCCTGTGCCTAATTCTAAACGCAGATGCCTTCTCCCCACCTGATTACAATACGGTAGCCTTCAAGTCCAATGTAAACAAGTTCTTGTAGAGCCGTCCCCGTAAATAATTCAAATTCTACCCAATCTACACCATTAACGATTACTAAACTACCGCCTTAAATTCATTATCCCTTATACTCGAATAGCTTTCTGACCTTGATAAGTGGTGATTCCTCTATAAAAAAAAAAAGATATGAGCAACTAGACTAATAAAAAAATAAAAACAATTTGATAAATATACCTGGTGAACTAAGTGCAAGATAGATACAAACAATTGGACTTAAAGCGACAATTAATATCTTACAAAGAGATCCCGGTTGGAACGTATGAGACTGTGTGAATGTCTGACACCCGACCGGATGCCCCATCTCCAGCTAGAATGAAATGATAATTTTTTTTTTTTTTAAGTTAGGAGAGTAGCCCGTTGCAAATAAAGAGATAAGTCATTCTTCTCCCCCGTACCCGGACGCCACCCTAAACTAGAGGGGAAAAAAATAATCGACATTGTGCGGCCGTTATCACAACAACATCATGAGTTAAACAACGCTATCTCGTGTCAGTTTTTTTCCCCCTCTTCCTCAATTTTTTTTTTTTTTAATAAAAACGAAAACTTAAATTAACAGCAACAACAACAACAAAATGTTAAAGAGATAGGGTCGGCAGGGACTGCGTACGCACATACTGGGGGAGTGGTTCTCCTTATACCCCCGCCCCGCCAGCATTGGCACCACCTGTAAGCCATCTCTCGACTTGCGTGAGGGTCTTTTGAAGACGACTATGAATGATCACAGACATTGCGTTTCTGTTTTTCTTGTGTGTGGTAAAGAAATACATCATTGTGCACTGAATACAAAGAGTTCTTATATATACAGGGGGGAGGGGTAGGCTTTTAAAGTTGTACTAACAATACAACTAAACACAAATACATAACAAAATGAATGAATTCTAAATCTGGATTTTGAACTTATGTTTCTTTAGGTCAATGTAAATTTAAAGAGCATTGTTTTTATAAATGACTTCGTACATTTTTAAATGAAAACAGCAAGTAAAGGCTGTAATTGAGTACTGAAGTGAAAAAAAAAATTTGTAGGAACAGATTGAAAAATATGGAAATGTAGGAGGGAATAGAGAGAGAGGGAGGAAGAGAGAGAGAGTGGGAGGGAGGAAGAGAGAGAGAGTGGGAGGGAGGAAGAGAGAGAGAGTGGGAGGGAGGAAGAGAGAGAGAGTGGGAGGGAGGAAGAGAGAGAGAGTGGGAGGGAGGAAGAGAGAGAGAGTGGGAGGGAGGAAGAGAGAGAGAGTGGGAGGGAGGAAGAGAGAGAGAGTGGGAGGGAGGAAGAGAGAGAGAGTGGGAGGGAGGAAGAGAGAGAGAGTGGGAGGGAGGAAGAGAGAGAGAGTGGGAGGGAGGAAGAGAGAGAGTGGGAGGGAGGAAGAGAGAGAGAGTGGGAGGGAGGAAGAGAGAGAGAGAGTGGGAGGGAGGAAGAGAGAGAGAGAGTGGGAGGGAGGAAGAGAGAGAGAGAGTGGGAGGGAGGAAGAGAGAGAGAGAGTGGGAGGGAGGAAGAGAGAGAGAGAGTGGGAGGGAGGAAGAGAGAGAGAGTGGGAGGGAGGAAGAGCGTGGGTAAGGAGAGAGAGACACACACACAAACAAAGAGAGAGAGAGACACACACACAAACAAAGAGAGAGAGAGAGACACACACACAAACAAAGAGAGAGAGAGACACACACACAAACAAAGAGAGAGAGAGAGACACACACACAAACAAAGAGAGAGAGAGAGACACACACACAAACAAAGAGAGAGAGAGACACACACACAAACAAAGAGAGAGAGAGACACACACACAAACAAAGAGAGAGAGAGACACACGCACACACAAACAAAGAGAGAGAGACACACGCACACACAAACAAAGAGAGAGAGACACACGCACACACAAACAAAGAGAGAGAGACACACGCACACACAAACAAAGAGAGAGAGAGACACACACACACAAACAAAGAGAGAGAGAGACACACACACACAAACAAAGAGAGAGAGACACACACACACAAACAAAGAGAGAGAGACACACACACAAACAAAGAGAGAGAGACACACACACACAAACAAAGAGAGAGAGACACACACACAAACAAAGAGAGAGAGACACACACACAAACAAAGAGAGAGAGACACACACACAAACAAAGAGAGAGAGAGACACACACACAAACAAAGAGAGAGAGAGACACACACACAAACAAAGAGAGAGAGAGACACACACACAAACAAAGAGAGAGAGACACACACACAAACAAAGAGAGAGAGACACACACACAAACAAAGAGAGAGAGCCACACACACAAACAAAGAGAGAGAGCCACACACACAAACAAAGAGAGAGAGACACACACAAACAAAGAGAGAGACACACACACAAACAAAGAGAGAGACACACACACAAACAAAGAGAGAGAGACACACACACAAACAAAGAGAGAGAGACACACACACACAAACAAAGAGAGAGAGACACACACACACAAACAAAGAGAGAGAGACACACACACACAAACAAAGAGAGAGAGACACACACACAAACAAAGAGAGAGAGACACACACACAAACAAAGAGAGAGAGACACACACACAAACAAAGAGAGAGAGACACACACACAAACAAAGAGAGAGAGACACACACACAAACAAAGAGAGAGAGACACACACACAAACAAAGAGAGAGAGAGACACACACAAACAAAGAGAGAGAGACACACACACACACAAAGAGTGAGACACACACACAAAGAGTGAGACACACACACAAAGAGTGAGACACACACACAAAGAGTGAGACACACACACACACACACACACACACACAAAGAGTGAGACACACACACACACACACAAAGAGTGAGACACACACACACAAAGAGTGAGACACACACACACAAAGAGTGAGACACACACACAAAAGAGTGAGACACACACACACACACAAAGAGAGAGAGAGAAACACACACACACACAAAGAGAGAGAGAGAAACACACACACACACAAAGAGAGAGAGAGAAACACACACACACACACAAAGAGAGAGAGAGAGAGAAACACACACACACACACAAAGAGAGAGAGGCACGGAGAGGGGGAGAGAGGCCCGAAGAAAGAGAGGGACGAAGAAATCGTCCTCTCTAACGTGCTCACTCTTCTTGATATAGCTATTTTCTTTTTGCTCACCGTGACGTCATATCGCACACGGTTTGGTATTTGTATACGTGGGTTCGCGCCCTGTTACATAGTTTATCATTTATGTTTCGTAAAGACCAACAGCCACTCTCAGCACCAGGCAAGCAATGCCTACAGAGATTCACAATAACCACTATTCTCAGATGTACCTAGGTTCAGAGTTGTGCATGTTTATATAGGGGAGGGGGGCAGAAACATCCCTTTCGGGAACAAGGTAAGCGCGAGTTATATACAGACCTCTTTCCTTAGGGAGCAACTTTATAACTCGCCCTTTTTTATAATTTTCTTTTTTTTACTTACTAATACTTAGGAGGGATGTCGATATTATAAGGTTATTGGAAAAGTTCCATGAAAGTAAATAAATCTATATATCTATAAAAGTGAACGTGTCTGTCTGTCTGTGTGTCTGTCTGTCTGTGTACATTTCCCTACGCAATAACTCTGTCAATTTTTAGTCTATAGACTCGAAATTTGAAATACCGGGTACTGAGATTTGGGAAAATCGATGTGACGGGTGTCAGCCAGAAATTTGGCTGTTAAGGGGTCAAATTTCAACGATTTGACCTTTAAGAACTCTACCAAACTCCTCCGACAATTTTGGGTCTAGACACTTGAAATTTTAGATATAGGTTCCTTGAACCTGGATCTAACTTAATAAAGTGATTTGAGCCCGAAACAATAAATTTTAAGGGGTCATAATAGGGGTCAAAGTTTTAAAAAATTAACCATTTTTTTTTTGTTTTTTTTTGCTTTTTTTGCACAGCATACACCTCCAAACACCCGAGCAACGCCGGGCACCCCTGCTAGTAAATATATAAAGTTATAAAATATATATGGCAATTAAGCTACACAGAATATTCCGCGTTTCATCCACGCTAGGTTTCATCAGGCTTATGGATGAAACGCAGAATATTATGTGCAGCTTAATTTCCATATATTTTATAACTTACTACCTAGCTCTACCTACGTATTGAGCACCGTTGAAGTTTACGCATAAATATTACTTTCGTATATTAATTTATGCGATTAAATGAAGTAATCCTATATATATCAAGAAACATCGCATTAGAACATTTGCGGAGAGCATATACAATACCTGGAAGTCCCAAATGCTGTTTGGTTTTTATAGTGTTGCAATCATTGTTGGGTGAAGCCGAAATCATACATAATTTTTCCAGGTACGCTTAACTTGTAGAATATTTCTGCTACATACAGCACCTGGTCTTACCAAAATGATCACCCACATTTCTACCACTTATGTTAAGCGCTCGACTTAGCTACAATCTTTGCCTCCCTCCTCTGTAAAACATTCACAGCAAGTACTCGTCTGGTTACCGCTACTGCATACAACTTTCCATTCTTCCCCTGTGTACTTAAAACACAACATAACTTTTGTAACGTTACCCAACACGTTGTAGCTTCAGTCGCAAAGTAGACAAATAGGAAAGAAGTTCAACTCGTTTATTTTTGCAATAATGATATTTACTCCCTCATTCTCCCGCCAGGTGTGATTTCTCATAGCTGCGACGTCTCTCACGTGATCCAACTTGAACGTACTTTCTTTTTTATAGTCTTCTTTTTCCTGACTAATGTCATTTTGCTCACGGCTCGGTTATTTGCATATAGCCGTTACACTTCCTTGAGCAGAGTTTCTTTTCAGGGACTTTCAATCTGTAATACAATACACCGGGATTACTTCCCCACTGAATATAACAGTTGCCTTCAAGTCTAAAGCTGTCCTCCCACATAATCAAATCTTGCCCTTTCCACCAATCGTTTGCAATTCTTTCAAAGTAGTTTTCAATATCCAACTGGGAATCTCATTAACTCTTAACCCCGAGTGGCTGTTGGCCTTAGTATGTCGTGAATTTCTTTTATATTTATATCGCGATGGGATATAGTTTTGTGCAGTTTGTGAAGTGCTTTGTGTAGTTTATTACTAGTCGTCTGATCGAGGAATGCAAATAGGGCTGCTCAGAAAATATGTCCACATTCTGTCAGGAGGGAGGGGTGTAATACCTATAAATGATATATAAGCTTTGTATGTGTATCTTGTGTAGTTTCGACTTTTACCTGCACGCATACAGACATACACACGCATTCAAACAACAACTGACTTTATATGATAGAAAATCTCGATAGCAGAAAAAATATTTTTTCCACACTATCCATTTCACAAACTTAATGGCGAGACAGCTTTTCCTTCTCTTTTTAGTGACACGAACATTTCTAACCGCAGAGCAATTTCTTCGTGTAATTGATGAGTAGTGGCACCAAAAAATAAATAAATAAATAAATAAATAAAAAATAAATAAAAATGTGTGCGGTCGCTTGTTGAGTAGAACCTGCCCGCAGCACTTCTTTAATATATACTAGCTGTACCGATCCGGCACATCCCGGTAGTGTAGGCATTCGCAATTTGTTGTTTTGCTTGTTTTGAAAGTGCTTTTTTTTTTTTTTTTTTACTCAAGTTTATGAAATTTAAAATAATAATAATAATAATAATAATAATAATAATAATAATAATAATAATAATAATAATAATAATCGGAAGCCTCTGTTCCATCTTGAAAACAATGGATACACCCTGTAAGGGCAGCTGCATGTGAAATTGTGAGGCGAGAGTTGCGCAATCACTAACCACACCTCTCCTGAATCGGCATTGTTTGAGTCCAGTACCAACGAGAAGTCCAGGACGACTGAAAATAATGCCGAGATAAGCGGAGAGCATATACAATACCTGGAAGTCCCAAATGGTCACTCTTCTAGTACAGGCAAGGCTCATCTTTGCTTAACTTCGGTGATCTGAAGGGAACTGGCGTGTCAAACGTGATTTTGCCATATACTACTACTACTACTACTACTACTACTACTAGTACTACAACAAAAAAAAAGAAGATTTTCAGAAAGTTTTTTAACTGAGGTCTTTAAAAAGTTGCTGCTGAAATTGGCAGTGGAAAAAAGGTCTTTCATTCATTCTTTTTTCGGACTGTTATCCTCATCTTTATAGTTGTTGTTTCATCACGTTTCGGCCAACTTATCCTCTGGCCTCCTTCTTCAGGAGATTAACCGCGACGGGATAGGATTGCAGAGTCCTGTAATTGTGTCCCCAGTAATTAATGTCGTCCATAGTTATTCTTGTCTCACAACGTTTTGGCCAACTAATCCTCCGGCCTGCTTTGGGTAGGATTGAAACCGCTATCTTCAGACAACGCTAATCTGGAACCGTCACGGTTAATCACCTGAAGAAAGCCGGAGGATGAGTTGGCTAAAATGTGGTGAAAAAAACAACAACAAATACGAAGATGAGGATAACAGTTCACAAAAAGAATGAATGCACAAATTATGAAGCCTCATCTCAAAGGATATAAAAAAAAAAATAAATAAAATATAAAGTCTTGACTTGTTTGCTATCTAAGACTCGGTACTTGCGCGCCTGTCAACGCCCCAAGAAGATAAGCGAGCCAAATAAAACGTTTTTTATATTTCAGGACGCAAACCCTTTTTCCATGACTGTCATATCAATCATCGTCACAGGCAAGTTTTGTTACAGGGGAAACGTAGAACGAGGTACCGATGTATCTCAGTGTTTAGCAAGGTGCCTGTGTATGTGTGTGCAAAGAAGATGATGCATGGTTAAGGAGATTACATGGGGGGGGGATCGGAATAGCCAGTACAGTAACTAAGTATTATAAGCAAAATGGTGGTGGGATGTAGGTCAGCAGTGTGGGTAGACATTTCTTTAAAATACGATAGCGATTATTTAGATAATTGCAAGGTCAAGATTAAGCAAATAAGTATAAAACTCTGAAAGAAACCCCCAGTGCTCCTTTGTTTATCTCAAAATTGCTCACGATATTCTTGGATTTCTTCTTGCCACTAAACTTTAGAAATGTTGGTTAAAGAAAAGTGCAGTTAGAGATTGCGTGGCCCTTGCTTCATTAGAAGCTCATCGTTGCAAAATAATTAATATACTCTACTAGCTCCTTCACTCAACCCGCTTGCCTTTATAAATTTCCTCTCCATTTTACTGACTGTACCACTATGCAGAAACTTAAATGTAATGTGAATAATCATTTTTGCTATACAACGGCCCATTTAGGATGCCTCCTGGTCGCTAATCATAGTGTGGGTTAATCTGTTTTTCAAAAGGTTAACCAAAAGGTCAAGTGTGGATTAGATAATGTTTCTGTTGAACAAACTGGATTCGAACCTTGCACACCCAGGTTTTCAGTCCAATTAGCCACGTTCATCCCACCATGCTTAGTCACAGTAGGCTTATGCAGGTCATTAGCAATATACCTTGTTTGAAATATATTGGCGTTTTAGAGATGTGACGATATTTGTGAACTGACACATGCACAGTTTCAGCCGCAAAGGAGACAGACTCGGAAATAACTCCAACTAACTTGTAACTAACTTTGTAGCAATAAAATTTCTTTGTTGGTACAGCCGTGACATCACCCATCTGATCTCAAACGTTCTCCACGCCTCCCACGAGGTCTCGGACCTTCTCCACGCCTCCCACGAGGTCTCGGACCTTCTCCACGCCTCCCACGAGGTCTCGGACCTTCTCCACGCCTCCCACGAGGTCTCGGACCTTCTCCACGCCTCCCACGAGGTCTCGGACCTTCTCCACGCCTCCCACGAGGTCTCGGACCTTCTCCACGCCTCCCACGAGGTCTCGGACCTTCTCCACGCCTCCCACGAGGTCTCGGACCTTCTCCACGCCTCCCACGAGGTCTCGGACCTTCTCCACGCCTCCCACGAGGTCTCGGACCTTCTCCACGCCTCCCACGAGGTCTCGGACCTTCTCCACGCCTCCCACGAGGTCTCGGACCTTCTCCACGCCTCCCACGAGGTCTCGGACCTTCTCCACGCCTCCCACGAGGTCTCGGACCTTCTCCACGCCTCCCACGAGGTCTCGGACCTTCTCCACGCCTCCCACGAGGTCTCGGACCTTCTCCACGCCTCCCACGAGGTCTCGGACGTTAGCTCGTTTCTTCTTTAGAGTCCTTTTTCCTTCACATGCATTTACATATGCGCATCTGCGCTATGTTACAGAGAGGCAGTTCGAGCTTTGATTTAGTATTTTTCTGTATTGGAAGTCAATATCATATAATATAATTAGTCGAAAGATCAACAACATTGTCCTTAAGCCATATTGACACACGAGTAGATAAGCATTTGTTAGATAATTTTGTGCTTCCGTCAAATGTCACCCTCGATGCCGTCCACAGCCCCGGCCCGGCCATCTGAGTGTTCCAAACTTAAAATCAAAACAAAATGATATGTGTTCGTTGAATATGGATAGAGTTTCCTCGCCTGCACAGCTGTTGCCCTATTTTATCTTGTGCGTATGTTTTTTTTTTTCTTCTATCACCATCGATTTTCTAGGGGAATCGGAAAACCCGAAATGTCCATAGATAATACAGAGAAAAAGCCGATGTGTAAACACACTTGACGTTCATGCTGTACATGTCGATCGCACAAGGATATAAGGCCGAAACACGCTTTTACTATTTATGGGTGACTACTGTTCCTGCTTACTATTCAACTCTAAACCCAGAGATTCCACAGATTATGCTAACAGAACGTTGACGTATAAACACATTGCGCTTTCAAAGTGCACGTGTAGATCAAACATAAGGCTGAAATAGTTTCATCTATACACGAAATGGCTTTGTCAGCTCACTATCACTTCGAAAAGCTGTTTATTATCATGGTCAACTTTAAATTTCCAGTCAATCCATAAAACTTGATTTTTAGCTACTAAGTACAGGGGGGGGGACGATAAAATTGTCACCATAGAAAAGACATGATTCCATTTCCATTTCATGAAAAGAAGTGTTCTTTTCTTATTGCAGACCATCTACTAGTTGGTCAGTTTTGTACAAATCCCAACAGCGATAGGAGCCTTCTATCATGTCTGAAAGTGACACAATGTTCAACAAGCGAGGTCGGAGATGCGCCACTGTACAACATGCTCTCTACCGATTGAAGTTATGACAACAGGACCATTGCCAGCACCCTCAAAATACAAATCCGGACAGTTCAATGCTTGCGGTCACAGCTCAACACATCAGACGATCCATGATTATTGGTCATTTGTATGGTTTCAAGTGAGGGCCACATTGTGCCACCTCACATCTTGAAAGTCAACACACAAGTGTACCTGAATGTGCTGAAGGGTGTGGTGGTTCCCTGGTGCAATCAGGGGGCCGCTAGCAGATCATTGGTGAGAGCAGGACTCAGCGCCAGTCCACAGGTCCAAAAAGATCCAGCCTTGGCTTCAGAAGGAGTGCTACGACATTGTACCTTTCTCTAACCCCACTCCCACTTCCGCGACCTGAATCCACTGGACTACTTTGTTTGGTCATACGTCGAGAATATCAACATGATTTCCCACAACACTCAGGGAAAATAATGATAAAGCAGAGACAGGATCGCAACATCCTTTCTGTGGAAAAGCAGTTGCAGGAAAGAGAAAAGGGATCCCCCCCACTACGCTATGAAGTCTATTTTGAACCGTCAAGGTAGGATAAGGTCTTTCTAGCAGATCCTACCCAGTCATGGCAACAGTACTCCAACCGAGACGTGGGGGGGATTGGGGGGGTTAAAAAGAAAAGGACGGGGGGGGGGGGTTGAAAAAGAGCGGGGGGGGGTGAAAAGAAATAGTGAGGGGGGGTGAAAAGAAACAGGGGGGGGGTGAAAAGAAACAGTGGGGGGGTTTGAAAAGAAAGAGCGGGGGGGGGGTAAAAAGAAAGGGCGGGATAACGAAGGGGTAAACGGTGAGAAATTTGTCAAATTGTAAAGAAAATTATAACTCCATTTTGTCCTTATCTTTGTAAAATAAAACAAACGATTAAACGATTTTAAAACTGGAATCCGTAATTCTATCTGAATCCGGAAAAAAATTGGAATCTTTCCATCATTAGTATCTAAGCAATCCATCAGGAGGAGCGCGATCAAGTCTGAACCGAAAATCAAACGTTTGTTTTTAAATCAAAAAAATATTAGATAACCAATACCGCTTTACAAACATTTAACAAAAAAGGGGGCGTGGTCGATCAGTTGCCTCCGGTTTAACGATTGAGAATGGTCCCATCATTCATTCAACAAACAAAACTAAAAGGTTCCTCGTTTCTTGAATCCGCTTGACAAACATAACAGAAGAAAGAACGCTCACGTGTGTGTGTGTGTGCGCGCGAAAAATATCTTGAGGGTTATTTGCAGTACATTCAAGGACAGAACACTCGAGCCGACTCATCCGTTGAAGAGAAGCCAAATTTGCAACTCAAATAGAATGTTCTTGAAATCGAGTTTGCCGTGACTTTGATGGCTTCGTACGATCCTGCAGGAGAGCAAAGTCCTGCGTGCTGATAGAAAACCAACCAAGAATGCAATATAACGCAACAAAACAGGCACCTTGGCACCGATGATCGCATCGAGGGTAAAACCAAATAAAGACGGGAAATCGAGAAACGATCTTTTCTGCGATTAGAAAACCGCTCTTCAGATGAACAGCACCGTTTCTAAAGAGAAGAAATGATTCCTGTGAAATGATTCCTGACCTTTCACCTTCGAGATGGAACAAACAAAACGCTTAGTTCTGCCATTAGATGGTGACTATGACCAAAAGCAGATCAAACCATGCATGTGTAATGTAGATGTATTTGTAAATTAGCGGCGGACGACCGGCCTAAAATATGCTTAAATATATTATTACAGAGCCAATTCTCTATTGTATATTATATTTTATCTAATATATATATATATAGCAGGGCTCTACATTGCGAGTGAAACAGTCGCTTTTGCGAGTGATTTTTCAAAGTGGCGACTAAAAATAATGAAACGCTTATTTTTTGCCGACTGCATTTTTTTTAAAGGTACACCACTTATCAAGGCCAATATGCCACTCGATGATAAGGTTTAAAGAGTGTACAGTAGACAATTAGACAATAACGTAATCTTTAGTAATGGAAATTCGGTAAATTGGTTAACTTATATGGAGTGGCTCATCAAAAACTTGTTTACATTAGACTTGAAGACAACCATATTGTAGTCAGCTGGAAAGCAGGAAAACAGAAGACAATTCCATATGCCGTGCATTTCTAAGAAAGAAGCTTTGTTCATGGAATCTACGTTTAGGTTTAGGCACAGATAAAGAGTGGGGAAAATTGTCGATGGTGTTTTCTTTCACTGACAATCACTCGATGTCGATCATGTTTTCTTTCACTGACAATCTTCCAAAGCTCACTACTGAGTGAAAATATCTTTTCAACTAATTTTTTTTTAAATAAAACGAGCAAAGTAAAATTATTTAAACAATAAAAAGGTTAATAGAGCAATATACTCTATTTTTTAATAGAACAATATACTCTATTTTAACGAGTGGCTATTAAAAAAAAACACATTGGAAGAAATCAGAATTTTTATACCTACAAATATCAACATAAAATTTGTTGTGTATTTAGAATTACATTTATTCAAAAAATACAGAAAAATCTTTATGATGTACATACTCGTCACAGAACGAAGATGTCATATTCTAAAAATCATGTGAGTTTGGCTAGTAACTTTTCTATTTGGCTAATAAACGAAAATATTTAGTTGCCATAGGTCAACTAAAGATAAATTTGTCCATAGGGTGTCCAAAAGGACACTGAAGGATTTTGAACGAAAATAGATTCTTTATTTTTTATATCTTTTTGTAATTTTAACACAATCTGACTAAGGCATTGGGAAAGTAAAAAAAAAAAAAAAAAATGCAAAATTCAAACAATATTTATTTATGAAAAATAATGTCTTAAATGTTGCCCATTTTCAGCTTCGCTTATTTGTGCTCTTCCCAAACAGATTTGACTAGCCCAGATTTTTTCTTTTTGGGATATCTTAAAGAAATAGTATGTTAACAAACCCCAAACCTTGAAAAGATTGAAGGAACGAAATAAAGGAGTTAAATCGCAATCCAGCGATTCTGCAATCTGTCATGACTATTTCCAATTAATCGTCTCAACACTAATACACACATACCAAGGTATTGTACCAATACCATTCATAAACTGTATAAACTAGTTAGTATAATATACATTATAGTCATGCCTTCAAACTCAGCAGGGAATGGTATGTGTTATCACCATCATATCGTACAAACCATGTTCTCATTGGTTTCCCCGATATTTTCTAATAATTCTTTCCAGAAAGAAATCAGGTACTTACAGGAAGGACCATGTGAAGGTTGCCAACATCCTAAGTGAAAGTGATTTTATGGAACGAACTTGATTCGAACTTGGAACACCCAGGTCGTCAGTCCGCGCTGCTAACCACTTAACTTACCTCCAGTATGTATTATAAATAAGTATAAAGCTGCTTATGATCAAGATTTTCCTTGATTTAGTATAAAAACTTTAATGCTTATAAGAACAAGTGAAACCCGCAGCTCAACAGCCGGCCAAACGGGGAAGAAATAAATGGATGAACATTTTTCTTTCTTTGTTTTTGATAATGGTTTTGTAATTGTAATAATTATAATCACGGGTTATTAATTGGCTCAATGTCAAGAAGAATAAGAAAAGGAAAGAAATAAAGGATGGGGTGAGGAAGATGGTAGTTGTGTGTTAAAAGAGCAGGGGGAGTGGAAAACATACGGAATGTACTGAAAAGAAAAGGACGAAGAGAAGAATGACGAATAGGAAAGAAACGGAAGGAATGGTGTAACAGATGAAGGGTAGAAGGAGGAAGAAAGGGAAAAGTCGGAGACATCCTGAGGAGATATATAGTGGAGTGGCGAATAGAAAAACAGATTCGGAGAGCCAAATAGAAAGATAATGTCGGAGGGGCAAATGGAAAGACAAGGATGGAAGGGGGGGGAATGGAAGGTGAAAGGAAAGAGAGTGGGGGGGCGGAGGCCGAGAGGAAAGAGTGTGTGGGGGGGAGGCCGAAAGGAAAGAGAGTGGGGGGGGAGGCCGAAAGAAAAGAGAGTGTGGGAAGGCCGAAAGAAAAGAGAGTGTGGGAAGGCCGAAAGAAAAGAGAGTGTGGGAAGGCCGAAAGAAAAGAGAGTGTGGGAAGGCCGAAAGAAAAGAGAGTGTGGGAAGGCCGAAAGAAAAGAGAGTGTGGGAAGGCCGAAAGAAAAGAGAGTGTGGGAAGGCCGAAAGAAAAGAGAGTGTGGGAAGGCCGAAAGAAAAGAGTGTGTGGGAAGGCCGAAAGAAAAGAGTGTGGGAAGGCCGAAAGAAAAGAGTGTGGGAAGGCCGAAAGAAAAGAGTGTGGGAAGGCCGAAAGAAAAGAGTGTGGGAAGGCCGAAAGAAAAGAGTGTGGGAAGGCCGAAAGAAAGAGTGTGGGAAGGCCGAAAGAAAGAGTGGGAAGGCCGAAAGAAAAGAGAGTGTGGGGTGGGGGAGGCCGAAAGAAAAGAGTGTGGGGTGGGGGAGGCCGAAAGAAAAGAGAGTGTAGGGTGGGGGAGGCCGAAAGAAAAGAGAGTGTGGGGTGGAGGAGGCCGAAAGAAAAGAGTGTGGGGTGGAGGAGGCCGAAAGAAAAGAGAGTGTGGGGTGGAGGAGGCCGAAAGAAAAGAGAGTGTGGGGTGGAGGAGGCCGAAAGAAAAGAGAGTGTGGGGTGGGGGAGGCCGAAAGAAAAGAGAGTGTGGGGTGGGGGAGGCCGAAAGAAAAGAGAGTGTGGGGTGGGGGAGGCCGAAAGAAAAGAGAGTGTGGGGTGGGGGAGGCCGAAAGAAAAGAGTGGGGGGGCCCCGAAAGAAAAGAGTGGGGGGGGGCAAAAAAAAGAGTGGGGGGGCGAAAAAAAAAGAGTGGGGGGGGCCGAAAAAAAAGAGTGGGGGGGGGCCGAAAGAAAAGAGTGGGGGGTGGGCGAAAGGAAAGAGTGGGGGGGGGCCTGAAAGAAAAGAGTGGGGGGGGGCCTGAAAGAAAAGAGTGGGGGGGGAAAGAAAAGAGTGGGGGGGGAAGAAAAGAATGGGGGAGGGCGAATGAAAAGAATGGGGGAGGGCGAATGAAAAGAGTGGGGGGGTCGAAAGGAAAGAGTGGGGGGGGTCGAAAGGAAAGAGTGGGAGGCGAAAGAAAAGACAGAGTGGAGGGAAAATAGAAGATAAATACAAAAATGTTCAGAAAGAAAAAAAAAAAGAAAAAAAATGTAAAAGCGGAAGAAAATAACGATAGCAGAAAAAAAAATCTGGTGGATTTTGAGGTTTTATTTTTTATGTTAATTGAAATTACAAATTATAAAAAACAACTCCCCACGCATACTAAACAATCAACCCCTTCAATCATTATTAGTCATAATATTATAGTGTTTTTTTTTTCCATCAAAAATAAAAAAAATATTTTTTTTCTAATGTCGGAAAATCTTAAAATGAAAGAGTTCTTACTATAATGAGGGAATTATTTCGATGTCCACCGCAGTCAATAACATTACGACGCAAAACTGTGGAATGTTTGTAACGTCGGAATTGATCCAAACTTAAGAGAAAGGAAATCATCGTCGTTTAATTAAAATAAAATCAGACAACAATAATCGATTTTAAATAGTGCAACGACTCATTTAAATATTTTCATTTTAACTCCACAGTCAATAAAGTAAACAGGAAGTTACGGACACCGGAAGTAATAGCGAGATGCTCAAGATGAATATTTAGACTAGAAAAAAAAAAATACAAGTTTATCATGATGAGTGAAATAAATTCATCGAACAGAACAGTTTTGCACCATTTTTATATCTCCTTTGCCAACATTAAAACCCAAACACCGCGCAATTTTTTTTCCTTCGGCTCAAAAATCAACATACATTAAATCATTCCTGTAATAAGTTGTTTCCTGCTGGTTGTAGTGTAATGTTGGGTTTGTACTGTTCTAGAAAGTCCACCCTCCCAGGCTTTGCCTTCTCGTTTTGAGTTGGGGTTAGTTTAAGATTAACCAACTGAGGCACCTTTGTCGAGGAATCTCGATAGGGTTGCATAGGCATTTTTTTTTCTTTACATAATCAGTGTTCCTCTTTTGAAGCGCTGACTTTTCAATCCAATGTCACAGTTCTCGTAGTGCGAGAGTTATAAATGCCATAATCCTACTAAATCATATGCCTAGAATCCTTATTCCAATTTCGATAAAAAAAAAAAATACCATTACATGCTTTCAATCCTAGAAAATGTGTAATTTTAAAGTATTAGCATAATAAGTCTACAAAAATCCAGACAACATTGTTTGCTTGGCGTCCAATGATTATGGATGATAAATAGTGCAAATCTGAAATGCTTGGATTTCTAAATGGGAAGACGTGTCAATAAATATGCACCTTAAAAATCGCTTACAATACTTGAAAGAAACAGAAATTGACGGAATAGCTAGTTGATGCCTACTAATTATTGTATGGTTTAAATATCACAATCTAAAACCAGCGTCATTGTGGAAATTCCACAGCGGATTCTTTCATATGTAATATATTGATGTTGGCATTCTGTGGATATTCAGCGAAAATGAAGACGCCTTGATATTATTGCTACAAGAAATGGAAGGTCATAACTAGGGCTGTGACAAGCATATTCTTTTACAAAAGAATATTATTTGCATATATTTCGTTAGAGAATATTCTTTTAACAAAAAGCATATTCTTTTTTTTAAAGAATATTCCTTTAACAAAAAGCCTATTCTCTTAAAAAAAAAGAATATGCAAAATATTTATGGAATAAGTTGTGCCGAAAATATGTTGAAATAAATATTTGCATACGAGTCTTAATTTTACGAAGTTTTTTTTATATAAATTAAATTAAACATGGTAAAACCTTCGTAGTTGTGAATTTACAATAACCTTTGGTTCCTAATGAGAGCCATTCTATTAGAGGATTATATTAGGGACGAAATATCCGCGTATCCTTTTTGCCCTAGGTCTCCAGGGCCGATATATCGGCCCCGTAGTGTCCAAAGGATTGTAACTACAATTTGTATCGAAAAAATAACCAGGTTTAAATATGGTCCAGTAATCTCCTACGATTGGAACGAGTTTTTTTTTTTCATTATAAGGCTATTTTAGCGGACAACCAAAGAAGCTTTAATTTTGATAATTTAAAGACTAATTTAATTATAAAATGCAATAAATAAAATATTTAAGTTCCATAGAGTGTTCAATTGTTCACAGTACATACATTAATGAGTAGGGCAATATCAAGAATATTCTTTAATAAAAAACAATTCTTTACATATATTGAGTTAGAGAATATTCTTTTGATAAAAAGCATATTCCTTAAAAAAAAGAATATGCTTTTTAGAAAAGAATATGCAAAATATTTATGGAATAAGTTTTGTTTTGCCAAAAATATGCTGAAAGAAAATATTTGGATAAGAGTTTTTAATTTATTCATTTTTTTTTAGATGAATTAAACGTGGTATAACCCTAACAGATGTGAATTTACATAAAAAAAGGGTCTAAAATTTGGTCTGTTGAAAAAGAGTGATATTATAGGCATATATATAAATATGTACAGACATCTCGTCCTTGTAGATACTCAAAGCGTGTTAGTCCCCAGGACGAATTTACAAGATCTAAAAAAACTAAACAAAAAATGCCGAAAATAATTAGCACTCCTGCTGAACGGATGGCAAGATATGCCGATGAATTTGAAGATTACCAGTTAACTGGCAATTGCTTAACCTGCAAATACTGCAATGTCCAGGTAGGAACAAACTTTAATACATAAAATTTGCAATATAGTTGACTAATAGATTGGCGTTGTTATAGTAGTTTTGTTTTTGAAATTCTATAACGGTAAATCTAGCTGTATTAAACTTTGATTGAACGTTGAAATTTACAATTTATTTTATCTACTTTTTACGTTAATTAATAAATGTTAATCGGCTTCAAATAACTTTTTCCACCCTTCCTTTAAATGTATATATTACCATTAAATAATTGATTTTTATTTTTACAGATCAAAAGTTGTAAAAAATCTCTAATAAAGCAGCATTTAAAAACCAACGCACATCTGGCAAAAAAGACCTACACGGCAACGTTAGGCGAAGTTCCTACTGCAGCAACTGATTTAGGAGCCAGTACGAATAATTTGTTCAACGCTGACTTATGCAAAGCGTTGATTGCAGCGGATATTCCGTTTCATAAACTGAGCAATAATGTGTTCAAAGACTTTCTTCATAGGTACACACATAGAAATATTCCAAATCAGACTACACTAAGAAAATA
>NC_136512.1:29679476-29694476 GCF_053919585.1 Euprymna scolopes | reverse complement strand
TTTTTAACTTCTCCGTAAATTCCATCTCTATTAACAAACTTGACATTCGTCGCCTGCAACTGAATGAAGTTTTCCAGACTCGTAAGGAAGAGACTAACGCGAATCGGGAACGAACAGCTTTGTAGTTTTGCCTTTATTATATAATAGTTATTTATTATATAATAAACAACTATTTTGTGTGTTATATGTTTGCGTTGAGCACATGCGTACGCACAAGATCGCGAAATGACTTTTTGCGATCGAAAGAGAGAAAGGAGTGAGAAAGAGAGAAACCCGTAAGGAGAGAAAGCTATACGGAGAGAGAGAGAGAGAGAGAGAGAGAGAGAGAGGGGGGGATATAAAGAAAGAGCGAAAGACCGGGGAGAGAGATAGGTGCGAGAGAGGGGAGTGAGAGAAAAAAAAGGACAGAGAGAGGAGCGATAGAGAGGGGGCAGATGGAGGAGCGAGAGAGACGGGACAGAGAGAAGGAACAGAGAAAGAGACGGGGAAAGAGACAAAGAAAAAGAAAGACATAAACAGATAGACAAAAAGAAAGACGGAGAGAGAAAGAGAGTGAGAGGTAGAAAGACTAACAGAAAGTGAAAACTAAGAGAGAAAAAAAAAAATGAAAAAAATGTGTCAGACCGAACGGATGAGAAGATTAGAAATAGAAAATAGCTATGTTTAAATTTCGCGTATAGATTCCCCACCCGCCATTCTTGCACGAGATAAGTAAAAATCACATACATTGCGTTCTTTGTAGAAATTGCACAGAACGAAACTGATCCTGTCCAGAAATACCAACTCCGCGGTCATTTTCTACTTCCGCTTTCTTTTTCTTCGCCACCCGTTATCTCGAACGTTACACCCCCACCCCGCTCTCTGACACCCACATCTCGTATAATGCCGGCCTTCTTTTTATAGCTAAACAGTAAATAAGTCAGATAAGATGCCCATCCTTCACAGTCTATAAATATGAAAGTAGGAAGAAACAATAACGTATTCATCTTTATATCGCAAGAGGGAAATCACAAATACATATGTGATAGGCAAAAAAAAAAAAAAGTATTACAAAATGATATTAAATAAGATGTACGTTTTATTTTTAGTCTTTGTCCAAAAATCATGCTAGTCTAGCAAAAAGAGTGGCCAGAACCTCCGGTCACTTCTACCAACACGGGCAGTCCGAACCTCTGGTCACCGCTACCAACACGGGTAGTCCAGATCTCCAGTTACCGCTACCAAGATAGGCAGTCAGAACCTCCGGTTATCCATACCAATATTGGTAGTCAGAACTGATTATCTCTACCAATGCGGACAGTCTGGACCTCTGGTGATCCCTACCAATGCGGGCAGTTTGGACCTCTGGTTATACCACACCAATGCGGGCAGTTTGGACCTCTGGCTATCCCACGCCAATGCGGGCAGTCTGGACCTCTGGCTATCCCACGCCAATGCGGGCAGTCTGGACCTCTGGCTATCCCACGCCAATGCGGGCAGTCTGGACCTCTGGCTATCCCACGCCAATGCGGGCAGTCTGGACCTCTGGCTATCCCACGCCAATGCGGGCAGTCTGGACCTCTGGCTATCCCACACCAATGCGGGCAGTCTGGACCTCTGGTTATACCACACCAATGCGGGAAGTCTGGACCTCTGGTTATACCACACCAATGCGGGAAGTCTGGACCTCTGGTTATACCACACCAATGCGGGAAGTCTGGACCTCTGGTTATACCACACCAATGCGGGAAGTCTGGACCTCTGGTTATACCACACCAATGCGGGAAGTCTGGACCTCTGGTTATACCACACCAATGCGGGCAGTCTGGACCTCTGGTTATACCATACCAATGCGGGCAGTCTGGACCTCTGGTTATCCCACACCAATGCGGGCAGTCTGGACCTCTGGTTATCCCATACCAATGCGAGCAGTCTGGACCTCTGGTTATCCCATACCAATACGGGCAGTCTAGACCTCTGGTTAACCATACCAATACGGGTAGTCTAGACCTCTGTTTATCCTTAACAATACGAATAGTCTGGACCTCTGGTTACCATTATCAAAAAGGGTAGTCTGAACATCGGGTTTCCTCTACTAAAACAAACTTCCATTCAGATCCCTCAGTTTGAAAGACAGATCTCCGACTTTAATAAGATACGCCTTAGTGAGGGTAACATCGGCTGAAACGTTGTCAGAATAACAGACAAGGTGAAAAGAACTGTTTATCGTTAAGAAACACTTATTTTGTATTCAATATTTAAACATTTTTTAATGCAAATACGTCACAAATGGGTATATAAACCAAAAGAAATTTGACTAATTTCATAATTGTATGCCCTTTAAAGTAATGCCGTTAATCAAAAAAAAAAAAAGAACTTTTTGTTTTCTCTTTAAAATAATCTTACATTAAAAAAAAACCTTAGTCTCTTAAAGATAATCACGAAAAGTAATTAAGGAAAAGGCGTCCAACAATAACAAAAGCGGCTTTTGTCTAAGAGCAGGGAAGCAGGCATATCTGGACATGCACAGCGCCAAAATTGGTAGCAACACGGCGCTTAGGTATAGAGCACTCGACGTAAAAAAAACAAAAAAAAAAAAACACTGGCTTCATTCACCTAACATCAATAAAGAACAAGTCTTTAAAGCCGAAACTTAACAAGATCAGGCTTGTTCTAGCTTGAACAAAAATGGGTTATTTTCTTCAACTGTTGCATACTTTAAGTGACACACACAAATTACTAATATATATATATATATATATATATATATATATATATATATATATATATATATATATATATGCGTGTAATGGAGTAATGTAAGCAAATAAGGTATTTACAGCTTCTCTTCCAATTTTCGGATTTTGTAATTATGCCCAAATGCATATATATATATATATATATATATATATATATATATATATATATATATATATATATATATATTATTCAAGCACATCTGATTGAACACTACAGAGTTATTCGTTTTTCCGATCTTCATGGATATCTTTTCCATTTGCCGAACAATTTTTTTAATTTCAACTGGCATGTTATATAAAATGGCGCCAAAAAGTTGTTGTTCGGCCATATTCTTCTCAAGCGCTTTCTATCGGTGCATCCGATTATCATCAGGAGCGATTGTTGTTTTCTTTGAGGCTTGGTGTATACATCATTTTTGTTTTTTTTAATATTTTAATTGGCCATAAGGTGGGTGGAGGGGGGTTGGGGGCGAATTATTTTTTATTATTAAAAAGAAAACGACAACAATTGCTCCTGACGATAATCGGATGCACCGATAGAAAGCGCTTGAGAAGAATATGGCCGAACAACAACTTTTGCGCACCATTTTATATAACATGCCAGCTGAAATTAAAAAGACTGCTCACCAAATGGAAAAGAGATCCAGAAAGATCGGGGGGGGG
Source organism: Euprymna scolopes (assembly GCF_053919585.1). Lineage (NCBI taxonomy): Eukaryota > Metazoa > Mollusca > Cephalopoda > Sepiida > Sepiolidae > Euprymna > Euprymna scolopes. The sequence goes on along the minus strand of NC_136512.1, from coordinate 29,691,075 downwards.
GAACTGCCGTGTTCAATCAGCTGTTCTTGCACACACACACACACACACACACACACACACACACACACACACACACACACGTGTAGAATATTCGTTCCAGGGTGATTTCAAGTAATATGTATGATATTTTGAAGTACATATTTTCATGCGTAGAGATATAAGGGAGATAGACTCAGACACGCTAGAGAGAGAGAAAGAGAGAGAGAGAGAGAGAGAGAGAGAGCGAGGGGATTCAGCCACGTTGGAGAGAGAGGGGGGGGCAGAGACTCGGCCACACTGGAGAAACTCTTCTTTACCAGAAAAAAGAAAAACTACAGAGCAAAGAACTAGGCAATGTCAGAGAGAGAGGGCGAGGGAGAGGGAGGGGATTCAGCCACGCTGGAGAGAGAGAAAGAGAGAGAGAGAGATAGAGAGAGAGGGAGGGGACAGAGACTCGGCCACACTGGAGAGACTCTTCTTTACCAGAAAAAAAACTAAAACTAGAGAGCAAGGGACTAGGCAATGTCAGAGAGAGAGAGAGAGAGAGAGAGAGAGAGAGAGAGAGAGAGAGAGAGAGAGAGAGAGAGAGAGAGAGAGGGTGGGGTGGGGGGTTGACACGGTCATACCGAAAATAACAAATAGTTGTAAAATTGGAAGGATTTCTTGGTAAAAGATACCTGAATGCCAAAAATAAAAAGAAAAAAGGAAATCGGTTAAAAGTACATTTCTTCTTATTATTATTATTATTTCAATTGTTTCTGTGTTCCGAAAACTTTATTGTTCCTTATATAATAGATTCAAGATCATGCTCCTCTGTCGTCAGTTTCGTGTATCACCCCCCCCCCGCCTGTCAAAAAAAGGTCGATAGCATTCACAGAAGATTCCCGATAACAGAATGCTCATAATCTGAATAATCGGCATCGTTTGACATCCAAACACTCTTGCCCTTTTCGGTAACTAAATCTGATCAGCTTTCAATTTCAAACATCCTTTCTCAAACCCGGAGAAGCCCTTGGAATATTCCAGATTTAATAAAGATATTCATATCCGTCTGTGGCGAGCTTTAAATGGCGCCAGATAATATGCTCCTCGCACTCCAAAGTATAAATAAAATGAAAAAAAAAAAAAAAAAGTTTTGTATATTAATCTCTCTTATCAGTTAAGAATTGCACAAGTTTTTTTTTTTTTTTTTTTTTTTCTAAAAATCTTTTTCGCGGCATTTTTTTTTTCTTTCGAGGAGTAACTAAATAGCACTTTCATTTATGGAATATCTATATTTCTCTCTGTCTGTCTGTCCCACTTTTCTCAGAAACTACAGCCCGATCTTTCTGAAATATTGTATGTACCGTTGTAATGATAATGTGCACCGAACTAAGTTTTATTGTATCTTATTTATCGATTAATTAGGATTAGCATTTAATGCAAAAGTCAACACAAATTTAACTATATTCAACCATCAATTTGGCATAAAGCACAGCTAAATCAACGCGCTATAACTTTTTCCATACATATATATATGTGTGTGTGTGTGTGTGTGTGTATAAAAAAAGAAAAATGAAAAAAAAAGATTTGTGAAATCAGTTGATGCGGTTCCCAGACATCTCGGAAAGCTAGTGTAGAATACTGGTGCCCATATTAAATTCGAAATAAAACGTGCTATACACTTTCTGATAAGAAGTATATTTCTGAGATAAATTACAAACATTAAATTAAAAGTTACTTTCCACTTTATATATATATATATATATATATATATATATATCGCAATCATCGGTGCCGTAAGTGACGACTGCTACTGGTAAAGGGATCCGAACATCGCGACGAAGACACCTTTGACTATTAACAAGGAACGATATCCCTAGGCCACAAACAACCGCCACAACAATCAAGCGAATAAAGCTAAATAAATGCACAACGTTATTAAGACAGTCCACAGTGATCAAGCGACCAGAAATCGTGATCTCACACAAGGCCAACCGACCCTCTTTATTTCTCAAACAGTGCTCAACTTAACTTACTTCTTAAAGGGGCGAAATGATTATAAATAATCCTGTGTGTGTGTGTGTGTGTGTGTGTGTGTGTGTGTGTGTGTGTGTGTGTGTGTGTGTGTGTGTTCGATCATTCTCGAGTAAAGTTATTCACACACTAAAGGCATCTAAACGGGCAGAAATAATCTAAAAAATTTTTTTCATTCAATCATTTTTCAAGGATATTTGATTTTCTTTTTATCTCCTTTTGCTGCTGGTATTAGATTAAACAAAACCTCTCCAACAATCCCAATTACGAGACAATCATCAGACAGCCATCTTTCTTTTATTATTCTTTTTCTTTTCTACATTAATGAGTTCCCGCCCAAATCGAAAGGATTATTAAATCGTTCACTGCTTGAAGGAGAGACGTCGTTCAATTAGGGAGAGACGTCGTTCAATTGGGTGGCTCTCATCATAATTTCAACACACTTCAATTTGGATAGTTTATAGCGAACAGAAATAATCATTAGATGACGTTATCATGTTTCAAAAAGAAATAATGAAAACTAAGTCGATCATTATACTAAATATGAGTCAATCAAAATTTAGTCACCTAAGGATTTCCCGATGTAATTTAGTTTTACAAGACTGGTTCTGGGATTGAGTTATATTGAGAAGAAAAAATAAAAAACAATAGTCGTTCTAATTAACCGTAATTTATAACTTACTGTCACTCATTTCTCTCTCTCTCTCTCTCTGTCTCTCAGCTACCCATGTATTTCTCTCGCCGTCTATGTTCACTCAACGCCTCTTTAATATTACTTACTGTATCTGAGAACATTTAGAGAAAGAGTGATTCTTTTCTCTCGACATTGCCAGCTAATTTGCATATCTCCTAAGAAGAACATTTCAGAAACCATTACCAATTATTTTTGGCTGTTAGTTTTGTTTCTTTCTTCTTCGATTTCAAATTCGTCGATTTCGTCTTAATCCATCTAGTCTATTTTACCTATAATATAAATCTCACCCGTCTGTTTAAATGTATGTATGTATGTATGTATGTCTGCCTAAAACTTTTGACAGACGCATCGGAACGTAACGAAACCGGTATCGTTTTAAACCTCGAACTTTCGGACGACAAATATCGAAAACTTGGCCCAACACATGAATTCCTTCATCTTCAACAGGGCAGTTCTACAAGGAGGGGGTCGCTTTTTTTCGCAGATATTTTCGAAGTCACCACTTTTTTCAATTGAATAGCCTTAATTTTGATGTTCGTCACTTCCGGTTTTGCGATGGATGCAACAGCAAAGTCGTCACGTTTTTTTTTTTTTTTTTTTTTCACGTTTTTTTCCTCCTTCGCAGTACGGATTCGAGCTTGCCTGACTACTGCCCCTTTTTTCATTTTTTTTTTTAATTTTTTGCTCAACACACACCTATAACCAACCACCCGGGCAACACAGGGCACCCAGGCTAGTATTCTATAAAAGTGAGAATATGTGAGTGAGGACACTTCTCAACCTATACACTCAACGAATTTTTTTATCTACAGACTTGAACTTCGATATATAGTGTATTCAGACATGTTGAAAACTTCATAATCGGTTTTCATCCGGAAAGAATGGCTACTCAGGGGGTCAAAATTGAAAACTTGGTACCTGGGAGTGATCAGATTTTTATCTGTTTGCTGTTGCACAACTGCGCATGCACGAATCGTTTGGTTTGAAAACATTCTGTAAAGAACTTGTCTAGCTGGACTAATGGTTATCGCACTTGATTCACTGTCTTTAGATTTCGATCTATTTTAAAAAAAAGTTTTTTACTTACATGAAGTGAACTGTTTAGAAAAAAAAAACAATACTCGCATGATCATGTATCAATTTCTTTCTTTTTTTAAAGAAATTTAACGTTACGTTTAATATTAGGCAACGTCGGGTACATAATCTAGTATTTTTATAAAAGTAAGGCTGTGCGTGAGAGGACATTTCTCAACCTATACACTCAACGAATTTTTGATCTACAGACTGGAAATTTGGTATATAGGATATTCAGAGATGCGGAAAACTTTTTTTTATCGATTTTCATCCAGAAAAGGGTTGCTAAGGGGTTAAAATTGAAAAATTGGTACGTTGGGTGTCATCGAATTTTTATTGGTTTGTCAGCTGTTTCACAAATGCGCATGCGAGAATAGTTCACATAACAAATTACTTATGTTCAAATCCAGTTTGTTCCACAAAATCACTTTCACTTAGAATGTTGGCAACCTTCATGTGGTCCAGCCAGTAAGTACCTGATGCGTTTATAGAAAGAATTCTGACTAGAAAAATGGGGAAATTAATGCCAATAATAGAATCTTCAGATTAATACAATATGATGACCAAGGTCTTGTGTACAACATGAAAAGAAATTGGAATTTTAGGAAGATCTCCATCATGCCAATAATTATGAGCCACCAAGTTCATGAAAATGATGTTATTTAAAAAATAAATTTTTTTAAATATTTGAAAATCGTTAATAGAACGATAAATATAATGGAAGTTATGAAATGGTGTGAATTTCTAGCATCTGGTAGGATGCCCCAACCCCAGCAAAAACGAAGAGAAAACAAAGGAATTAATAAAAGAAGTAACACTTTATACACTGCTGATCAAAAATTCAAGACCATTTAAAAATCTTTAAAAAGAAAACTTTTGTTTCAAGGATAGATTTTAAACTCTCCCAACTTAAGGTTACTAATACTACAATCTAAAAGGTTATGGAAACAAAAAGGTACATTCCAAAAATTTTATTTAAAAATTTGCATTTTTATGAAATTAGGCTTTTATATATATATATATATATATATATATATATATATATATATATATATAGATAGAGAGACAGGAGGGGAGAGAGAGACAGGAGGGGAGAGAGAGACAGGAGGGGAGAGAGAGATAGGAGGGGAGAGAGAGACAGGAGGGGAGAGAGAGACAGGGGGTAGAGAGAGACAGGGGGTAGAGAGAAACAGGGGGTAGAGAGAAACAGGGGGTAGAGAGAAACAGGGGGTAGAGAGAAACAGGGGGTAGAGAGAAACAGGGGGTAGAGAGAAACAGGGGGTAGAGAGAAACAGGGGGGGGGGAGACAGTCTAGTTGATTGGTTAAATAGCAACCGATTTTTTTGTAGTAGCAGATTGAAGGTTTCGTCTGAAGAAGGCTGCGTTAAAAGTCGGGTCAACTCCTAAAGACTTCTTGTCAACTGAAACCCGAGTCTTTCGGAAACACATTTATATCTAGTTTGATTATCGCTCAGAGTAGCGCGGACTTTTAGAGACGAATGAAATTCGAAAACATCCAATCCGATCTGTCCCGAAGATCGCCGGTCTTGAGTGTCAAAAAAAAGAGGGCTAATCTTTATAATAACTGATAATAAAAAAATAAAAAAAAATAAGGAGGGAAAAATTATTTCACTTTTAACAAAGGAAAAAGATTTCCTTGTCTTAAATATTTTTGTGACTGAAATCAGAATTTCAGTACGAATGTTTATTTATAGATTCAGAAGAGGGAAAGAACGAGAAAGAGGGAGCGAGAAAGAGATAGAAAGAAAGGGAGCGCGATAGAGAAAGAAGCCCCCTTTAAGAAATCAAAGTTCAATCTCCTTTGGTATTAAATAAAGAAAAAAGCAATCAACTTCAGCGCAAACCGTGAACACTGACAGTTTACTCTGAACACACGCCGATATGGCATTCATAGGTACTTAATTTCCTTCTATTTTTGTGTTAATTGCCGGCGGCATGGAGGAAAAACACTAACCAATCAAATCAAGCAAAGAAACTTATTCTGCTTAGTTGCATTACAGGTTGACGATATTTATTTGCCTCCCCACGAGAACAAATTAGACACAAGGTCGTTTTGAATGCGGGGGGTGGGGTGGGGAGCTCCCCCAAGGGGGCATTCTGGCAGGGTTCAAATAATTAGCAATTGTCTGATATGAAGGGTTGCCGCCACATTGACCAAACCTAATTACTTTATCTTTGCTTCCAGGCCAAGAAGGCCGGGTGTTGGCTCCCTCGCCTGACTTTTCGAATGAAATCAAAGTTGAAATAAATATTGGTAGTTATGTGTGACCTAATGAGCCACCGGTATGTCTACTACATATATAAACAGTGAAAAGTCTAAATATGCTATTTCTTTTTATGCTATTTATTAAATTAAAAATAAAAAAGAAAACACACACTCACCATTTGCTCGAAAGAAAACAAAATCGCCAACTTACCTACAAGGAAAAAAAAAATTGGTTAAAACAAAATTTTAGAGAAAAAAAAACAACAACAGACAAACAATATCATTATAAGTGAAGGCCCACAGATAAATAACCCCCTCCTCACTCTAAAAAAAAAAAAAAAGATACTTTTTGGGGCGATTACGTGTTAACAGTAACACTTTGGAGAAAAAAAAACATTTTAGAAAGAGCAGTGTAATTTCCATATAAACTCGATATAAAATGACGGTAAAATCCATTGAAAGCGGTTGGTGCTTCTATGAGAAAAATAAAGCTGTGTACGCATTATAAATGTTTCTTTTCTGTGTCTTACGTTATACATTAGTACATTATGGGTCATTTCGAGTTAGAAGTTTATTTACTGCACTCATCTGGACAAGAGAAAATCATGATTTAAATGTGTATGTCTCGTCTAAATAACTAACGATAGTTTTGATATGGCCGACCAGACGGATGATCAAAAAGTCAGATCGAGCGTACCGCGTACCGGAAAACGAAATGAGATCAAATTGACACTTGTTTAGTTCCTATCTTGATGAATTTATGTGGAGAGAGCGAGTGGGAACCAATAAATTCGGCGAAATCCTTTGCTGCATCGCGTGCATTTATTCTACATAAAAAACATTGAAAAACAAAAAAAAATTAAAACATTTGAAAAATAATTAAAAAACATTTGAAAAAAATTTAATTAAAATGAATTAATCATAATTATTTTCCATTTTTTTTGTTGTTGTTGCATTTATTCTACCTAAGTAGAAAATAAAATTTGTTTAAATTGTTTCTTTTAGAATTTCCGAGTTGTCAATTTGGTCTCATTTCGTTAGTCTCATTTCGTTTTCCGGTACGCGGTACGCTCGATCTGACTTTTTGATCACCCGTCTGGTCGGCCATATCAGAGAATTATCGTTAGTTATTTAGACGAGACATACACATTTAAATCATGATTTTCTCTTGTCCAGATGAGTGCAGTAAATAAACTTAACTCGAAATGACCCCTAATGTACTAATGTATAACGTAAGACACAGAAAAGAAACATTTATAATGCGTACACAGCTTTATTTTCTCATAGAAGCACCGACCGCTTTCAATGGATTTTACCAAAATGATTACACACTTCCTGATTGGATAGCGCTTGTACATGAAGTATTTTAAGAAGATACTTAAATGTAACGATGTTTTTTTTTTTCTTTTTAAACTCAAGCTTTATGGAAGGCCACCCCTGTCACTAACAACAAAAGTAGTTATGATGTGTCCTAAAAATGTTATCCGGTTTAATAATGGCCCGGAAATGGTGATCATTTTACATTAAATTTATATTCAAAACTAAATTCCAAAATAATAACCCTAACCTCTATCATGTTTTTTTAGCGTGTTCACCACAGTGGAATCTCACTTTTGTGGGGGAGGAGCGATTTGATTAAGGGTCCTAATTTATCAAAATAAATCTACATCTATAAAAGTGAGAATGTGTGTGCGCGTGCGCGTGTTTAAGGATACTTCGCAACCTATATACCCAACGAATTTTTTATCTACAGACTTGAAATTTAGTATATAGAGTATCCGGACTTCACTCACTGTCTTTAGGTTTGGTTTCGATCTCAGCTCGAGTTTTTTTTTTTTTTTAAACAATTCTCGCATGCACATGTCTCAGTTCCTTTGCGTTTATTTATTTTTTTCTTTTAGTTACAAGGTATTTTCAATAAGTTTCCAGACTTTTTTTTGTGCAGGCATTTAAAATTTTCATAGACTCTTGAAAATTCAGCATGTTATTGCTATACATCTCATGAGATGACTGGCCAATTTTTATGATTTCGTGTTCAAATGAACAGCTACAGCAGGAATTGGAATACACCCTACTAAAGCCTGATTGTCACAGCTGGTGAATTTCAAAAATGACAATCTGGACGTGAGGACTCTTTAGAAGAACGATATGCAATAAAATTCTGTTCAATCTGGAAAAAAAAAAAAAAATGCCACAGAAAGATATCTGATCCACATCTGACATCAATTGAAATGAATGGCACTCGTCTTCAGGAGGCCTCAAGTTTTGACAAACTTCTGGGCTTGACCATTACTCCTGATCTTAAATGGAACACGTACATCAAATCTGTTGCCAAGGCCGCTGGAAAAATGGTGGGATCTTTCTATCGATCCGGTAGATATCTCACTGCTGATGCTATTCTCTATCTATATAAGAGCCAGGTACGTCCAAGGATGGAATATTGTTGCCACATCTGGGCAGGAGCTGCTAAAAAGGACTTGGCCTGCCTTGATAGAGTTCAAAATAGACTTCGTAGCCTCGTAGGAGATGTCCTTTTCTCCTCCTTGCAACCTCTATCTCACAGAAGAGATGTTGCGAGTTTGTCTCTAATGTATCGTTATTTTCATGGAAAGTGTTCAACCGAGCTTCAATCTATGGTCCCCCCTCGCCAAACTTTCACAAGAAACACTCGTCTAGCTGTAAACACTATCAATAATTTCCCCCACTCTTTATCTGTGCCTAAACCTAAACGTAGATTCCATGAACAAAGCTTCTTTCTTAGAACTGCACGCCTGTGGAATTGTCTTCCGTTTTCCTGCTTTCCGGTTGACTACAATATGGTTGTGTTCAAGTCTAAAGTAAATAAGTTCTTGATGAGCCGTTCCATATAAGTTATCAAATTTACCAAATTTTCATTACTAATGATTACTATATTGACCAATTTCTACTGTACACTCTTTAACCCTTATCCTTGAGTGGCCTCTGGGCCTTGATAATGTGGTGATGCCTTTGTAAAAAAAAAAAAAAAAAAAGATATGGAATGCTTCAGACTGCTTTTGGACCATCTTGCATGAATCGAGTATCAGCTTTTGAGTGGCATACGAGATTCAAGGAAGGCAAGAGGTCTGTGAGAGATAAGCGATGTGGGAGGAGTAAGGAAGTCAAAATACCTGAGTAAATTGGTCAAAGAAATAATTCCATCAATAAGCACCGTATGGACACAGAGGAAATAAGTGCACAGTTTGATGTCAGTGTGGGAACTGAGCACACAATTATTTGTGAGAAACTAAAGATGAGGAAAATTTGAACGAAGTTTGTCCCAGGGGTGCAGTCCACAACTCCATTCATGTCACAGACTATTTGACTAAGATTGGCTTCAAGACAGTTCTGAACTCTCCCTATAGTCCATAAATTGCTCCATGTGACTTTTCGTTATTCCCTAAGCTCAAGGAAAACTTAAGAGGCCGTCGTTACGAGACAATCGAGAAGATGAAAGAGGCTGTGACAAGGGTCATTAACACGCTCACACAAGAGGACTTCCATGGCGCCTTCCAGAAGTTGTTGGAACGGTACAAGTATGTTGCAGCTGGAGGAGATTACTTCGGAGGAGATTACTTCTAGAGTTTCATGCGTGTACTATCAATAAAAGTGGGCATACAAAAAAAAATATGGAAACTTATTTAAGGCACCTCATAGAACTAGCAGCATTATCGGGCGTTGCCAGAAGGATACGAAAATAGGGAAGAAAAAAAAGAAAAAGAAAGATGTGTCACGCATGGTTTCCGTAGCAGGTTGTTTGTACCAGTCGACGATACGTCCTTGACAATCAGTTCAAGAAAGTCGTATAAGACCATATGCACGGGAATAACTTTCTTTTTTTAGGAAGACCCTCCCAAGCATTAACTCCGATTTTTAGGTTGATTTGGAGTATGGTTGGTTGGTTGGTTGGTTGTTATATCTCTCTTCTTTTAGAAATATATTATAAATATCCCCAATATCAAATATATTATAAATATCCCCAATATCAAATATATTATAAATATCCCCAATATCAAATATATTATAAATATCCCCAATATCAAATATATTATAAATATCCCCAATATCAAATATATTATAAATATCCCCAATATCAAATAATCCTTATACACTGTGAAATTTACTTTATCTATGAAAACCAAAGAGGGAAGATATAACATATCAGAAATATTTGGAATCAAGTCTCGCCTTGCTGTTATTTCAGATTATTTGAAACTATAGCAGCAAGTTTTAGTCTCCCCTCCATCAAAGTCAGAGGTTTGGAGGAAATATCAGATATTTTGTAATTCATATGCAAAACTAAGAAAACAAATGAATATGATTGAAACATTTTATGGCTCTAAAAAACGTGCCAAAAGTAGGCTCTGGATGACGAGTGATCCCCTTAATGTGCGACCTTAAGGGAAAATTTCACATACCCACTACACAATCTAGGACATTACCTTTCCAACGAGTCTTCATTTGTTAATTCTGATCAACAGTCGCTGATATTTGGAACATATAAAATTGCCACAAAAGGTAGCATATATATATATATATATATATATATATATATATATATATATATATATATATATATATATATATACACACACATAGCCTAATTGAATATTGAAATGTCCATATCTTTGGTTCTATCGGACGAAACGGCATGAAAATTTGCGAGATTTTCGAAGATTATAATATTATTCCATGACAATTGGTAAAAAAGAACTTATATTTTCAAACCAATAAATATGTCCAAATTTGCCTACATTTGTATATATAGTGTCCTGGCAGACCAACTTCAGTTTTGCTGCTTCGGTTATCTCCACTGTGGCCTTGCCAGGCCACTAATATGGAAATAGGAGAGCTTCAGTTTTGCTACTTTGGGATGAATTTTGCTTAGTTTATTTTTTGTTGCTTAGTTGTCTCCCCTATGGCCTTGCCAGGCCATTAATATACACACACACACACACATATATATATATATATATATATATATATATATATATATATATATATATATATATACACACACACATCCATACATATATATCGATCTACATACATATACATCGATCTACATACATATACATCCATTCATACATATCGATCTACATATATATCTATACACATATACATACATATGCATCCATCCATATATATATATATATATATATATATATATACACACATACACACACATCTGTCCACATATATATACACACACACACATACATACATCCGTCCACATATATATATATACACACATCCATATGCATATACACACATACATACATGTATATATACACACACACATACGCGCACACATTATATACACATATATGCCAGTTTTATAAGCACGTAAGTAGGTATGTTCAGATCACTTATGTCGACGGCGACACTTTTCTGGTCATTAAATATTGACGAGATTTCGTAGTCTTTGATGTGAACAATTTGATTTTGAATTTGTTTTTATTTTCGCTTTTAACAAATAAAAGCGCGGGAAGATACGGCCAAGCGTAGGGAGTGGACGTTAACATGACGCGGGGTGGGAGGATTAAATCTATTTGTCGTCATATTGAGAGCAAATCGAATGGAGACTGAAA
>NC_136512.1:29659476-29671976 GCF_053919585.1 Euprymna scolopes | reverse complement strand
AAAAATACAGACACTTACAATTTGGATCCTGTTAATCCTTTTTTTCTCTAAAAGATTTTTGTAAAGAAAAATAACCAGGTTTCGTTTTTTAAAGAGATTTTCACCAGAGGTTCACCAGCCCAGATATGACAACAGTACCTCATACATTGTCTAACAGTAGATTTGTAGAGACAGCTAACAGCCTTGGCCGTGACGAACTGTTTAGGACAATATAGAGAACCTACTTTGTGAGAAGTCGAAAGAACAATGGACCTAATATAACTCAAATATTAATAAAAGAAATTTAGGTTTATAGGATGAAGAACAATGCAGAGACGTAACGGATAGGCACAAACTAAAACAACTTATTATATATATATATATATATATATATATATATATATATATGATTGTTGAGCTGATTAAATCCGACGATATGAAATAAAATGGAGGTGGAAGGACATGAATACTCAACGTTTCGCCCGATTTATTCGGGCTTCTTCAAGAGGGATCGTCATTGACGAGAGAGTCGGAGGATTGGGGTTATATATAATGATGGGGGAGAGCAGCGTGTTTTCCTTATGTAAATTAGATGTCATATATACATGTATATACATTTTATGAGAGAAAATAAATTAGAGTAAACTAGTGTGGTGGATTACGTCTAAAAGTTAAAATATCGTAGAGATTAAAAAATTGCGTCTGGAAATATAGCGGTGATAGATTAAGTAAATAAAATGACACGAGATTATGAAGGAAGTTTTTTTTTTTTTTTTTAAATTAGAGATAATTGAATTGGGATAAAATAGCGTAGTAACTTAAAAGATGGTGTCTGAAAATAAGAATAGGCGATAAAAATATATATAATGGTGTTCGCAAATGTTTTCTTCCAAGTGTAGTATCTGTTCTAATGCTACATTTAAGTTAATTTGTCCTTAAATCAATGTGGGGGAAAACTCTTCCATACTAAGGCAATTTTAATTTTGTTGCTAGTGCACTTACTGATCTGCGCTATTTTTAAATCGTATTTCCAAGTTTAATTAAAGTTATGTTTTTTTTTTTATTCAATTGGAAGGTTAAAGTATAGAATAGTTACAAAACACCCTCCCCATGTTAAGAATGGCTTTTTAAATAACGTTATTATTTCAGCACCGATCAATAAGTGCACTAGTACCTTAATTTTTGGCTACTTCCGTAGTGTCCCATTTTGGGGGAGGTGGTTTTCACCCACATTAAAAACGACATTGTGTTACATTTTGTTTTCGTGAGGCAACAAATAATAGTAATAGCATTTTGTTTATAGAAATGTTTGCAATAAATAAATAATGAAAATAAATATATCAAAAATTATTTCCCCCCCAAAATCTCGGCCCGTCAGTATGGAAAAAAAACTTTTCTTTTTTTTTACAAAGATTTTTAGCGTAAAAAAAAAAAAAAAAAAAAAAAAAAAAAAAAACAGCACGCCAGTTCGAACAAATAAAAACCATTTGCTTCTTGTCGATCTTAACACAAACATGCTACATTGCTCGAATGAAGTGCCTAAATATAACATGACTAAAGAATCAGCAGGAACCATTGTTGTGCATTTGTCATGCCTTAATTTGTCGTACATATACGGCATAATCGCGTTGACACACCGGTTCTCGTCAGATCACCGAAGTTAAGCACCAGATGGGTGACCATTTGGGAATTCTAGGCGCTGTATGTGCTCTCCGCTTATCTCGGCATTTGTTTCCAGTCGTCCTGTACATGCACTTCACTTGCCACTGGTATTTAACAATGTCGACTTAGGAGAGGTGTAGTTGGAGATTGCACACCTCCCGGAAAAAAAAAAAAAAAAAAAAAAGAAAAAAAAAAGAAAAATTCACGTGCAGGCACCCCTTCATGGGTATCCATAGTCTGTGAAAGACTGAAGGAGCCTGTTTAATTTATCGTACATAATTGGTAAAAGCTCACGTTTGGTTCGGTGTATTGGACGTAGACGAGCTAGCAAATAAAACGCCAGCTTGCAGAAGTCATAAGCGACGGAATAAAAGACGAAGTGCAGCATCGGAACAGATGTTGCACTTTGTTCTCGAAAGAAAGTCAAAATTTTGTTATTGCGTCGGGTCACCTGTTACGTCCACACTTAACACGTTAATAAAACTAAATAAAATAAATTAATAAAAAGGCAAATATTGAAAAGAAAAAGGAAAACTAAAAAGAAAAATTACTTCGGAGCAGTGATTTCCAACTTTTTGTTTGAAAGAGAGATATGCCGTGGCCTTCGTAATATATCCAGAAGGCCGTCGAACTAAAGTCATGTATCCTGATGACGCCGTTGAGTTTAGTCTATTAACTATGGTCACAGGTCACAAAAACAACCGGAACTAGATAACGTCTAATGACAAAACCGGAAGAAGCTAGATAACTATTTTCGGAGATTTAGCAAAAAAGCCAACAATCAATAAAAAAAGAAAAAAAAAAAAAAAGGTCCAAATTTCAAATATATAACAAATAAACGTTACCAAATGCAAGATAAATTACTCTTCTACCTACCTGGATAATTTTTTTGTTTACACAGAATCTAAAGCTTTTATTCAGTTTTTGTAAAAAAAACAAAAAAAAAACGAAACTTTTGATTTATTATCGACAGTCTCACTGTTTGGCAGATCTTGCTTGCTAGGACCTCAGCGATGACGTCATTTTTCAGCTCACGGCTCTTAAGGACATACTACGAAGGCCACGGATAAGCGCCCCCCCCCCCCCTACAACAGCTCAAAACTATAAATAGAAGCCTTACCCCTCACTCCTTCCTCAGATCCCGCTTTAATATAAAGGGACAGCTGCCCCTGCAGCTGTATCTGACTTGGCAGGTATTGTTATTCTTGTCTATAACAATATATATCTCAGTTGCCGATTAGCTTGGATTCTGATTTGTATTGGGGAGGGCGAGCGTTCTGGGAATGGGGGGGGGCGGAGCCTTAGCATTCCTTTACCTGGTTGGCATAGCTCCAGATACCCTATGATATTTATTTTCCTTGCATGTGTTAGACGATTCGCGCCATTCATGTGGCTACTCGCCCCGATCGCTGATACATGCCAATCTAGATTTCGTTCTCGACAATTACCTCGGCAAAAACTGGGTTATTTCAGTGGCTTTTTATCTTGCGGGCTGATGCATTCGTTCTAGGTAGTCCTAGAAGGTCCTCGCCCTCCCCCACCATCACCAGACATTCCCTCCCGGCTTTAGTGTTAATGAGATTTTGAATGCTTAACGCGCTTAGCGTCTCTAGGTCATTTGGCCATGCACAGCATGCCGCCTACTACATCAACTCGGTGACACGCCTGAACACCCCAGGCACTAAGTACAGAGATTAGACCATTCCGGTAATGACCCTGTTGATTGTGGTGGTTCTGTGCAATTCTAGGCGGTCCACCTTCCCAGGCTTTGCCTTCTCTCTTTGATAAGGAGTTAGTTTATTGATAATCGCCTGAGGCGCCTCTGCTGGGGAATGTCACGGGGCTACACGGGCATCCTTTGCAGAGTGAGAGTGCTGACCTTTCAATCCCATTTTCTGACCCTAGTATCACATTTCTCTTGGTAGGAGAGAAATATAAATATGTAATGGAGGGCGAACGCACGCATGCAAATGCATACAAAATGCAAAATGACGTTGGATTTTGCTGCTAGCCAGGTTGAAAGTTGAAAGTATTTTCACTGCGGATGTACGAGGATCGTTGCAAAAGTAAAGTGGATGTACGAGGGTCCAAAAGTAAAGCTTCCTAATTTTTTTTTTTTTAACTCAAAAAGTTGAAGACATACAAAAACATGAGTGGTACCATTAAAATGGCAAGAGATCACTTTAGAGGTATGGATAACGTTCGAGAAGACAATCACCTGAAGGACGTCACAGCTGTAACGAGAGAACGAGGAAATAAATGTTGTTGTACAACAACAAAAAAAGCGATTTGAAGTTCTTTTCTGTTCTTGATCTGTTTTGCGACTGAGGCCACAACGTGTTGGGTAACGTTACAAATACACCCCAGGTATTAAGGTGCATAAGTAGTGATTTGATTGCGTGCCCCATAATATAAACCTTTGGGGTCGGACCGTATGCAGAGCAGGTATGTTGTTGATCACCTCGGAATCTGGGAGACCCGTAGCACTTTAAATACCGAAACCAGATAATTATTACTATGGAGATTGTGGCATAGAAGTCAAATGTCAATCGACATCGACAAACCATCAAATGTTTTTGATTATAGTAAATGCCAACAAGAGATGTTGCGAGTTTGCTTTTTCGTTATTTTCATGACAAGTGCTCGACTGAGCTTCAGTCTATGGTTCCCTCCTCGCCAAACTTTCACAGCAAACATTCATCTAGCTGATAACACTATCAATAATTTCCCCTACTCTTTATCTGTGCCTAAACCTAAATGTAGATTCCATGAACCAAAGCTTCTTTCTTAGAACTGCACGCCTGTGGAACTGTCTTCCGTTTTCCTGCTTTCCAGCTGACTACAATCTGATTGTCTTCAAGTCCAACGTAAACAAGTTCTTGATGAACCGTTCCACTTAAGTTAACAAATTTACGGAATTTCCATTACTACCGATTACTATATTGTCCAATTGACTACTGTACACTTTTAACCCTTATCCTCGAGTGGTTTCTGGGCCTTGATAAGTGGTTATGCCAATGTAAAAAAAAAAAAAAAAAAAAAGAAAAATGTGAAACAGTTCACATGCTTGCAAGCTGGTAACCCTTAGTTTTCTTCTCCAGTGTTAGAGTAGGTAACATCAAATCTTTCTTTACGTTTTAAAGCACACTAATGAAGTGAGGTTTCATAGGTGTACCGGCAGGACTACCTGGCGCTGCCCAGGACCAAATAAAACAATGAGAAATATTAAGTTGACTTTGAACATATGTTATTCTTAAGATATAGGAATTTTTTTATGTCTATGTATCATTTGCTATCTCGAGCAAAAGAATATTTTACCTACCCTAGGTCATGTATTACACAACATATGTATGAAATAAGTGCACCTTCCCTAGGACAAGTTATTTACGTAAAAACGTAACATGCGGCCGCAGCTGAGACTGAACTCACTACACGAGTACGTAGTGTAATTCAAATCTTGTCGGTAGCTGAATACTTGATGCTTCGCCAGGACTATCAAGGGTATTTTTTATCGTGACGCCATCACTAGATAGGTTGCGCACCACAGCTTAAGAGAGGCGCATCTACCCTCGATAGGATAGACCGTTTCCCAACCTGATATTTTACCTCGTGGTACATACAGCAACTCACTTTCTCAAATGGTCACCCATCTGGTACTGGCCAGGCTCAACGTTGCTTAATTTCGGTGATCTGGCGAGAACCAGTGTGTCAACGTGATTGTGCTGCATATGAAATTATTTGAAATTATACAAAATAATTTTACCTTCTCTAGGACGGGTTATGTAAAACATACATAATGTAAATGCATATATTAAACACTTAAATGTAAAGTATTGTACAACATATTTGGGTCAAGATCAAAGTGTAGTATTTGTTCCGGCAAATACTGCAAGCAAAAACCCTATGTGGGGGCGACCCCACAGATAAGACCTTGGTCAATGTAGGGGCAACCCTTCATACCAATTGTCACTATCCAGCTCCCCTACTCCCCGGGGAGTTGGTCCCCATTTCCCCTTCACTCCTCACATTAAAAATCGCCCTTGTGCCTAATTCGCTCAGTGGGGGAGCAAATAAATACCTTAAAGTGTAGTATCTGTTCTTCATATGCTGCACTTCAATTTCTTGTTCTGTCAGTGGAGGAGAAATCCTTCACGACTTAGACAATTTTTATTCTTGTTCCTTTTCTCCACATTAAAAAACGACCCTGGTGTCTAACTCTGTCCCGTGGGGAGACATTGTAAATACATGAACTAATTTCTCTTCCCACTGACGCTATAATAATTTTAAGAAAAATGAAGTCAGTTTTAGAAGATGGATCAGTTCTTGAGAATAATCATTGTTTCAGCACGTTCTGTATTCTGAAAAATTCAGTTTTTGTTTATCAAATTGTTAGATGAAAGTATAGAATAGTTCACAAAATACCCTCTCCATCCCATATTAAGAATGGCTTTCTAAATAAAAATGTTATCATTTTAGCACGGTCCATATTTCTGTACAGGTCGTTTTTTTTATTTATTAAAGTAGCCGTACACTTGCATACATATTCAGTATTAAAGAAGCTGTTTTCATTTAAATTTGTTGAACTACTGTTCTCTTCTTACGAGTTGTTTTCATAACGTTTCGATCAATGTAACCTTCGACCTTCTTCAGGCGTATCTTGTGGAACTTTAAGATCTTTCTGTCAAACTCAGAAATCTGCACAAAATTTTGAACAGAACCCTTTATTTGATCAACAACACGAATTGGAATACACACATTGTAGATACTGCCAAGTCTGCTGCAAAAAGGTAAACTCCCTCTACCAGTCCAGAAAAAACACGCCTGCCAGTATCGTATACTTCTATACAGTAATCATTCCACACGGCATGGAGTATTGTTGCTCCACCTGGATTCGTGCACGAAGCACTTAGCCCTCTCTATTGGGAAGGTTGCAAAAAGAATTTTACAGGTCCCGCACTGTTTGAGAAGTAACAGTCTCTGTCGCATCGCCAGTTTTGCACTGTTGTGCTTTTTACACAAATTATTTCACAGAATATGCCTCGATTACCATCTATTGCATGTTCCAAGAAGTAATGCCTCCTATTTTTTATTCCACCCGAATGGATCAGAGTGGGTTGTAAAATTGCATTGTTATGATGACCTCTATTGCAGATATTGACGGTGTGAAACTAAGAAAGCAACCATTTTCTTGATGTGCGTCAAAGCAGGGATGTATCATCGAATTCCAGGCAGAAATGCACTGAGAATGGTGATGACTGTAGAAAAATAAATTCTGGAGCACAAAAGGTCACTTGTTTTAATGGTACCACTCACGTCTTCGTATGTCTTCAACTTTTTGAGTTAAAAAAAAAATTAGGAGGCTTTAATTGTGGAACGGCCCTCGTACATCAACAATGAACATACTTTCGACCCACCTGATTAGCAGCAAAATCCCACCACTTCGTTTCAGAAGTCACCAGACGCCACTTTAATAGCTTCTGCCACCCGCATTTGGAGGTTCCTTCCAGTTTTCTCAACCATACCAACATGTAGGAATTTAAATGTCATGTGAACAAACATCTTGCTGCACAACTCCTGATCGCTATCACAGTAGTCCCTGACATCGTAGTACAAAATATGCATTGTTTGGATAGAATACATTTTTTAAATTTTAAGAAAAAAAAAAAAAAAAGGGGGGCGTAATAATCCGTTACTCTGACCTATAGTGACATTTGTATTAGTTTTTCTTCAACTACAACGAAATATTGTTTGCAAGTGGACAGATTGATTTCCCCTGGTTAGGGCTAGTCGACGTGTGCCCATTTAATAATAAATATCTTACGACTGCTGCGTGATGTGTCTTTTTTTTTTTTTTTTCCTCTCACGCTAGTATAGACATGAATTTGTAATTACTAAACTACCACTATGAGACAACAGTCAGCATATTTGTTTTCCCCAATAGTTGTCTCTAACTGGTATTGCCCAGGAGAGAGAGAAAAAAACTTTCTTCATGACATTAAGACATTAATAGACATGTGAGATTTATTATAATCTCACATGTCTATTCGTGTGTGTGTATGTATGTTTGTGTGTCTCGCTAGAACTTTCTACACACGTGACCAACACCGACAAAATTGGTATCGTTTGAAAGCTCAGTCTCTCGGACGACAAATACACAAAAACTGGCTAAAAACATTAATTCTTTCACCGTCAACTGGGCCGTTTTTTTTTTTATAAGGAGGGGTCACTTTTTTCGTCAACATTTTTACAAAATCATTATACGCTTTGCAATATAACTAAGCTTAATTTGAACGGTGGCGATATCGTGTGTCATGGTGGGCGCAGCGACTAAACCGTTCACTCCCCCCCCCCACACTTCTTTTTCCTCTTAGCATTCCAGGTTCGAGTCTGCCTGCTTACTGTTTTATTTTATTTTATTTATTTTTTTTTTTTTTGCGCTTGCTTGGATAGTCGCTATTTTAATTTTTTCTTTTTTTTAGGGGGGTTGGTTAATTATTATATTTAAAAAATTTTTTTAGGGCTCCGTTGCTCAATGCCCTCTCCACGCACGGGCAACGCCGGGTACTCTTGCTAGTTGAGTATAATTAATTTTTTAAGAACAAATATTTTTAAATTGTATTAATAGATCATCTCTGAACATACTGGATAAGACGGGGGAAGCTACAGCTGCAGCCCTGGATATATCCAAAGCCTTTTATGAGCTCTGGTATGAGGGGCTTCTCATGAAAATTATATCATATGGTATTTCTGGAAGAAATACCAACATAATCAGATCCTTCTTTGACAAGAGAATAAAATCCAGGTTCTTCTTGATGGCCGTACGTCTAAATAACATGACATTAATGCAGGAGTGCCCCATAGGTCGATCATTGGACCTTCATTATTCCTGATATTTATAAATGACCTTCCAGATAAAATTGTACTCGAGATGGGTATATTTGCTGATGGAGCTCTATGATAAACACGAAGACAAAACGAATGTAGACATATCAAAATGGTAAAAACCCTAGAAAAACGACCTTCAGTCCGTAGAAGAATGGAATAATAAATGGTGGGTAAAATTTAATACCACTAAACCCTTTTCCTTTAACTACAAAATACCTTCTCAACCAACAATTGTCGCCCTACCTCTTCAAAACTCCTCAGCCTAACATTCACAGTCAACATGGGTTCGAGCAAATACATTGCCAAAGCTGCTGAAAAGAAAGTGAGCTCCCTCTACCGTGCTAGAAAACTACTCACATCAGAGATCATCCTCTATCTTTACAAAGCCCCAATTCGCTCACGCATGGAGTATTGTTACCACATCTAGGTTGGTGCATCTACCACTAATCTCTCACTCTTAGACAGAGTTCAAAAAAGAGTCGCAAATCTAATAGGCTTCGCACTGTCGGCAAAGCTCTAACCCCTGTCCATCACTGCAATATCGCATCCCTGTGCCTGTTTTACAAGTACTTTAATGGAATGCGCTCTGATGAATTTATGTTCCACGTCTCTCTATCTCCATAACTGACGAGCACAAGTTGTCAAAATAAAAATAGTTGCTTTCATATAAGCTAAATGATTTATCATTGTTATTAAAAATATACATCCGTACGCACTTGAAAAAGTGAAGCTGAAAAATTTATACATACATTCTTCATGATGGTACATAATACAACGCTAATAGCAACTGTGCCTTCTCAGCGCATAAACTCCTGACTAAACCCCAAAAGCAGCAAAATCCCACTCCTTCATTGTTGAGGTCCTTAGATGCTGAAAAGCCTTCTGCTCTAATAGTTTCCTCCCTGAAACTATTAGACTTTAAACGTGGAAGGTTCAATCTACTGGGCAGCCGACACTCAAAAACAAAATTGCGAATTACTTAAGACTTTTACACAATCATGGCTGACGGAACGAGAGCATGCTACCTCCGTGAATTAAATAAAGGATTCCGTTTGAAATTCCGTGCAGATTTCAGAGTTTGACAAGTTATACCGGAAGAAAGTTGGAGGTTATATCGGTCGAAACTTTGTGAAAATAATATTCAAAATAAGAACAGTAGTTGAGATGATCTATCAATACAAACACATGCGTTGTGTATCGTTATGATATATGAATTCATTAAAAAAAAAAAAAGATTAAATAAAATATGTTGCCAAGTTGAAAGTGGATTTGTTGAAAGATTACCCTCCCTCCACATTCATCCACGAAAGGTGGAGGTGTTCAGTTTTTTTTTTTGTTTTTGTTTTTGCTATTATTAATAATAATATTCACGTTGGCACTTGTCAACATTCGTTTTATTTATATGCAAATATTTACTTTTTTTTAATCTATTACTGAAAGAAAATTTCTCATTGAATAACAAAATAAAAAAAAACATCACCGACGCAAGAATGTTATAAAAATGATAATTCAATATATATATACATATACAGTTGAAAAATTATCTTTTTTTTTTTTTTTACATTCATCAAAGCCCGGAGGCCACTCGAGGATAAAGGTTAATGGATATACATTAGTCAATGTGATTATAGCGTAATAAACACAAGTAGTGGGAATTTTGTAAATTGGATTACTTAGTGGGACGGTTCATCAAGAACTTGTTAACATTGGACTTGAAAACAATCAGCTTGTAGTCAGCTGGAAAGCAGGCAAACGGAAGAGTTCTACAGGTGTGCAATTTTAGGAATAAAGCTTTGCTCACGGAATCTACATTTAGACTTAGGCACAGATAAAGAGTGTGGAAAATTATTGAAAGTGGTTTTAGCTAGACGAGTGTTTTATTTCGGACTATTAGTCTCATCTTATCTTTTTATTGGTGCACAACGTTTCGGCCAACTTCCTCTGGCCTTCGTCAGGTGGTAACCGCGACGGATAGGAACTTCGAATCTCCTAACTGCATTCTCAGCCATCACTGCCATCCGTAGTTGTTGTCGTCTCACCACATTTTTGACCAATTACCTCTGGCACGCTTTTGGGTGGGATTGAAACCGCTATCTTCAGACAATGTTCATCTGGAACCGTAGAGATTCAACGTCTCTATCAACTGCGCCACGGGCCCCGAAGGGCGATCAAGGTTGGATTCTTTGATCTTATAAATCCACATTTATTTATTATCTGATCTTCCATAGTCGGGTCCGTACCGATTGGTATATATATATTATTCCTTTTTGGAATTTTTTTTTTTTTTTTTTTTTTCCAAAAAGGAATAATATATATATGATTTTGGCTAGACGAGTGTTTTTCGTGAAATTTTGGCTAAGGAGGACCATAGATTGAAGCTCAGACGAGCACTTGCCATGAAAGTAACGATAAAGCAGAGACAGGCTCGCAACCTCTCTTCTGTGAGAAAGAGGTTGCAGGGAAGAGAAAAGGATGATAAGTAAGCTACATAGAGGCACCCATGTTTAATGGCCATAGGAAATCATCGGGCTACACACACACACACACACACACACACACACAGCTATTTCGTTTCGTCTTCTACAACTTATCAGTGTGGCTAGACGTAGCAAGTTGAACACTGCCAAGATTCGAAACCTGGATGGCCGATTACATCCAAATGGGATCAGTAGTCAAATATCAAATTTACTGCACCAACAAACCTATATATGAAATATAAAAATATACGTGTTTATATTTTTTGGATTTTCTTTCTTCTAGAAAAGACACGATTCCATTTCCATTTCATGAAAACCGGTTTTCATTTTTCGCTGCAGACCATCTACTAGTTGGCCAGTTGTGTACAAATCCTAAAAGCGATAGGAGCTTTCTATCATGTCTGAAAGTGACACAATATTCAACGAGCAAGATCGGAGATGCACCACTGTACAACTCATGCTCTCTACTGATGAAAGTTATGACAACAAGACCATTGCCAGTATGCTCAAAATGCATTGCTGGATTACCACAAGTAATATGGGCGTGCACAGGGTGATAAAAACAGTTTTCAGCTACGGTTATGGTCTTTGGTGTGGTTTCAAGCGAGGGCCGCATCATGCCAACTCACATCTTCGAAGTCAGCTTGAAAGTCAACACCATAGTGTCCCTGGATGTGCTGAAGAGTGTGGTGATCCCCTGGTGCGATTGGGTGGCCGCTGGCAGACTCTGGGTGCGGCAGCAGGACTCGACACTGGCCCACAAGTCCAAAGAGACCCAGGCTTGGCTTCAGACAGAGTGCTATGACTTTTTTCTCCCTATGCCCTGTCTTTCCCATAACTACAGGTTTGGTCTCTTTCGCTATAAATTCTCGTGCCTTCTCTCACTACCCCCCCCCCTTTTCCCCTCAACCTGACACCGCTGGACTACTTCGTTTGGTTACACATCAAGAACATCACCTTTTATATTTTGTTGTTTGTTTGTCCATTTTTATCCACTTAAGTCTCACTACCGCATAGAGCTTGACTTGCTTAGTTTAAATAAGCTGAAAAAGAGTGGGAAACCTACTGTGGTAGAAAGGATCGAGAGGCTCTTATTACCCCGTCCTTGATTTTATCTGATTTTTTTTCATCTTTTTCCAATGAACTTGTAAATAACTTTTAGAAATGGAATGAATTTTAAAAATGTCGATGGCATTTTAAGTAGAGCTGTATACACAGCATAATCACGGTCCACACACCGATTCTCGTCCGATCACCGACTTTAAGTAACAAAAGCCTGGCCAGTAGTACCAGATGGGTGACCGTTTGGAACTTCCAAGTGCTGTATGTACTGTCCGCTTATCTCAGCATTGTTTCCAGTCATCCTGGACTTCTCTTTGCCACTGGACACAAGCAGTGCCAGTTCAGGAGAGGTGTGGTTGGAGATTGCGCAACCTCGCCACATAATTACATGCTCCTACAGGAGGTATCCTTCATCTTTTAAGACTGAATAGACGC
>NC_136512.1:29641976-29654476 GCF_053919585.1 Euprymna scolopes | reverse complement strand
TTTCAAACTTGCATAATTTATTTATTTGTTGAGTTTAAATTAAATGTTTATGCTTGATTTATTGTTTGAAATCCCTTTAATATTGTCTACCTTCTGGTTTGAGCAATATTCTTATAGAAATCTCAAAGATCCGAGGGGTATGAATAATATCGGGCACAAGTGTATATATTATATATATATATATATATTATATATATATATATTTAAAAAAGGTAAAGGTATCTAAAAATTAAGAATAATTGAACTTCAACAAGGATCGTAGCTAGTGCTCAATCAAAGAGAGCAAATTATAGTTTTTATTTTTCTTTATGTAAGAACATTAACCTTGCTTTAATAAAAAGAGAGAAACCGTCTAAAGAGCTAAACGTGTGTGCGTGTTACAGAAAACCAGAAAAACATCAGTACTGCCAATTTCAACTTTGGTTTGTTCATGTGGTCTTCTCTTGAAACAGATGGTACCGATGCTTTTCTGATCTCCTGTATACACACTTCCAGAGGAGGTCTTGAAATAAAGACGAAACGTTGATGAACGCATAACTTGGTTTATTCTTTTTTATTTCTCTATTTCGTCGAAATACTAGTTCCATTATCCTCATCACACACACACACAAATACACACACACACATATATAATATTATTTATATAGACAGATATTACATAGTCGCTACACTGAACATGCTAATGTTTCAGACAAATTGGTTTACAAGAAACCAAAAATCACTGCACCACGATGGGCCTCAGCTAGAGCAGACAATCAATTGGTTTGATTGAAAAATGGGCGATTTCATTGATTTCGATGACAAAAATATGGGAGTGTGAAACATTTGATCATCATTCAATCCTGAGCAACGTCAAGTCTCCCTACACACATATATATATATATATATATATATATATATATATATATATACACACACACCACTAACATGCTGCCCGGCGATGCACAGTCATAAAATTCACATAAATATTAGATTTCAATTCATACAGAAGCCGACACATTTGCATGCATGTATTATGTTGTTTGTAAACAATTCACTTCTTGTAAGTAAAAAAAAAAAAAAAAAAAAAATACTTGAGCTGAGATTGAAACCAAAACCTAAAGGCGATGAGTCAATTACGATAACTATTAGGCCAGTTTGACACGAACTTTAAAAAGGTGTATTCAAACCTACTTGTTCTTAACATAACGAATCGTCATATGAACGATTCACGCATGCGCATTCGTGAAACAGTTAGCAAACAGATAAAAATCCGATAATCTCACAAACCAATTTTTCAATTTTGACCTTGTAGTAGCCCTTTTTCTGGATGAAAACCAATTCAAATTTTTTCCAAATACCCTATATACCAAATTTCAAGTCTGTAGATCAAAAATTCGTTGAGTATATAAGTTGAGAAGTGTCCTCACACACGTATTCTCATATATATATATATATATATATATATATATATATATATATATGAATGAGAATGACAGAGTGTGGGAAGGAGTGTCTGCTTTTTCTGGAAATACCCGATTCCAAACATTGTAAAAAAAAAAAAAAAATTGAATACGAAACATCCGAAAAGCCTTCAAGCTAAAATTTCCATTAGAGTCTGAAGCAGCACTTAATTTTCTTTTTCCTTCGTTTTCTCCTTTTTAAAATTTGTTTTCCATCTTAATTTTCTTGCGTATTTAAATTTTAATTTTACCTGGGCCAACGGATACGCGAAAAATGACATTTACTTTTATCAAATGCGAAAATTAACAGTCAAAATTTTTTTTATTCCTCCACCAAAATACAATTACACCTGCACGCTACTCGAAGAAAATGCTATTTAAAATTTATCCATTACAGACCAATGAAAATGCTATTTCAAACTTGAGCATGACGGACCAATGAAAATGCTATTTCAAACTTGAGCATGACAGACTATCGAAAATGCTATTTCAAACTTGAGCATGACAGACTATCGAAAATGCTATTTCAAACGTACGGATGACAGATTATCGAAAATGCTATTTCAAACTTGACTATAACGGACCAACGTAAATACTATTTAGAACTTAAGCGTCATCAAAATTTCAAAGGTGTACGTGACAAACCCACAGTCTCTGGTTAATGTGAAAAAACATCCAAGTTTATCCGTTAGAAAGTAAAAGCGTTTTATTTGCAACCAATTCACCATGCAAGTTGCCAAAATATTTTTGTTGTTTTTGTTGTTGTAATGGTTGTTCGCGTGGCTTAAAAGATTTACTCAAGTGATTTGATGTTATCAGGACAGAAAATAACTTCAGGCAAAAAATCAGGCAAGGCGATTCATTAATTTAAAAATTTCACCAATCAGAATTTTAACTTAGACCAATTACTTCCCATGACTCAAACGCGGAATATTAGTAGGAAATGAACAAGGCTTGAAGACAAGCACTTGCCGAAAATTCATAATCTGCACACGTCAGGGGAAAATTAGCAATGGAACCGAAGCCATTTAGAATCAGAAAGTATTTTAATTATGGAAAAAAAGAGCGAATATAATTAAAATGACAAATACATTTACACACACACACACACACACACACTGGAGAGAATTGCACTTAAAGGGACGGTTAGAATCTTAAAAAGATCTCTCGGTTGGAGTGTCTAAAATAGCAGATGTATGTTTGGCATCTGGTAGGATGCCCCATCCCTGGCTTAAACAAAATGATAAGAAAAATGAAAAAAGAGAGAACTTGAATTCGTACTAGACACTATCCTAAAGTGTCTAAGGTCTGTTTTACATGAGAAGGGGACAGCTCTTCTCATGTAAATAGGAAGGCAGACTAGATAAGTGAAAATGATATTAGGAAAAAGCTAGAATCGAACCCTGTAGGTAAGTGTTAAAGATAATGGATGATTGAAATTTTAGGAATTCAGTCGATTGTTTCTTTTAGGAATAGTACTAGATGCATGATAATTTGAGAATGCCAGGAACTCTACCTATTGTGCTGGGATGTAGAGCTTTCCAGGTTTGTATTATGGGGGAGGGGGGGTCGTTTAAAATCCAGACGGAGAGATGGACCCTTAGTCTTCATTAAAACAAGCATTGATGAGAAGAAAATCTGATAGAAAAGCCGAGGTCTATTGTCTGCACTGTCCGTGGTATTCAACTGCAGTGACCGAGATTAGCAGGTGTTCCAAAAAATTGTGAATGGTTCTACACAAGCCTTCATGAACTATAAACAATTTACCTGTGTGGATTTTGGACAACTTAATTCTTGCGTGAATAATAATAATACTTTGATAAGTATGTTTTAACTTAAATAGGGATGGTATAATAAAATTGCGGGGTCTGCGTTCGCGCCTGGCCTCCATAGAATGGAAATATGCACAAACTTTAATAAAGACTTTTCATATCTATCTGCTTAAGCATACTTTGATAATTATGTTTCAGTTTGAAGAAATATGGTATAATAAAATTATGGGGTGTTCGTTCGCACCTGACCTCCATAGAATGGAAATATGTCACAAGGTTTAACAAGGTTTTTTAATATAGATCCACAGAATATTGTGATAAGTGTTTCAGTGTGAACAGGTATGGTATAATAAATTATGGGGTTTATCTATTTTATTTTTACTTTCATCATATTTTGCTTTGGTTTTGATACCCCCAAATTCAACCCAAAATTTACAACCCTTCCTTTTCATAACCTATCATACATCATAAATCAGAGTCCATTTTCTGCAGGCTGCTTTTGAACCCAATCAACCACGGGTACATTTGCTAGTATATATATATATATATATATATATACACTAACTGAAAAATGAGAAGCTCGTTGTTTGTTTGTTTACAAACAGGCGGTTTGAGCACTGTAAAAGTGGTGGCGGATGTCTATTTAAATAGACATTTCGACGAGTTATTTGCGGGCGTTGCTTCTGTGGTCGAGTGGGAGAACTGCCGACTGTCAACACGATGGTTCTAGGATCGATCCTTGGCTTGGGAAAGATGCTAGTCTAGCAGCACTGAGGAGTTGTGATACAACGAAACAGGACTGTATGTCGATGACTACAAATTATATATATATATATATTGCAAGCAAATATTATTAAATGCAACGGAGTTATGTTCTTTTATCAAATGTTTATATATGGCACTAGTAATATTTAGATGCATCGTTATTCGCCAGGACAACGTTGTTGTTGTATGCTCAATGTATTATTTTCGGAGTTACATTCTCCCATAAGCATTTGAATTTATACACTACATTGGTTTGTTCCAATGTTTTTATAGCCGGTGAGGAGTTGTTTCTAACCACAAGGTTTTGTGTTCTAAACTTCTTATAGTAGATAAGAAATTTAATTTTAGAATTACTGTCAATAGGCGTCAAGTATCTACGTATGATATTTTTAATTGCATTTTCTTCGATTCTGAAGTTAGGTGTCATTTGATTTTGATAAAAAATATTAATGGAGTTTGCATTGCGGTGTTGGCTAATATTATTCAACGATGTAATTAGGAAAATGATTATTGATGAATACTGTTTTAATGTTTTTTTTATTTTTTTATTTCAATGAGTAGTGTTTTTTTTTTTTTTTTGGATGATATCATTTTCGCGCGATTTAATAATTTTTTTTTATCATAGCCATTTTATACCTTAGTGGTCACTATCTTTTAAAGTTCAGGAGGTTAGAGTTTATGCTCATTGTTTTTTTTTTATATACATCCATCTAAATAATACTAGTGCTATATATAAATATTTGATAAAAGAACATAACTGTCCCCCCTCTAATTTTAGAAAGGTCCTCGTTGACAATATAAAAATTATACAGCATGGAAATATTAAAAATGAAAAATTCTTGAAGCGTTATATATTAGAATCCTTCAACCCACTATAAATGATATTGCATTCGAGAAAAGCAGTAACGTTCTAAAATGTCTTGCATAGTTCGTATTTGACCGACTTTGTTAACAGTGTCAATGAACTTGCTGATTTTAATTCTCGAAATTTTAATCGACTTATATTTTTAATCGACTTTGCATTGACTATATATTTAACTTATCACCTAACGCTGTTTACTGTATATTTTAGTTTTCACTTAATTTTCATATTCACTCCTTCGCACTTTTACTTCAAAACTTGATGATTCGTGGACGAATCGAAAGCGCTCGTGACAGCAACAATTATGGAACTTTAATTAATATTTTTGATTTTGATATAAAAAAGATTATACGGAAAATCGAAAAATTAAAAAAAAATTATAAAGCAAAGAGTCTCCGTTGGATTTAATATTTTCTTGAATTAAAAAAAAAATGCTGCCTAAATATACCTATATATATATTATATATTGGTGTTTGGACGATTAATTGGAATCGCGAACTGGAACAATTGGAACTGTGCCTATTTTCCGATGCCAAAAACGACTCTTCTGTCTTTTTTATTTGATTTTGGTTAAAGCAAAATCTTCCACTGCTGATAGTGATAGTAAAAGAAATATCTATTGATTTTAAACCATTAAAACTAAAATCTAGAGATGAACCCCCCACAAGTGTATGTTTATGTTTGAGAAAATATCTGCACATTTAGTATGTCTGTTTATATTAGTTATTTAAAAAAAAATCACAAATCAAAAGGGGCAGGCAATGTGCCCCTACCCCATGACCGTATCAAATGGCTGACTCATCCTTACGAGTTGGAAGGAGTGTTGAGACTTGGAGCCTTTTCATAGACTCTTATCCTTTTTGTCTATGCCCTCTCTTTCCCATAGCTACAGATTTGGTCTCTTTCTCTATAAATTCTCGTGCCTCAGCGATAATTAAAGCATATATATATATATATATATATATATATATATATATATATATATATATATTCTTTATACATACAGACGCTAGTGTGTCATGCTTACGCAGTGTGGACGGTGATAATTCCTGCTGATCGTGTGTGTGTGTGTATATATATGTGTGTGTGTGTGTGTGTGTGTATGTATTTATTTTAAATTGATGCATGACAAACTAACGAAAATTCCTTTTCAAAAGTATGCATGACAGACCAACGAAAATGCCATTCCAAACAGAAGCATGGGAGAGACTGACTAACGGATACAGCCTCTTAGAGACACAAAAATACAACAAACAAAGAATGCAACGTCGATGGAAACACAGCCTCGTTTGAAGAGGTAATAAATTACTATTTTTCTCCAAGAATAACCAAAACAAAAAGAATTTGGTGAAGTAGACATGGAATTGTGCCAAAGTTTCTCGTCTTGGAACTTCAATGCGAAGAGCACAGAGAGAGATTAATGGGTTGAGCGAGCGACTCCGAACCCGTGTTGGGTTTAGACGAACCAGTGCACTCTGATGTTCCACCTCTATTTAGATGTGTCAATGCGCTCCTAAAAGATGATCGGTCTAGCAATCCCTCTGTCAGTCTGTCACGCGTCATGTTAAACAAGCAGTTTCAGTGCTAAATGCGCTGATTAAACGGACGTATTTTATTGAAGACACGTTTAAGCATCTCCATAATCAGTTATGGCTATTAATTGCTCCTTATCTACTTGCTTCTAAACGTGGCACCAGTTCTCATTAGTTCACAGAAGTTAAGCAACATTGAGCATGATGGGTGACCACTTGGAAATACCAGGTGCTGTATGTAGGGGGATGTCGACACTTCCAGCAGCTCTTGCATCCCACTTAGCTACCAGTTGTCTTGACTGTCCTACTGCTGGATCAGACTAGTTGGGATGGGATAGCAAGGCTGGCGAACCAGCTCTACTATAAACAAGCCGAGCATGCAAGGTCACTCTCCCCGAGTGAAAAAAATTTACTTTCACCACGACTAATGTTTGCGCAAAATTAAAAAAATTCCAAGGAGTGGTTATATTGAAAAGTGCAAACAAATGAATGAACAAACAAGAGTGATTTACTAGGCCCGATCCCTTCTTTGTCGGAGACCCACAAAGTTTCAGCACAAGTCAGCCAGGATGATCAGATTGTTACGGACGAACCACTTGCTTCCCTTTGAGAGCAAAATTAGTAAACACAAAGTCGGTTTTTAAGATCAGAGGAAATCTAGTTTCCTCCCAAAGGGGCACTCTGGATTCAGAGTGCAATGTCTCACTCTAGAAGGATTTCTATTTCACTGTCCCAGCCAGTGAAATAATAAGTGTAATATTACAACAGATAATACACTTTGCTCTTGACCAAAAGGCCAAGGAAAGTCTGAAAGTCCTTTCACCAAATGTGAAGACTAAATGGATGCAAGTACAATTGTGATCGGAAGATGAAGAAAGTCAAGAGAGCACCAATAATTGTAGGAGCACTAGGAACAATACCGAAAAACTTTGAAAAAAAAATGTGAGAGATTGGAATCAAAAGGGTGATTGAGAAGATACAATGTATAACAATGAAAGCAACTGAAAACCTTTGAATGTGGAAACCAACACACGAGCTACAGGCACAAGCCGGACATGCCGAAACCGCTAGAGATGGAAAACACAAAGGAACATCATATGGAATGATGAAAACTGAAACTATACAATTGTAAGTTAATCCCTCTGCGCCCCGGCCTTCCCCACAATTTTTTATTTATTTATCTTATTTGTTATCATGTGTGCCACCATCAACTGACACAAATAATCAAGGAGGGTCAAGAAGGATGGAAAGACCAAAGAGAGAAAGCACTAGCCAGACTTCTGCTTGGTGAGTGCAAAGAGGATTGGAACTTTGAGGAGGCTTATTGTCATCCAAATCCCAGTGAAGATCAATGATCGCCACCAATGAGAAAGCAATGGTAAACGGCTGTTAAAATAATCCAAATTCATCTGTAAAGGTGATGGGGAAAAGATGGAAAGTACTGGAAATCTGAGGAGACTTGTTGTTACTTAAGACTCCAGAGAACACAACAAGTGGTTCTCAAAGAGAGATCTTTGATGATGGCCCGAGTGACTACTCGTAGTAAATAAATAAATAAATAAATAATAATAATCTAGCTTACCGGTATTTGTTGTAAATTGAAGTTTCAAACTTACCTACAAAAGAAAACAAAAAAAAAAGCAGTTAAATAATCTGATAAAAGATTACAAAAAAAATAAAGAAATAAAATATATAAATAAAATAAGTAAAGTCAAAATTAAAAAACAAAACAAAAAGCACACAAGACATAAAGGAGCGATATTTTTCGTCTCGTTAATCTCCCAAGACAACAGGAACTCTGGAATTTGGCAGCTGTTTACTATTTGGCATTTCACAGAGATTAAAAAACAACAACATAAAATCACGAATGAATATCAACAAAATAAGAAACATTTATTCCTTGTCCAATCAAAACCGTTCTGGAAGTTGCCCACCAAAAACATAAAATTGCTTTTTTTTTTTCGCATTTTCTACAAAGTATTCAGAATTCTGAAAGCATGGCACTTAATATTGTCAATTATCCAATACTAAAGTACACCATCCGTTGGAAATGATGAAAACAAAAACTCTGCTTCCCGTGTGTTTGAATGTTTATATAAAAATTATATCAGGAATTTAATTTTTCATATATTCATTATCTAATAAATAAATAAACAAATAAATAAATAAATAAATAAATCAACCCCCGCTTCTTTTTTTATTTTATTTAGATTACAAGATTTATATCCAAATTTATTTTAAACGACGACGTCAGTTGACTTTAATTTTATTTTTCAACGAAAGTCTTCTTTCAATTTTTTAATAAGATAGAACTGGACAATGGTGAGTTGAGAAAATAAAACTAAAGTTATTTCTAGTGATGTAAAAAAAAAAAAAGTCAATTTTTTTTTTAATTATTTATTTTATTTTTGTTGCTTTCTTTGATTGAGAAGCAGTGGAAGTAGCCTTGGTGCTAGAATAAAAAAAATGATGTACATATGTAACCAAATAATGTTCGTATAAATAAATAATATATATATATATATATATATATATATATATATATATATATATATATATATATATACACACACACACACAAACAGACAGAGGATGTCCACAAAGTCTGCCTGCATAATCTACACGGTGCCCACAATATGTAGCCATAATGTAGCCAGACTTTGTGGACACCCTGTATATATATGTCTAAAAATGTACTCACACTTTTACTGTGATCAGTGTTGTTTGAACAATAATGGTCATCAATTTGAACACGATTCTTAAATTACATTACTCTTTTACATTGGAAGCTATCCAGTTCACTATGTTCAGAAATAAACGTTTTGTCATTCGAAGTGAGAGTACATTTTTACACTCGTGTCTGTAGGTATTTAATTATTATAGTAAAAAAAAAAAAAAAAAATGATTGCAACGTCTTGCCAGACGTGTGCCACTCCCTCAGACACTTAAAGTGCATGAGCCCAACAATGACTTCCATCGCCATAGGACCATTTTAATAGACAAATGCTTGAGGGAGTATCTATACATGATGATGTTACAGAATCTTAGCTTTGTACGACAGCTAAGTCTCTCTCTCGGTTCTAAATGTTGAGATCCAGCAACAAGCAAGAGCAAGATAGCCAGCAACAAATTAAACTGCAGAGCAGCTTAAAGCGAGAGACCAGTGCCCGCATTATGTTCTTTTTAAATCAGAGATTTGCTTCTCCTAGGAAGGTTGCCTTCACCATGGCTTACGGGAGCCTTCTCCAACCCAACACACACACGGTGCTAGTTGGCCGTTGACCCCGAAAAAGGGTTTGTTATATATATATATATATATTATACTACACTCCACCGATTTTCATAATTTCATTTTTGGTTGGAGTTGGCGAAAATTTCCAATTCTGTAAGAGGAAATGAAACTAAAGATAAAACTATATATATATATATATATATATATCATATCTATAAATATTTATAAAAAAGAAAAAAAAAAGAAAAAGGATAATTTTAATAAAGAAAACGATTCTTTCATAATTTCAAGTCCCAACGTTAGTTTAGATATTTTCTCGCTTCAGCCAAGCCAAATGCGACCCCAAAGTCCTTCAGTCAATGCCGTGGATAAAGTCGATTCCGATTGGAATTCAAACCGACTGGAAGCGAGAAAAAGTGGGTGGGAGAAACCGGGTCGTTTCGCGGGTAAAAAAAAAAAAAAGGTCACAATAACAGTCAGACGATCGGAATAAAAATTTGGCACAGTTGAGCCGCGGCACGAAACACAAACAACTTGTAGGAAAGGGAAACGGGGGACATGATTAGCCCCAATCTTTCACGTCGTTCTAACATGGACAGTTTTATTGGCAATTCGTCCGAAGCATTTCAATATAAATATTAATTTTCAGACAAAAATCAATATTATTAAATAATTCGATTTACATAATTGCAATTAAGCTGATTTGCATATATAATATGGCAACTTATTGAAAAATCAATTTGTTTTTACTTTGATAGAAAAAAAAAAAAAAAAAAAAAAACAGCTTACACGTCTACTTTGACCCAAGGTCAAATAGAAACTTGTGGTTGAATTGTCCAAATAATAATACCATACAGTTGGCATCTGTAACCGAAAATCTCGCAAATTTGGAAATATGTCCTATTCTTAATTTCATGTCGATACGTACATTATCACCCTATACCCATTTTTAAAAGAAGGGATCATCGATCGCGCTTCACTGCTTTTTAGCCCCACCCCCGACAAAAGGAGGGTGAACCTGTAAATTCACCCTTGTTCTTTTGTCCGTTTATGTGTCAGTACTTTTCTCAATAACTAGGCCTTTGAATTTTTTAAAATTTTGCACAAACATTAAACATGATATGAGTAAAAAAGTGACAGAACAGATTTTCCGGGAAAACTCCGGTTGCTCGCCTATGGATGCCTTTCCGGTTAAAATGGCTAAAATTCACACTTTTTGCTTATAAAAAAAATTGATGCCTTGGATTTTCATAAAACTTTCTGAAAAGTTGTAACTAACTGATTTCTATATAATTTTGTTTGTCTATACATCGCGATAACTCTTGGGTGTGCCCCAGGGGCTCTTTTAGGGCTAATAAAAACACTCCTTTTTTGGGACTTTTTTTTACCATATTTGTCTAAAATTTTCTGTGTATGCCTATTTAGCAGTTTTGCATGGTGCTGAACTCAAATTTAAATATGTTAAAACCTAAAACTGCACCATTTGTTCACCAGGATTTGACGTCCCCTGGGTACTTTTGGGGCTAAATGGATGGGGGGGGGGTGCAAATGCTGAACTTAGTCATTTTTTTTTGTGCCTCGTCCACTGTGCACTCACGAGCGACCATGCATGCTCCACTTGTTGCAAGTTAGGATCGCTTGATCGCCGAAGCTGCAAGTTTTTTTGTTTTTTGTTTTCTCTTCTGACTCTTGTCTGATGGTGTTGTGCGCCGAACTCACACTAATAATTACACTCTTGAAAATCGGAGTAGATTAAATTATGATTTCTGCTCTATCCAAATATGGTACGATGATATCATGTGGTCTGCTTTCACGCCAGATGTCCATACGATGGAAATGTATCACGCAAACTCCTAGAAGTGTTTTAGAGATAGACCGTCATAATCAGATACGAGGCCACAGAATCATACGGTAGATAGACGACATGATATAGATTAGTGTTGGGACAATCAATCAAAAGCGGGGATCAAAAAAAAAAAAAAAAAAAAAAAAAAGTCGGTACTTTTTGGGGTATTGAAATTGGAAAAATTTGCGCTCATTTTCTGATTGTATTTTTCATATGATTTTGTTTAAAGCAAAATTATTCCACTGTTGGGAGTAATGTAAAAATAGTAAGTATTTATTGATTTTAAACTATCAGTAAAACTAAAATCTATAGATCAACCCTGCAGGCGTACTTTTTACGCCCGAGAAAATATTTGCACATTTAACATGTGTTTTTGTGGTAACCGGAAAAGACAGGGAGGGTCAAAAGTCACTGACCCATTTTAATTTTTAATAACTCTTATTTCTAAGTATTTTTTTTAATTTCTTAATATTTTTTTATTTTTTTTATTTTTTCAGATCCTGAAAACTGATTATGGAAAAATCCAGTATCGTTCCACTTACAAAAATGGCACAATTTTATTACCAAAATCATGGTTCAATAATTCAAACTAAAGAGCCTATCGAAGACATTTCAATGTGAGAGATGCACCTAAAGGGAAATGTTTTTTGTCAACACGCCCCACTCTTTAATAGAGCTAAAGGAAAACATAGCTAGAGAAATAAGACCAGAAACTTTGGAAAAGGTTATGGCAGAGGTAATCTATTTTATCATACTTGTCTAAAGGTTTCTGCGTATGTCTATTTTCCGGGAAAACTCTGGTTGCCCCCCCCCCCCTAGGAGTGCATTTCGGGTTAAAATGGCTACAATTCACTTTTTACTTACTAAAAAAAATTGATACCTTGGATTTTTATAACACTTTCTGAAAAGTTGAAACTTTTGGTTGGCAAAGAGAGAGAGAGGGAGAGAGAGAGGGAGAAAGAGAGAGAGAGAGAGGGAGAGAGAGAGAGAGGGAGAGAGAGAGAGAGAGAAAAGGACAAGATATTTATAGTAAAAATATAAATTTATAA
>NC_136512.1:29614476-29631976 GCF_053919585.1 Euprymna scolopes | reverse complement strand
GCGAATGAAAGAAAAAGATAAAGTTTGAATAAGCGAGTAGAAATATTCGGGTCAGAGTAACACACAAAAAAAGATGTCGTCTGACAGTCAACAACAACAATAAAAAAAAAAGAAAAAAAAAAGAGGAAAACGTCTTAGTTTAGTCGCACTAGTAACACTAGTAATAAGTACTATAATGTAAGTAATAAAAGTGGGGGGTGGATGTGCACACAATGACAGGGCTTGGGGTGAGGGAGGGGGTGAGTAAAACTAGGTTGATAGTGTATAATTCTACCTCCATCCTCCATTTTACGACCGGGCACCGACCAAAGAAAATAGAGGATTTGTACTCAGGTGTGGGTAAGGTCGGATTGGGGATAAGTTAGGAAGTGGTGGGAGTATGGGCGAGATGTAAAAAGGGAGAGTGAATAGAATAAGAGACGGAATAGAAGAAATAGATCTAGAAAAGGACAGGAAGAAGAGAGAGAGAGAGCGAGAGCATGTGAGAGAGAGAGCATGTGAGAGAGAGCATGTGAGAGAGAGAGAGCGAGAGCATGTGAGAGAGAGCATGTGAGAGAGAGAGCATGTGAGAGAGAGAGCATGTGAGAGAGAGAGCGAAAGCATGTGAGAGCGAGAACATGTCAAAGCGAGAGAGCGAGAGCATGTGAGAGCGAGAGCATGTGAGAGCATATGAGAGATACCATATGAGAGAGAGAGAGCATATGAGAGATACCATATGAGAGAGAGAGAGCATATGAGAGATACCATATGAGAGAGAGAGAGCATATGAGAGATACCATATGAGAGAGAGAGAGCATATGAGAGATACCATATGAGAGAGAGAGAGCATATGAGAGAGAGATACCATATGAGAGAGAGAGAGCATATGAGAGAGAGAGAGCATATGAGAGAGAGAGAGCATATGAGAGAGAGAGAGCATATGAGAGAGAGAGAGCATATGAGAGAGAGAGAGCATATGAGAGAGAGAGAGCATATGAGAGAGAGAGAGCATATGAGAGAGAGAGATAATGAGAGAGAGAGAGCATATGAGAGAGAGAGCATATGAGAGAGAGAGAGCATATGAGAGAGAGAGCATATGAGAGAGAGAGCATATGAGAGAGAGAGCATATGAGAGAGAGAGAGAGCATATGAGAGAGAGAGAGAGCATATGAGAGAGAGAGAGAGCATATGAGAGAGAGAGAGAGAGCATATGAGAGAGAGAGAGAGCATATGAGAGAGAGAGAGAGAGCATATGAGAGAGAGAGAGAGCATATGAGAGAGAGAGAGAGCATATGAGAGAGAGAGAGAGCATATGAGAGAGAGAGAGCATATGAGAGAGAGAGAGAGCATATGAGAGAGAGAGAGAGCATATGAGAGAGAGAGAGAGAGCATATGAGAGAGAGAGAGAGAGCATATGAGAGAGAGAGAGAGCATATGAGAGAGAGAGAGAGCATATGAGAGAGATAGAGAGCATATGAGAGAGATAGAGAGCATATGAGAGAGATAGAGAGCATATGAGAGAGATAGAGAGCATATGAGAGAGATAGAGAGCATATGAGAGAGATAGAGAGCATATGAGAGAGATAGAGAGCATATGAGAGAGATAGAGAGCATATGAGAGAGATAGAGAGCATATGAGAGAGATAGAGAGCATATGAGAGAGATAGAGAGCATATGAGAGAGATAGAGAGCATATGAGAGAGATAGAGAGCATATGAGAGAGATAGAGAGCATATGAGAGAGATAGAGAGCATATGAGAGAGATAGAGAGCATATGAGAGAGATAGAGAGCATATGAGAGAGATAGAGAGCATATGAGAGAGATAGAGAGCATATGAGAGAGATAGAGAGCATATGAGAGAGATAGAGAGCATATGAGAGAGATAGAGAGCATATGAGAGAGATAGAGAGCATATGAGAGAGATAGAGAGCATATGAGAGAGATAGAGAGCATATGAGAGAGATAGAGAGCATATGAGAGAGATAGAGAGCATATGAGAGAGATAGAGAGCATATGAGAGAGATAGAGAGCATATGAGAGAGATAGAGAGCATATGAGAGAGATAGAGAGCATATGAGAGAGATAGAGAGATAGAGAGAGAGCATATGAGAGAGATAGAGAGCATATGAGAGAGAGAGAGAGAATACATAAGAGAAAGAAAGGAGAGAAAAAGCCAGAGACAAAAGACAAAAATAGAGAGCAGACTGGTTGAAAGAAAAAGTTGGTTAACGTGTACACAATCCGTCACAGTAAGAGTGCGGGTGATTGTATGCGGGTGTGGTTGGGCGAGATGGGGGAGACAACGTAAGTCTACATAAGTATCTAGCGCAGGGAGAGTTTCACCCCCCCCCAAAAAAAAACCTCACAGGCACAGGTAGTTACAATGGAAAAACGTTTAGAAATCTGCGTCTGTTTGCCCCACCTATTATGAGCCATGACTTTGCTAAGGTTTCTTTCAAGTCGACGGAGTGCGCTATTCAAGGTTGAACACTGTCGGGGAAATAAATTCTAAAAGGCAGTAACTAGCGTTTGAACACTCTACACTACCTGTCTGTGCCTGAATTTGCCGTTTATAAGTTGTTAATTCCCTTCATTGCTGTGGCAATTGTTTACTGGCTGTAAGACTTAATGAAAGCAAAGATAGTTTTGTAGCTGGGTTGGTATATAGGGTGTTCAGATATGTGGAAAACTTTTTAATCAGTTTTCATCCGGAAAAAAGTGCTGATAAGGGGTCAAAATTAAAAATTTGATATGGGGGGAGGTCATCGGATTTTTATCTGTCAACTGTTTTACAACTGCGCATGCGCGAATCGTTCACATGACAGCTTCCTTATGCTAAGAATAAGTAGGTTTGAAAACACTTTTAAAGATTGTGGCAAGCTGGCTTAATGGTTATCATACTTAACTCACTGTCTTTATGCTTTGGTTGCGATCTCAGCAGGACTACATTTTTTTTTCTTTTTACTTAGAAGTGAACTGTTCAGAAAAAAAATCCCCACAATACTCGCATAAACAGGTCTTATTTCCTTGCAGTTATTTTTAAAGAAATTTAACGTTACGTTTAGTGCCTGGCAACGCCGGGTACATCTGCTAGTATGTATTCATTTATTTCAGGAGAGTAGATAGAATAAGGGATGGGGGCGGGGGGGGGGGAAGAAGAAACCAGAGGATAAAATGAGGAAAGGGGGGGAGGAAAAAACCCAGAAACGTTGAGAGAGAGAGAGAGAGAGAGAGAGAGAAAGAGAGGGGGGAGGGGGACACAAAATGGAAAGGGGGAAATAAGAGGAAGGGAAAGAGGAGAGTTAAGAGGAGGGAGAGACGAACAATAGAGAACGCGAAAGACATTCAACCATAGAAAAGCGTGAAAGGAAGATGTAGGAATGTCCGTTTAAATGAATGGACGTTTCGGCGATGCGAGTCATTGACTATTCCCCCCACCCCTTGCAGAAAAAAAAAGAGAAAAGCTTTTTAAAGGCGCTTCTACACTATTAAGACGAAATTTCGGAAATCGTAAAACTGAATTTCACATGAAAACAATGCTATCTACGTATTTTGCGTATTTTTAATTCCAAAATTACGAAAATCGATAAGGTAAAAAATTATTTATTAAAGGAAAATAAAAACAGCATTTGATGAAAACGATCGTTCAAAAGGGAGGTAATTTTCCGTTTCGATTTAAACAAGATGGCCGCAATTTTCACCTGCTAACACGATTAAAGTTGTTTTTTTTTTGTTTTTTTAATAATTCAGTAATACTCAGGTAATTCTGACTGCATAATTTGAAAGCTACCATTATAATTCATTAGAATTGACAAAAAAAAAAAAAAAAAAAATTCGGTAGAAACCATTTTTTTTTTTTTAAATCTGAAAACTCCATTTATCGACTATAAAAATTTCGTCCTAATAGTGTAGAAGCGCCCTTTTAAATAAGGCCATTATTTTTTTATTTTTAGTTAGAGATGATGATTTAGGCTTTGAATTAATGTCAGAATAAGAACAGAATAACAATTTCGCTTTCCAGATATTTTGGACTCGTCAAAGGACAAAATAAATTTTACAAAAATCTAAAAAGAAAACGATGTACGAGGTGCCCTAAATAAGTTTCCAGATTTTTTTTTTTTCGGATGGACCCTTTTATTAATAGTACACACGTGAAACTATTCTCATACGCAGTAATCTCCCCCGGCTGCAATGCACTTGTACCGTTCCAACTACAGCCTCTAAGGGTTTCCTTGAGCTTAGGGAATAACCAAAAGTCACAGGGAGCAAATTCTAGACTATAGGGAGGGCGAGGAACTGTCTTAATACCCATCTTGGTCAAAATAGTCTGATCTACTCTTAGCACCCTTGGGACAAACTTCATGCAAATCTTCCGCATCTTCAACTCCTTGCGAATAATTGTGTATAGTTCCCACACTGGCATCAAACTGTGCAGTTATTGTCTCTATAGACACACGACGATCCTTATAGATGAAATTCTTTATTTGGCCAATCAACTCTGGTTTTTCTGACTTCTTTTCTACTCGCATCTCTCATCATCCCTTACGTGAATCTTATGCTACTCAAAAACTGATGCTCGATTCATGCAAGATGATTTGAAAATATTCTGAAGCATTCCATACTTTTTCTGTGGTATTTTTTCAAGTTTAAAACAGAATTTATTGCATATTGTTCTTCTAAAATGTCCTCAGGTCAAGATTGCATTTTTGAAATTCACCATCTGTGACAATCAGGCTTTAGAAGGTTGGATTCTAATTACTGCTGTAGATGTTGATTTGAACCCGAAATCATTAAAAAAAAAAAAAAAAAAAAAAAAAAAAAAAAAAAAAAAAACAGGCCAGCCATCTCATAAGAAATATAGCCATAACATACTGAATTTTCAAGAGTCTACGACAATTTTATATGCATTTACAAAAAATGGTTAGGTGGAAAGTAAAAATTTATCAAAAAAAAAAAAAAAAAAAAAAAAAAAAAAAATCACTTGATCAATTTATGTCGGAATATGACATTTTCGTTCTGTGAAAATCCAGAATTCTATCTAAATAGTAATTTTTTAAAATATTAAATTTTACATAAAAAGATTTAAGTATATATTTTGTTTGTTTTAGTGTAGGGGAATTAGGGAAGACGACACCGATTGTATATAGACTGCTGAGTGGTTTCCCTTGGGTTGGTAAGCAAATGGCTGAGGAGTGATTCGAGAAAGTACCTTCTTCCATACGGTGGGTCAAAACCCATGTGAAAGAAAGCATGCAACCTCACACGGCAGAACGCACCTATCCTCCATGTTAGATATAAATTTAACATTGGTGAAACATATCTATCCTATGAATGATAGAAGTCTCTGAACATTTGTATTGCTCTGTACACGCCCATAAAATTGTCTTACAACAATTAAAAACAACAACAAAAAAAAGATATATTCTGACACTATATCAACCAGATTACTTGAAAAAATACTTTTACAGTTTTAACAAAAGGGCTACAATATCTTTCTTAGATTGTTGTTTGTTGGCCTTCGGGTCAAGATCAAAGTGTAATATCTGTTCTTCAGATGCTGCACTTCAATTTTTTGTTCTGTCAGTGGAGGAGAAATCCTTCACGACTGAGACAACTTTTATTTTTGTTCCTTTTCTCCACATAAAAAACGACCCTGTGTCTAACTGTCCCGTGTGGAGGCATTGTAAATAGGTACAATAATATCGCAGGGTCTCCCGACCACAGAATGGCCAACAACAATATATTAAATATGAAAGATGCCGCTGTGAAATTTCCACAGGTCTCAGTAGTAGTAGTAATAATAATACTAATACTATAACTACTAATGATAATACTACTAATACTAATAATTATACTACTACTAATAATAAAAAGAATAAGAATAATAATAAAAAAACATTTTAACACCACGTTACGATTAAGTTAGAATTCGATTTCCCCGCCATGAATCATAGGACGACGCCATTTTGTTAAAAAATTTCAAGATGTAGATAATCATGCACTATCTAGGTCATGACACATCATGGAAAATGTTAGTCAATATGGCGGACCCGCCCGATTACGTTCCACGATTTCTTGTTTGCTTCATTTCTATATTTAAAACATTCATTCATTCAATTTTTCCATATTTTATTTAAGTTATTACACGTGAAAAAGTTATATTATATTTAATAGGCACTCATTCGGTGAAAATGTGTCTGTAAATAAACATTTGGTAAAAAATTCTACGTGAAAATTTCATAAAAGTAAAACATTTGAACAAAAATAAATCAACTTACGAACATTCTTATTATCGACTATTTCCTACGACATTTCATTACTAGGGCTACGACAAGACAATATTATTTTCATTATTTTGACTCTCGTGTATATATCAGTTAATATCTTATATGTTTTTAGATAGAGTGATGTGGTTCCCGATTGATTAACTGTGTCGGATATATACTCGAGAGTCAAAACAATGATAAGAATATTCTCTTGTCATGGCCCTAGTAATAACAAGAATTGTTTAAACCAAAATAATTCTTCTGAATAAAATATTTGCCTTCTTTGATAATACGCGTTTTTTGTTTGTTTGTTTGTTTGTTTCGTAATAACAAAAAAAAGTGTTAAAACTGAAGTATTTTTTTTTTTAATAAATATATGGTTTCCTTTCGTGTCTTAACTCCGTGACCAAGTTTATTTGGAACATATACAAGACATACGAAAAGGGATATGACAAGAGAATATACTTTTCATTATTTTGATTATCGAGTGTATATTAGTTAACATCTTATGTTTTTAGATAGAGTGATGTGGTTCTGTGTCGGATATATACTCGAGAGTCCAAACAATAATATTCTCTTGTCGCAGCCTTAGTTATGACGTAGACAACAAGCAATGAATAGTTAGTTTATATGCGTTATCCCATATATAAATATACTGGTAATTTAAAATCAAGAAATATTTATTAATTCATCATTATTACCAGTAATGGAAGATTTTAATTTAAACAAAATCAAATAAAAAAGACAAAAGAATCGTTTTGGCATCGGAGAATAGGCACCAATTTTGCCAATACTCGCAAATCTTCCAATTTTTCTGATTCCCAATTCCAATTAATCGTCCCAACACTAATATATATATATATATATATATATATATATTTTGGTGCCTATTTTCCGATGTCAAAACGATTTTTTTTAATTATCTTTCTTTTTATTTGATTTTATTTAAAGTAAATATATATATATATATATATATATATATATATATATATATATATATGTGTGTGTGTGTGTGTGTGTGTGTGTGTGTGTGTGTGTGTGTGTGTGTGTGTGTGTGTGTGTGTGTGTGTGTAAATGTTTAATTTCTACAAGCACTGTGACAATCGGGCATTGTCTGGTCCACTTAATTTCCTCTGCACAGGCAGTAAGGATCTCATTTTAAAAGAATTCAACCTTGGTTTGACGACGTTTTAAATTTAACGTTTAGCGATAGTTTTGTTCAAAAGTAATCTGAATTTAGTCGCGTGACCCTTACGGATAATACTTTTTGCGTCTTACCACAATTATGGAACTATACAGGACGGAATTATTGGCCTTCGACTGAAACATGTTCTGAATGTGTAACCGTGCTATGTTTGTATAACTAAACCTTCTATCATAGATTCTCTAGCTTTATGTCTTATTTAGAACTATTACATAAACACGGTAAAGATTCTCCGGATTTTTACCCTTTGGGTATACAAACCGTATCTGGATTCATTAGATATATATATATATAGCCATCCACATACAGTACTGCTTCTCTGTTTTCACAGCTCATCAGTGCGGCTAGACATGCAACTGCCTCAAGCCAGGATCGAAACCCGACCGCCCAAAATGATAGTCAAAGCTTCTCACCATTGCGCTATACGGTTGCTGCTGCGTGGGTAATGAATTAACGATGTTTTGACATTGTCCAAATGCTTTCGCTCGGTTTGTTTACACAAAGGGCGTCGCTTAATACGCTAATGGCAATTTGTATATCACTTCCTGATATGCTCAAACCCAGATAGGGAGCATTATATATATTTCATAAGTGTCTATTTCGGTTTCGATTTAAGCTGATGCACTTGAGTCAAATTTTTGAAATCGCAACTTTATAATATATAAAAATCGA
This sequence comes from Euprymna scolopes, assembly GCF_053919585.1. Classification (NCBI taxonomy): domain Eukaryota; kingdom Metazoa; phylum Mollusca; class Cephalopoda; order Sepiida; family Sepiolidae; genus Euprymna; species Euprymna scolopes. The sequence goes on along the minus strand of NC_136512.1, from coordinate 29,623,854 downwards.
TAGAACATTAACTCTATAATAATATATACGAAACCTGCAAGAATCAAAGTATATTTAAGCGTACTTTACGACCGGGCTTTGCCGGGCGTTCGTACTAGCTTAGATAAATATTTTTGCAGTTTTAACAAAAAAAGCTACAATAATATCAGAGCGTCTTTATTTACACTGAACATCTACAGAATGCCAACACCAATATATTGCATATGAATGAGTCTCCTGTGGAATTTCCACAGGTCCCGCTATTATTAGTCTCCTTGCCTCATGCAAGTTAGATGTTTCGTGAATGATTTCCAACTTTATCAACATTTGGACATAGGGTACGATTATGAATATCTCCAGTATCAAACAAGACTTATACACTGAAATTTACTTTATGCATGAAAACCAAAGAGGCGAGGACTGCTCCTCCTCCACCAACCGAGAACAAAAAAATTGGAGTGTAGCATCAGACAGATGCTATACTTTGATCTTGGTCAGAAGGCCAAGAAGCTTGGAGCGTTTGTTATGCGTGCAACCATGGAAACGTGCACACACACACACACACGCGAATCCTCGTGTATACATATACACGCCCATACGTATACGCGCGCGCAAACACGCACGAGCGCGCTAACACGCAACCACGAGATGTTCTGTTTAGAAAACCAGTTAATATCCACGTTTTCTTGTTACACTGTTATTTTCGCTAATGGAAAAAGAATTCGATTTGACGAGTGCGATGAGGGAAGGGACAGAAGGGGGGATAGAAATATATGAAAAGTGTCGACTTTACATTTGCTGTTCGATAACGAAGGTGTGGCAAGCGAGGGTAAGGTGTGTGCGATCAGGGGTCGGGGAGTAGAAATTCTAAGTGGCGGGGGGGGGGGATGAAAATTTTAGAGAGTTACAATGAGACGTGGCACAATTCAGGATTGGAAGAGGATTTTGAGGGATCGAAAGGGGAGCAGGGGGAGATAAGAGAATGAAGGAAGAAGAACTAAACCGGAGAGAAAGAGAAAGTGTGTCGAGTTGGAGAGAAAAGGAAGATAGAGTAAAAACCTAAAATGGAAGGAGAGAGAGAGAGAGAGAGAGAGAGAGAGAGAGAGAGAGAGACAGAGACAGAGACAGAGAGAGAGAAACAGAGACAGAGAGAGACAGAGACAGAGAGAGAGAGAGAGAGAGAGAGAGCCAATGTGTGTGTATGCAAGGAAAAGAGATAGTGGACAATGCGTAATTTATAAACGTTATTGGCTACATATATGCATACATGTTTCAGCTGTCATCTCTTTCGAAACTTAGCAGGCTACAGTCGCAACAGTTGAGATTGGAATCTTTATGTTGGATACAATACAATAGAACCACACACACACACACTTCTTCATCGTAGTCAAGATTTTTATAAGCTAATCCTAATATTTTCATCTACATTTGTCGTTTATACCAACAATAAAAAAAAAAAAAGAAAAATCAAATTAAAAAATAGATAAAATAATCGTTTTTTTATAATCAGAAAATTGGCAAACATTTTCAGATTCCAATACGGTATAACCTCGGGATACGGCATTACAAATTAGTCATGAAATACAGTACAGTATATAATACACATGTATAATATTAAATCACATTATGAATGACGTCTTAAGCCGGGACAAATACCGTAACCAGGAGTCGGAAAAACATCATATTCCACATCGTAATCTGGAAAAAAAAAAAAAAAAAAAAGGATTCTAGGGCCAACGTATCCCGAGGTTCTACTGTACTCCAATTTTTCAGATTTCGATTAGTCAAAAAGTTTATTTCCTAGAACTGTCTACATGTTAAACTATATACAGCGGGGTTGCTTTCCAGCCGACTACAAAATGGCCATTTTCAAATTGAATATAAAAAATTCTTTGTTGAGCTGTCTTACCAAATAATAAATTTCTATCCAATTTCTGCCACTACCAATCATTATGTTGTTGTCTCACACTCATTAACCTTTATCCACGAGTGGTCTTCAGGCCTTGATAAATCTCAACTTATACGTAAAACTAATATATACTATAAATATTGATGATGGGACAATTCCAATATCTTTTCCCAATTCCGATCCTTTATAAATCTCTAATTATCATATATCTATAAAAGTGAACGTGTCTGTCTGTCTGTCTGTCTGTCTGTGTACATTTCCCTACACAATAACTCTGTCAATTTTTAGTCTATAGACTCGAAATTTGAAATACCGGGTACTGAGATTTGGGAAAATCGATGTGACGGGTGTCAGCCAGAAATTTGGCTGTTAAGGAGTCAAATTTCAACGATTTGACCTTTAAGAACTCTACCAAACTCCTCCGACAATTTTGGATCTAACTTAATAAAGTGATTTGAGCCCGAAACAATAAATTTTAAGGGGTCATAATAGGGGTCAAAGTTTTAAAAAATTAACCATTTTTTTTTGTTTTTTTGCTTTTTTTTTGCACAGCATACACCTCCAAACACCCGAGCAACGCCGGGCACCCCTGCTAGTTAAACTATAAGGTTGTTATTTTCCCCGATTTTCGTAAAAACACTTGTTAAATATGCAGATATTTTTCTAAACGTCAAAATTACACTTGTGGAGGATGATCTATCGATTTTAGCTTTACTGGTAATTTAAAATCAATCAATATTTATTAATTCATCATTATTAACCGTAATGCAAGATTTTAATTTAAACAAAATCAAATAAAAAAGACAAAAGAATCGTTTTGGCATCGGAGAATAGGCACCAATTTTTCCAATACTCGCAAATCTTCCAATTTTTCTGATTCCCAATTCCAATTAATCGTCCCAACACTAATATATATATATATATATATATATATATATATATATTGGTGCCTATTTTCCGATGTCAAAACGATTTTTTTTTTAATTATCTTTCTTTTTATTTTATTTTATTTAAAGTAAATCTTCCATTGCTGGTAATAATGATAAAGTAAATATTTATTGATTTTAAATTACCAGTAAAGCTAAATTCGATAGATCATCCTCCACAACTGTATTTGGACGTTTGTGGAAATATCTGCATATTTAACATGTTTTTACGAACATTGCGCAAAATAACAATTTCATAGTTGAATAATTAGAGATTTATAAAGAATCGGAATCAGTAATTGTATCAGAATCGGGAAAAATATTGGAATCGTCCCATCACTATATATTAGCAGGTCACACGGTGTAAAATACGCTTAAATACGATATTTTATTTTATTCAGATTTCGAATTTCTTTTTATATTCATTATTATATATTGTAACGAATGATTTAAAAAGTAAAATAAAAATATAAAAATATGACTGATATCAGCTAGAATCGAAACCAAAACACGTAGCCCTCCAGTCTTATTCGTTACCGTCATATACAAGACCATACGCATAGAAAATTTAAAAAAAAAAAAAAAATAACGTTGTTAAAGATATGTTTATTTACGCATGGGTAGAAATAACACATTTAGTCGACTTACGCCTTTCAAGTTCCACTTAAAAAAAAAAAAAATGACCTCTTTAGCAGCTACTTTTACCGGCTAAATACCAAATCGAATTTGTTCCACAGATCCAAATGCACTACATATTATCGAATTTTAAATCTGGAGACCAAAAACTGACCGTGGCGTTTGGTAGAGACAGTTCCTCACACAGACAGACTGCATATATATATATATATATATATATATATATATATATATATATAGAGAGAGAGAGAGAGAGAGAGAGAGAGGGAGAGAGAGAGGGAGAGAGAGAGGGAGAGAGAGAGAGGGAGAGAGAGATAGGGAGAGGGAGAGATAGAGAGAGGGAGAGATAGAGAGAGGGAGAGATAGAGAGAGGGAGAGAGAGAGAGAATGATTGTATCTTTGTAGGTTCCTACATGTAAATCTACTGAAGTTCCGGTATTTATAAAATAGTACTTAACGACAAGCAGAGCGTAGGATTTCATAGGGGGGGGGGAAATGCCTAGTCTGAAAACGCTGCTTCTCACAAGAAGTTTGAGGAGAAACATGTCTGTACATATGTAGCCAACAATATTTATTCATATGAGAGATAGAGAGAGACAGAGGCAGGGAGGGACAATGAAGAAAAAAGAAAACGAGAGGAGAGACAACAGGAAGGTTGCTCTATTCTTTTTAAATTATTATTTGTCCAAAGGCGAGGAATGTTCCAAGTACATCAACGGAGTGGTCGGTCGGTTGGGATAAACTTATCGCCATCCAATCTCGAATGGCGAAGATTGAATGGCGAAAGGCAATGGCGTTTTTCGTTTCGAAAGATGTTTATTTCCCGCGGATAAAAGAACGAGATTTCGGCAGTAACAATTTGGTTAGCGTCTATCGAACAAACGAACAATGGCGCATGTAAAGCAGAGGGTGGGGGGGTGTACAGAGCGGAATTGAATCAGACAGAGATAAGACAAAAACGAAACTTTCGTATTAGTTTATTTAATTATAGAGAGAAATCTAAGAAAGAAATACTGGGAAATGATGATGATGATGATGATGAGGAAAGAGTAGAGTAAAAACACGCTGAGAAAGAGAAAGGGAAAAGCGCGACAGAGAAGAGAGAGAGAAATAGAAGCACGGCATAAAGAGAGAGAGAGTGAGAAAAAAAATAGAAGCACGGCAGAAAAAGAGAGAGAGAGAATAGAAGCACGACAGAAAGAGAGAGAGAGAGAGAGAGAGAGGGAGAGAGAGAATAGAAGCACGACAGAAAGAGAGAGAGAGAGAATAGAAGCACGACAGAAAGAGAGAGAGAGAGAATAGAAGCACGACAGAAAGAGAGAGAGAGAATAGAAGCACGACAGAAAGAGAGAGAGAGAATAGAAGCACGACAGAAAGAGAGAGAGAGAGAGAGAGAGAATAGAAGCACGACAGAGAGAGAGAGAAAATAGAAGCACGACAGAGAGAGAGAGAGAGAGAATAGAAGCATGACAGAGAGAGAGAGAGAATAGAAGCACGACAGAGAGAGAGAGAATAGAAGCACGACAGAGAGAGAGAGAGAGAGAATAGAAGCACGACAGAGAGAGAGAGAGAGAGAGAGAGAGAGAGAGAGAGAGAGAGAGAATAGAAGCACGACAGAGAGAGAGAGAGAGAGAATAGAAGCACGACAGAGAGAGAGAGAGAGAGAGAGAGAGAGAGAGAGAGAAAATAGAAGCACGACAGAAAGAGAGAGAAAGAAAGACAGGTGACAGAGAGGAGGAAACGACCAGAACAAAAAGAAAACATAAAAAGCAAACTAAATTGGAAACGAAAACAGACGAAGAAAAAAAAGAAACGAAGAAAAAAAAAGAAACGAAGAAAAAAAAAGAAACGAAGAAAAAAAAAGAAACGAAGAAAAAAAAAGAAACGAAGAAAAAAAAAGAAACGAAGAAAAAAAAAGAAACGAAGAAAAAAAAAGAAACGAAAAAAAAAGAAACGAAGAAAAAAAAAGAAACGAAGAAAAAAAAAGAAACGAAGAAAAAAAAAGAAACGAAGAAAAAAAAAGAAACGAAGAAAAAAAAAGAAACGAAGAAAAAAAAAGAAACGAAGAAAAAAAAAGAAACGAAGAAAAAAAAAGAAACGAAGAAAAAAAAAAGAAACGAAGAAAAAAAAAAGAAACGAAGAAAAAAAAGAAACGAAGAAAAAAAAGAAACGAAGAAAAAAAAGAAACGAAGAAAAAAAAGAAACGAAGAAAAAAAAGAAACGAAGAAAAAAAGGAAACGAAGAAAAAAGGAAACGAAGAAAAAAAGGAAACGAAGAAAAAAAGGAAACGAAGAAAAAAAGGAAACGAAGAAAAAAAGGAAACGAAAAAAAAAAAGGAAACGAAGAAAAAAAGGAAACGAAGAAAAAAAGGAAACGAAGAAAAAAAGGAAACGAAGAAAAAAGGAAACGAAGAAAAAAAGGAAACGAAGAAAAAAGGAAACGAAGAAAAAAAAAAGGAAACGAAGAAAAAAAAAGGAAACGAAGAAAAAAAAGGAAACAAAGAAAAAAAAGGAAACAAAGAAAAAAAAAGGAAACGAAGAAAAAAAAGGAAACGAAGAAAAAAAAGGAAACGAAGAAAAAAGGAAACGAAGAAAAAAGGAAACGAAGAAAAAAGGAAACGAAGAAAAAAGGAAACGAAGAAAAAAGGAAACGAAGAAAAAAGGAAACGAAGAAATAAGGAAACGAAGAAATAAGGAAACGAAGAAAAAAAAAAGGAAAAAGAAAAAAAAAAGGAAAAAGAAATCGAAGACAAAAGAAATGAAAGACAATGCAAAAAAGGAAAAAGACAGTGCAGAAAAAAGCGAAAGTAAAACTAAAAAAATACTGCCAGAAAAGAAAAAGACGAAGAGAAAGAGGAAGGAGAAAGAGGAAGGAGAAAGAGGAAGGAGAAAGAGGAAGGAGAAAGACAGTGCCGAAGAAGAAAGGGAAGTTAAAAACAAACAAAAAGGACAAGGGCTGATGATCTAAAACGAAAAGAAAAAAAATGAATTATTTATTAAACTGGGATAGTGTTTAGAAGAACTGGAGAAAATGTGCAGGATTTGATGATCGTGAAGGTCGTTCGTAGCGAATGAAAAAAATGTCTATGAATAAATGTTTATAGTAGATCGCTTTCGACTCAACGCCATAGATTAGCTTACCTGCTTACATAATAAAAAAAAAAAGCCCCATGAATTTGCCAGAACGTATCGCATCACACACACACGCAATACGTAAAGAGAGAAAAGGAAGAAGTCTATTTTACGTAAAAGTCTACACTCAATGACTTCGTACTAAACACGAGGGGTTTATTCGATTTTTTTTTTTTTTTTTTACCGGCTGTTAGAGAAAGGGTACATAAGTGCGTGCACACACACACCTCAGTTTTTCATGGTAAACAACTGATGAGCCGTATAATAATGTTGAAACTATTATAAATGCTTGGAAGCAGTGATTGCAAGAGATTTACAAGCATAGGAGTTTACTTAGGAAGAACTCGGGGTTAACATTTTTTTACATATAATTTTAAAGGTTCAAAACAAAAGTCCACGTATGCTTCTAGAATAGTGATTTAAAGGTTATGAGGGTTTTTTGAAGCATGAAAACGATGTTACGTTTTTTATTTAATTTATATATATATATATATATATATATATATATATATATATATATATATATATTATACATATATATATATATATATATATATTTCAAGCGGTTCTCCGCTCTTAGTCACAAAAAAAGTATCGAAAATACCGTGACCAACAGCGGAGAACTGCTTGAAATATAAAAAATAAAATATTAAATAAAAAACGTAACACCGTTTTCATGCTTCCAAAAGCCCTCATAACCTTTAAATTACTAATTATATATATATATATATATATATATATATATATATATATATATATATATATATATAATGGTCTCGGAAGTTTTTTAACCTTTAAAACTATATTAAAAAAAAAAAAACTTATTAAATTTTTATATTTTTTATCATTCGTTAAAAAACTATTTAATCAATAAGTCATTTAATCACCTGCAATCAATGCATAAACTTGCTCTCGCGAATTCACTAAAGTCCTAATGTTAATTTAAGGGACCATCAGTTTACCATGAAACTGTTTCGGGGATTTAAAAACAAAACAGTACATTAAATCATGGCTCCCCAGCAGTGTTGATCAAGCACCACCTCCCTTAATCACAAAAAAAAAAAAAAAAGAAAAATGTTACAGATTCTAGATCTACTTTCCTACTCTTGATTAATTTGGCTAGCCTATTCATGTTATAAAAAAATGTGACTAATATATATATATATATATATATATATATATATATATATATATATATAGTCCGCCAATGAATCGGGAAGATTTTAAAAATTAATTAGTTATTTAAAAAAAAAAAAAAAAAAAAAAAAAAAATTAACTTTATTATACATAAATGCTTTACCATATTTTTTTTTTTTTTTTTGCGTGAAGAAGCAATGGGGAGGTAGCATTGTGGGAAAGAGGGTAAACACCTTATCTTCAGACGGCCTCAATTGAACAACTTTTGGGCGAGTGACGAAGCGCATTTTCATCTGAGCAGTCATGTAAACAAACAAATCTCCACGTATTCAGCGAAGGAAACCCCTTGTTTGTTTCATGAGAAGCACCTTCATGCTCAGAAAGTAACGGTATGGTGCGCTATGTCTGCAAGCGGCATTAACAGTCCATTTTTTTTTTTTTTTTTATGAACATGAGGTAATGCAGTCAGTGCAAATGCTCAGCGCTATGTTAGAATGATAAATAACTTTCACTCCTCAACTCGCCCGTTTTGCAGTGGATGAGCAAACCCTTTTCCAACAAAATAGAGCTACGAGTCACACGGCAAGAATTCGCATCGATGGCCTTAATGCTTATTTCCAGCTCGTGCCATTTCTCGCAACATAAATATCCCTCGACTCCCTCGTTCACCTGATTTGAGTGCCTGTGACTATTTTCTGTGGGGTTATCTTAAAACGAAAGGGTTCCAAAGTGACCCACCTAGAATAGTTCCGACTCTCAAAGAACGCATTGCAAACGAGATCGAGGCAATACCGGTAAATATGCTGCAAGAAATCATGGAGAACTTTTACACCCGAATCCAAGAATTCCATGCCACTAATAGTACGCATTTGAAAGGGGGGTAATTGAAAAAAAAAAAATTGCTTTAGATCCAAAAGAAGTCTCTCCTTACTGGTAACTAGCTAACGGAACATGCTCATGATTGTGCAGCAAAATATCACTGCTTATGTAAAAACAAATAAAGAGTATACATTGCTCTACTTCGGTATTGAGCACTCTTATTAACCTCATTAAACTTCATTGGTTACTTAACCTCTGGAAAACAACCTCAGATATATATATATATATATATATATATATATATACACACTAACTGGCAGTCTGACGTTGTCCGATCATACAATACGTTTAAACATGATATTTTAATTTATGCAGATTACGTATGCATTATTATAGAATCAATCCTCTATTGATTATTATATATTATGAGGAATAATTTGCCCGGTGGGCTCCTTCGCAAAATAAAATAAATAAATAAATAAATAATGATGATGTCATTCTTCAAATTCCGTCTGTGTTTATTTAAAATATCACGTCAGCTGATATTTGGGCTTGATGATGAATGCCCTGGAAAAGTCATTTCTGATTAATGTTTAGTTTTAAAATATGCAAACTAAGAAATGATTTGCGATAATTTTAAATGATACCTCTTATCGTAAAATAAAGTCGTTAATAAGAAAAATTTTAAATAAAATGGTGAGATGCACCCGGGCTTGAACAGGGGGTCATATATAATATTTTAGCGTATTTTACGACCGGGCAATGCCGAGCGGCCTGCTAGCATTATATATATATATATATATATATATATATATATATCCCGGGCATAATAAGGTTACCC
>NC_136512.1:29601236-29614376 GCF_053919585.1 Euprymna scolopes | reverse complement strand
CTTAACCGCTATAAATCTTCATACTATTATAGAAAGTAAAGTAAATGTCACATTAGATTCCGTCACTCAATTTCCATAATGAGAAATCTTATGCATACAATGATTGAGAGTTTAATTTTTAATTTTCAAGTTTAACGTTTCCTTTCTTTTTTACTTCATCGATTGAGATCTTTTTCATGAATACTAGCAGGTCGCCCGACGTTGCCCGGTCGTTAAATACGCATAAATAATATATTTGAATTCATACAGAAACCGAGACATGTGCATGCGAGTATTGTTTTTCTAAACAGTTCACTTTTTGTAAGTAATAAATAAAAAAAAAAAAAAAAAAAAAAAAAACCTCTAGCTGAGATCGAAACCCAAACCTAAAGACAGTGAGTCAAGTACGGTAACTAATAAACCAATTTTATAAGATCTTTAAAAAGTTTTTTCACACCTACTTATTCTTTAACATAAGGAATTGGTAATGTGAACGATTCATGCATGCGCATTCATAAGACAGTTAGCCAACAGATAAAAACCTGATTACCCCCACATACCATTTTTTCAATTTTGACCCCTTAGTAGCCATTTTTTCCGGATGAAACCTGATTAAATTTTTTTTCACGTGTCTGAATACCCTATATACCAAATTTCAAATCTGTAGATCAAATATTTGTTGAGTATATAGGTTGAGAATTGTCCTCTCATACATATTCAAACTTTTTATAGATATATAGATTAGTGCAAACACTAGCGAAGCGTAATCTGTTTTCAATCATTTTTGGCAAAGTCTGTATACTAATAATAAGTTGTTAAACTCTTCAGTACTCCCATAGTGTACTTCAGTTTTCGGTTGATAATTATTCGGTTTCATGACGCCTTATACTCGAATGGATCTTGGACTTGATAATTGCTGACTCAGTAGTAACTAGATAAGGACACGAATATTTGAAGATATTAAGGACTTTTAGCAAAGGGGGTCTGGATTCAGCATTTAATAACTCGAAAAATAGTTGATATGCCGTAAAATCGATCTTTAGTTTTGGTTTCAAGCCATCCACACGCGCTTGAGAAAATCTCGAGAAACGCGCATTTTCACAAAAATGTTAAAAGGCTTCGCGAAGGATGTAGAAAAAGAAAGAAAAATGGCATCCAATTTGATTTTGGAGATTAAAAACAAAAGCTCACCAGTTTCGTGATTGTCGGAGAGGAAGTTGATGCACGGGTCTTCATTTTTAAAAGATGAAAGACAACAACAACCGGCTGCTGAGAATGGTATTTAAAAAGAGCAGATAGTCGTGAGATGCGCGTTTCACAGGGGGGGGGGCTGCAAACCAACATGACAAACCAACGAAAATGCTATTTCGAAATTAAAAATGACAGACCAACGAAAATGCTATTTCGAAATTATGGATGACAGATCAATGAAAATTATATCAAAATGAAGTTTGACAGACCGATTAAAAACAGATTTCAAAACTAATGGTGACAGACCAAGGAAATTTAAATTTTAAAATTAAGAATGCCAGACCAACGAAAATTAAATTTCGGAATTATGCGTGCCAATAAAAAAACGTATTTCAAACCTAAGCATGACAGATCAACCAAAATTATATTTTAACCTTAAATGTGACAGACCAACTGAGACGTTTAGAGAAAGACTGACGTATCTAGATACATTCACTCAATTGTCGCATTTAGTGATAAAAATGTCATGACAGACCAACGGACGAACCGGTAGAGTCTTTTTATAGATAGGTGGTCGCATCCACAAGATGCGTCTACCGGATTCGTTCATTAGCAATGAAAACCCTACTTTAGGACAGAAACGTGGCCGACCGACGGAACTTTTTCAAAAGATACGAGGATGTACCTCATAGAACAGATGTAATAAATAAATAAAAAAAATCAAAGCAAAATGATGTAAGAACGGGGCGGAGCACAGATGCGAGTAACAATAACGAACCAAGTTGTTGCTACAAACACTTAAAGTTCAAAGTTCACGAGCAAATAACGTATTTTCACTAGCAAAATTGGAACTATAAAAAAATCGACATCTAGTCTCAGCCCTGTCAACCCGCATCACACGCCACATAATCGCATCATTGATAACCCTCTTACATGCACGCTAGTTAGTAATCCCTTTTCCGGAAGTGGCGATGACACCGGGTTTGTCAACCTGCCGTGTTCAGGTTTTCTCGCAACTATTGCGTCACTTCCGCTAATTCATTGGGGGGGGGGGGTGACACTAAACCAGTCATCTTACCTCCAACTTTTTAAGGGCCCTGGGTAGAACTTTAAATTATAATCGTTGGTGAGACCCCATTTTTTTTTTTTTTTTTTTTTTTTTAATGGAAATCGCTCCAGATAAAACCTGAAGACACTTGACGTAAGGAGTTTTAAAAATACCACTTCAGGGTTATAAAAATTAGCCACCAATAAGTGTGAGATAGATTCCCGACCAGAAAACAGTAATACTCCGTTTTGTCAGAAACCTTGCACATGAAATGTAAGGGCTAAAGTAGTGTTTCTGAACACTGTACCTTCATGGAACCCGTCCAATAAAATGATTTGAATTAAAGTTTAAAATGAAAAAGTCAAGTAGAATTGTTTAGTTGTGCTTTGAACAAAAAAATTCATTTCGAACGTGCCTCTGTTATATCAAATAACCTACTGCCTGTTGTAGTACCTATTTACTATGCCTCACCACGGGGCAGAGTTAGACACCAGGGTCGTTTTTTAACGTGGAGAAAAGGTACAAAAATAAAAATTGTCTCAGTCGTGAAGGATTTCTCCTCCACCGAAAGAGAACAAGAAATGGAAGTGCAGCATCTGAAGAACAGATACTACACTTTGATGGTGTTTATTTGCTCCCCCACCGAGCAAATTAGGCACAAGGCCAATTTTTAATGTGAGGAGTGAAGGGAGGGGGAAGGGAAAAAGGGGACCAGCTCCCGAGAGGTGGGAAATGGGAGCTGGTTAATGGTCCGGCATGTGGGGTTGCCCCCACATCTGGTCTTTGCTAGTCATAGCCAGTCATAGCTTGCAGCATCTGCCGGAACAGATGGTATTTATTTGCTCCCCCACTGAGCAAATTAGGCACAAGGCCGTTTTTAATGTGAGGTAAAAACCAGCTCCCCTAAAAGTAGGCAAAAAGGGGGCACTCTGGTTACCAAAAATAATAATTGTCCCAGTATAGAGGGTTTCCCCTCCATTGACTGGTACAAATTATCTTAAGTGCAGCATCTGCCGGAACAGATGGTATTTATTTGCTCCCCCACTGAGCAAATTAGGCACAAGGCCGTTTTTAATGCGAGGTAAAAACCAGCTCCCCTAAAAGTAGGCAAAAAGGGGGCACTCTGGTTACCAAAAATAATAATTGTCCCAGTATAGAGGGTTTCCCCTCCATTGACTGGTACATATTATCTTAAGTGCAGCATCTGCCGGAACAGATTGTATTTATTTGCTTCCCCACTGAGCAAATTAGGCACAAGGCCGTTTTTTAATGTGGAGAGAGAGGGAGGGGGAAATGGGGGACCAGCTCCCGATGGGTGGAAAATGGGAGTTTGATAGGAACTGTTGGTATGAAGGGTTGCCCCTACATTGACCAAGGTAGATATGTGGGGTTACCCCCACATATGGTCTTTGCTTGCAGTATCTGCCGGAACAGATGGTATTTATTTGCTCCCCCACCGAGCAAATTAGGCACAAGGCCGATTTTTAATGTGAGGAGTGAAGGGAGGGGGAAGGGAAAAAGGGGACCAGCTCCCGAGAGGTGGGAAATGGGAGCTGGTTAATGGTCAGGCATGTGGGGTTGCCCCCACATCTGGTCTTTGCTAGTCATAGCTAGTCATAGCTTGCAGTATCTGCCGGAACAGATGGTATTTATTTGCTCCCCCACCGAGCAAATTAGGCACAAGGCCGATTTTTAATGTGAGGAGTGAAGGGAGGGGGAAGGGAAAAAGGGGACCAGCTCCCGAGAGGTGGGAAATGGGAGCTGGTTAAAGGTCAGGCATGTGGGATTGCCCCCACATCTGGTCTTTGCTAGTCATAGCTAGTCCTAGCTAGTCATAGCTTGCAGTAGCTGCTGGAACAGATGGTGTTTATTTGCTCCCCCACTGAGCAAATTAGGCACAAGGCCGTTTTTAATGTGAGGTAAAAACCAGCTCCCCTAAAAGGGGTCACTCTGGTTACCAAAAATAATAATTGTCCCAGTATAGAGGGTTTCCCCTCCATTGACTGGTACAAATTATCTTAAGTGCAGCATCTGCCGGAACAGATGGTATTTATTTGCTCCCCCACTGAGCAAATTAGGCACAAGGCCGTTTTTAATGCGAGGTAAAAACCAGCTCCCCTAAAAGTAGGCAAAAAGGGGGCACTCTGGTTACCAAAAATAATAATTGTCCCAGTATAGAGGGTTTCCCCTCCATTGACTGGTACATATTATCTTAAGTGCAGCATCTGCCGGAACAGATTGTATTTATTTGCTTCCCCACTGAGCAAATTAGGCACAAGGCCGTTTTTTAATGTGGAGAGAGAGGGAGGGGGAAATGGGGGACCAGCTCCCGATGGGTGGAAAATGGGAGTTTGATAGGAACTGTTGGTATGAAGGGTTGCCCCTACATTGACCAAGGTAGATATGTGGGGTTACCCCCACATATGGTCTTTGCTTGCAGTATCTGCCGGAACAGATGGTATTTATTTGCTCCCCCACCGAGCAAATTAGGCACAAGGCCGATTTTTAATGTGAGGAGTGAAGGGAGGGGGAAGGGAAAAAGGGGACCAGCTCCCGAGAGGTGGGAAATGGGAGCTGGTTAATGGTCAGGCATGTGGGGTTGCCCCCACATCTGGTCTTTGCTAGTCATAGCTAGTCATAGCTTGCAGCATCTGCCGGAACAGATACTACACTTTGATCTTGGCCCGAAGGCCAAGCAAACTAATAAAACTTCTAAAAATGCATCTTGCTATTAGGCTGCATAAGGTATTAACTTTGGTCAAAATCGCTTGTTTCTTCATTGGATTATATCGATTATGATACTTATTGAAGACATTCCGATATAAAACCTATATAAGAACACTGCCAGATACATAAAGTACATTTCTGTGAAATTTCGGCCCAGCTGTTTCAGAGTCTAGAGTGAACTCTTTCACACACGCATACAGACAGTTCCTGTTATATAAAAAAAATGAATATATTTTTCTGACAAATTGTTCAAATGCATAATAACTGGATCCTCCTTTTCTAGTTGAACCACAATTCAAAAATAAGCGGGTGCAAAACAAAATTAGGTTAAATTTTATTTATTGCGAACTATTATCCTCATCTTTCTTAGTTGATCTTTTCACGATGTTTCGATAAACTATTCCTCTGGCCTTCGTCAGGTGGTAAGGTGACGGAGGCCAGAGGAATAGTTGGCCGAAACGTCATGAAACAACAACTAAGATGGAGATAATAGTCCGCAATAAATAAAATTAATAAATAATACTCATCTCAATAATGAATTCCAATTAAATAATAGAAAAGTATTTTTATATAATGGCTTGCATTAAAGTTTAAAATGCAAAAATGAAATATCATGGCTCAATTGGGTTCTAAACAGGAATTGTCGTTTCGAATGCGCCCCTGTCTTAACAAAGAACCTAATGTTGATTCTTATGTTGTGCACTTGTGATGTTAGGCTGTATAAGCGTCTTAACTGGGATCAAAATCAGACTGCTCTTAAATCGGACTTTTTCGATTATTGATTTTCGATACTTACGTAGACTGTCCAAAATATGGACGTAGCCTCTTGCAGAAATTTGAACATGACAGACAGACCAACAGATGTCACCACCTGACGAAGGCCAGAGGAATAGTTGGCCGAAACGTCGTGAAACAACATCTAAGAAAGACGAGGATAATAGTCCGCAATAAATAAAATAATAAATAATATTCATCTCAATAATGGATTCCAATTAAATAAAATACAATTAGGTTTGTAAAAAAAAAAAATAAAAAATACTCACCACCAAGAAAAAACTACCAGAAAATGCATTCTCTATAATGCAAATTATTTGCTTCAACATCTTACCACAATGGTTCGAGGATATTACCTTTTTCTCAAGTCTGGTTGTTAAGCTACGTACAGTGAGTGTAAAAGTATCCGATACAAAGCAAAAATTAAATTTATTTTAATGTATTTATTTGCTTCCCCACCAAAGCAAATTAGGCACAAGGCCGTTTTTAATGTGGGGTAAAAACCAGCTCCCCTAAAAGTAGGCAAAAAGGGGGCACTCTGGTTACCAAAAATAATAATTGTCCCAGTATAGAGGGTTTCCCCTCCATTGACTGGTACAAATTATCTTAAGTGCAGCATCTGCAGAACAGATGGTATTTATTTGCTCCCCCACCGAGCAAATTAGGCACAAGGCCGATTTTTAAAGTGAGGAGTGAAGGGAGGGGGAAGGGAAAAAAGGGGACCAGCTCCCGAGAGGTGGGAAATGGGAGCTGGTTAAAGGTCAGGCATGTGGGGTTGCCCCCACATCTGGTCTTTGCTAGTCATAGCTTGCAGTATCTGCCGGAACAGATACTACACTTTGATCCCGGCCCGAAGGCCAAGAACAACAGAAAAAAGGACAAATTTATTTTAATTACACGAACACAAAAACAAAGTGCTTTTCTAATGTATTTCTGCACGATTTTTGATATGAGATTCAAAAATACATTAGAACAGCACTTTGTTATTGGTTTTTATTTTCGCGCAATAAAAAGAAATCAACTTTTTTGCTTTGTATCGGGATACTTATTGCACCCACTGTCTAAGTGACCTTGTTTGTCTGCGTGTGCAGAAAGGTCTCTCACAAACTACTCTTCCAATTCTTTGTCTACACATTTGAAACTTGATATATAGGAGATTTGGATCTGTGAAAAACTCGATTTGGCTTTTAGTCGGTAAAAATTGCTATGGGGTAGTCAAAACTGAAAGAAAAAAAATGGAACTTGGCAGGCGTAAATCGTCTAAATATGTTACTTCTATGTATACGCAAATATACATTTATACATTTAACAACGTTATATTTTAAAGGTTTTATATGCGTATGGACTTAGCTCAGATGTTAACGAATAATGGTGGAGAGCTATATGTTGCGGTTTCGATTCTAGATGATGGCATTTTTTTTTTTTTTAACTTTTGAAATTATTAATGGGTACAATCAATAATAATCAATGGCGAATTGGCTATAATAATACAAATTTGCATGAATTAAAATGGCTCTTCTCAGATACTCCGAGTTTCGATCAAATGAGGTTTCATTAAAAATAATTTACTTACTATTTTTATCAATTTCAATAATAAGTAATGTTATCTACCTAATTGTCATGTCACAGTTAAATTATACTGCATCATCATATAAAAATCGTACTGCATCATCATATAAAAATCGTACTGCATCATCATATAAAAATCGTACTGCATCATCATATAAAAATTGTATTTTATGCAAATAGTGGACTGCGTGACAGCCACCATTATTGTAATCAGACGGACCGAGTTACTTCCCCTGACTTGATGCTGTTAATTTATACACACACTTGAAAATTGTTTTTGAAACCTATTTCCATTAATAATTTTCTATCATAGTTTTTCGTAATTTTTGGCTATGTTCATTACTGCGACATAACAATTCAATAGATACCATTGGTATAATTTAAAATTCAATATTTCGATTTTCGCTACAGTTACGTAGAAGAACCATTAAAATATTATTCAAGCAACATCGGACAACACAAGCCGGCTTGCTAGTATTATACACACGGAATTTCATTTATTATGAAACACATGTTTTGTATTGAGAGAGAAGAGAGGTGACAGAAATGAAATTTAAATATTGCAGTGACCATTTCAAAGCTTAAAAAAAAATGCGGTTTTAGTACAGAGTGTTTATTGTTTGAAGCGGTTCAACACAAAAGGTCGCTGTGAAAGCGATCGCACCGAGAAGACGAAAGCATTTCTTAAATTCCAGTGGCAGGTAATAGGACGCATTCAGATGGAGACGCCGCGTAATGAAAAGGACCTCCCATAGCAATGAAAAAAACCCAAAAAAAAACCCAGAAAAATACTACCAAAAAGTTCAAGGTTGCGCGCATGCGTAACGAAAATCAAGAGCACTCACTGTTTATATATATATATACACACACACTAGCAGTCCGTCTGGCGTTGCCCGATTATAAGATACGCTTAAATATATTTTAATCATATTTTCATTATTATAGAAACAATTCTCTATCGAATTCTATATTGACCCTATTATAATAGTGAAATCCAAACTGAAAAAAAAAAGAAAAAAAAAGAAAAAAAGAAAAACAATTAGCCAGAATCGAAACCAAAACATACAACTTTCCACCTTCCAAATATTATATATTTAAGATTTTACAGAAGGTCAGAACAAACATTGGTACCGTGGGTTTCAAGCCTAACATAAGGTGGACCAGTTAATGGTAAATAATGTTAGGCTCTCGTTTTTCCTTAGAAAGATAAACAGAAAACAATATGGCTGACGAGAGCCTAACCCTTATGTTAGGCTTGAAACCGACGGTACTAATTTTTTTCTAACCTCCTGTACAGTCTTAAATAAATAAATATTAAACTCTTATATCGAAATTTTTTTCTTTATAATCGAGCACTTTTGGTGTAATTCTTTCCCCAAAACAGATGTGTGTGTTTATGGAAAAAATTTTATTCAACTATATTTCACCTTTTATTTATATCGACCCTTTAATTCATAAAGCTCGATGTAACTACAGAGCATATGCAAATAAATAACAAAAGATCTATATTCCAAATATCAACATGTTATCCGTCTTACAGTTTCTTTCTTTAAACATGTTAAAATGTTTAATTTTTGACAGCACCTGTTTCGTAGCGCAGAATCATTCATGTAATAATTGTCAATTTTTAAATTTATTTCGTCCTTAATTCACCAGAAGAAAAGGAACTCACCAACTTTAAAAGAAAATAAAGGAATATGGGCAAGATTATAGAATCCAAAAATCACAAGAGAAGTTGCAATGGTGTTTTCTTTTAGTTAAACCATCTTTGAATATTTTTATGTGAAATTCACCTGTCATCCCCCCTTTTTTTTTTTTTTTTTTTTAAAGATGGAATCGCCTGATCTTTGACGAAAATATTCTAGCAAGGGCGCACGGTCCACACAGTTTTATTATTATTAGGGCTAGGACAACAGCATTTTTATTTTCATTGTTTTTACTCTCGAGTGTGTATTCGTTAATATCTTATATACTTTCATATAGAGTGATGTGTTTCTCGGTTGTGTAACTGTGTCGGATATATACTCGAGAATAAAAATAACGAAAAGAATATGCTGTTGTCATAGCCCTAATTATTATATAGATAATAGTTGATTAAATTTTTTTTTTTTTGTCAACAAGGTCATCGTGGGAACTCCGCCGCTGTTTTCAAATTTGCCGACCTAAATAATAGAGCTTTTGCTTCTTTGCATACAAGTTCATGCATTAAGTCGTCCATTTTGATGAAATGCATATATAACTACTTCATTTACTCACATAAATTTAATATACGAAAGTATAGATTTATGCGTAAACTTTAAGTATTTACTTCAAAAGTGCTCAATACGTAGGTAGAGCTAGTTAGTAATTTATAAAATATATATGGCGATTAAGCTACACTGAATATTCTGCGTTTCATCCACTATAGGATTCGTCAGGCTTATGCGCATAAGCCTGACGAATCCTATAGTGGATGAAACGCAGAATATTCAGTGTAGCTTAATCGCCATATATATATATATCAATCCTTATTTAAGAAGCTCAATGTAATTACAGGGCATATAATGAAAAAAAAAAAAAATCCGAAGAAACTTAGCTAAGCACTTGCGATGTTTTTTGTTTTAACAGTTCAATTCTTGTAAGTAAAAAAAAAAAAAAAATACTCTAGCAATGATCGAAACCAAAGCCTAAAGACGGTGAGTACGATAACCCTAACCCGACCAACATGCGACCATCTTTAAAAAGCGTTTTCAAACCTCGTGAAACAGTTGACAAACAGATAAAAATCCGATGACCTTCAGGTACATATTTTTCAATTTTCACCCCCTCAGCAGCCCTTTTTTTCGGATGAAAACGATTAAAAAGTTTACCACATGTCTGAATATCCTATATACCAAGTTTCAAGTCTTTAGATAAAAAATTTGTTGAGTACATAGGTTGAGAATTGTCCTAACACACACACACACACACACACTCTTTTAGATATATAGATAGATTACGAAAACATTGGTGTTTATCTCGAGGAATAAATCGGAAAGATTTTGTTTGGTGTTTAGAACAAAGTTATGAATGAAATGTTTATTATTTTTAATGAATCTTTCAAGTATTTTAAGCAGTGAACTGTGCGGAAAGCGATAACGAACCAGCAAAAATAAGACGGATCGCGAGAAACTTTGAAAAGAAGACTGACACCCACGTAGACAGTTTACAGTAGAACTCCAGAATAGGATGGTGACCCCAGGATAGTTTTTTTTTCCCCCAGATTACGATGTGGCAAAACATGTTTTTTTTTTTTCGGACCCTGGTTACGGTATTTGCCCCCGCCTTACGATGTTACCTATGTTAAGTGGGTAAAACCGTGGCCTTCGTTATAAAGATGGCCGGCCAGCTGAAAAAATGACGTCATCGCCGAGGTCCCAACAAGCAAGATATGTGGAACTCTTAGACTGTCAATAATGAACAGTAATTTTTACAGACAGCGTTACAAAACTTCAAAATTGGATTGAAATAAAGAAAGAACACGATGATTTATACTGAAACTCATCTAATATTAATAATAAAAAAATAATAAAACACAAGTTGTTTGTTTAAGTATTATAAGCAATTGAATATTTTGTTGTATTATAGATTTTAAAGATTAGAATGCGTTCTTTAATTACTTATAAATTACATTTTTAAAAAGTGAAGGAACACGATTTGATTTGTAGTAAACTTGAAGTTTATTTAATATAATTAAATGAAAATGTTATCAAAGGCAAGATAAGTTACTTTTCTACCAAACTGGACATATTTTTCGTGTTTTTATTCAATGTAACATGTTTATTCAGTTCGAAAACCATACAGTGTTTACCGATAGCAGTGTCAGAAATTTCGTGAAAATAGTGAATAATTCCACCCCATCTTTCCAAGCTTATAACTCCTCGAAAAATGTAATTCAAGCCCTAATTTTTTTTTTCAATTAAAGGAGCAAGGACCAAGGTTTTATTAAAAAAAAAAAACAAAAAAAAAAACAATGTGTTTTTTTTTTTAAAAAAGGTTTTAAACTTCGGACTTTACAGGTAAATTTCTAAAAAAGGCATTTTTTTTTTTTGTTTTAATTTTGAATATATTATTTATTGACCTTTTCTCTTCAATTTGTGATATATAAAAATTCCGACATAAATTAATTATTTACTTTTTAAGAGAAAGTTAAAAATGGGTGACACTTGGGGGGAGGCGTGAATTTAAAAAAAACGTTTGTCTAAAATATTATATTCGGTTTATTGGAAAGAACATAAAATTTCACATTGACCCTGAAAATATCGTAAAAATAGAATCAATAAAAAAATTTGATAGATTTTTAAAGTTTAAAAATTGAAAAATATTGAGTTCGGAAAATTCATTACTGTTTTTAAAAATACTATTAAAAAACCACCGAATATATATCAAGTTATGTCACGGTAACTTATATTGAGCAAATTTCTAAGAGTATTTCGTCTAGTTTATTATTTATTACACCTTTTTCCGAACTTACCGTGTTAAAGAGAGAGTCGGCCGCCATTTTAAATTTTCCAATACATCGGTAAACACTGTATGTTTTTCGAGCTGAATAAATATGTTACATTGAATAAAAACACAAAAAATATATCCAGTTAGGTAGAAAAGTAACTTATCTTGCCTTTGATAACATTTATTTGTTTGACATTTATTTTTTGACTTTTTCGAATCTATGTGTACAGTAATACAAACCCGGAAATTTCAAGATGGCGTCTGACTCCCTCTTTAACACGGTAAGTTTGGGAAAAGGCGTTATAAATAAAAAACTGGTTAAAATACTGTAAAAAAACTCGCTCAATATATGTTACCGTGACATAGCTTGACATATTTTTTCTAGTTTTTTTTATTTATAACACCTTGTTTTTGGAGCTGAATAAACATGTTACATTGAATAAAAACACGAAAAATATATCTAGTTTGGTAGAAAAGTAACTTATCTTGCCTTTGATAACATTTATTGTCATATATTTGTTTTTTGACAACTTTTTCGAATCTATGTGTACAGTAATACAAACCCGAAATGAACGCGCGTTTTTTTTTTTTTTTTTTACTTTTAAGTTTCATATATATATATATAAGTATTTTTAAATTTTATCTTTCTAGCTTTAAAAAAAAGTTTAAAAATGTTATCAGCCGGCATAATTTATTTTTAAATATTGAAAATTTCAGGAAAATTAATTTTTGCTAAATTTTTAAAACGTGTCAACAGCTTTAAAAAATCGTCTCTTCAAAAGAGTCGATGTTGTCTCGCATTTTCATTAGTTTTGTATGCTGTAAAAATTTTTTTTTTTTAATATTAGCAATTTATTTGACGCTTCTTTTGAATGGTAAAAAACTTAGGATGATAATATTGAATTAAATTATAGTTACATCGTGTTAAATACAGGGGGGGGGGAGCACGTTAAAACTTACTTTGTTTAATGGAGATATCCACGAGTTACTACCGGTGTTTACCGGTGTAAAGAAACAACTAATGGACTACCCGTGATGACGTCAGCAGATTGAATTATTTTTGCCCACCGGCCATCTTGTCTTTTAAGACGGTCTTGGTAAAACTTGCGGAGTATGCCCTGTTTTACGGTAGTTGTAAATATGGAACGGAAATTTAAATTTCGTTCCGTTTTAATGTTTTTTTTCGTGTCCCCCAAAAAACGAAAGTAACCGAAATTCAACAATCGTACTTATATATATTATATAAATAAAATTTTATTAACCAAATCAAAATAATTTAATTTTTAAACGAAAAAAAGTCACTTTGGTATGCCTTTTTTTTTTTTTTTTTCTTTTACACAAGTCCAACTTACCGTTCACATTGGAAGCGTCGACTATTATAGGTT
>NC_136512.1:29568736-29596236 GCF_053919585.1 Euprymna scolopes | reverse complement strand
AGGAAGAAGAAGAAGCAGAGAGAGAGGAAGAAGAAGAAGCAGAGAGAGAGGAAGAAGAAGAAGCAGAGAGAGAGGAAGAAGAAGAAGCAGAGAGAGAGGAAGAAGAAGAAGCAGAGAGAGAGGAAGAAGAAGAAGCAGAGAGAGAGGAAGAAGGGAAGAAGAAGAAGCAGAGAGAGAGGAAGAAGAAGAAGCAGAGAGAGAGGAAGAAGAAGAAGCAGAGAGAGAGGAAGAAGAAGAAGCAGAGAGAGAGGAAGAAGAAGAAGCAGAGAGAGAGGAAGAAGAAGAAGCAGAGAGAGAGGAAGAAGAAGAAGCAGAGAGAGAGGAAGAAGAAGAAGCAGAGAGAGAGGAAGAAGAAGAAGCAGAGAGAGAGGAAGAAGAAGAAGCAGAGAGAGAGGAAGAAGAAGAAGCAGAGAGAGAGGAAGAAGAAGAAGCAGAGAGAGAGGAAGAAGAAGAAGCAGAGAGAGAGGAAGAAGAAGAAGCAGAGAGAGGAAGAAGAAGAAGCAGAGAGAAAGAAGAAGAAGCAGAGAGAAAGAAGAAGAAGCAGAGAGAAAGAAGAAGAAGCAGAGAGAAAGAAGTAGAAGCAGAGAGAAAGAAGAAGAAGCAGAGAGAAAGAAGAAGAAGCAGAGAGAGAGAAGAAGAAGCAGAGAGAGAGAAGAAGAAGCAGAGAGAGAGAAGAAGAGGCAGAGAGAGAGAAGAAGAGGCAGAGAGAGAGAAGAAGAGGCAGAGAGAGAGAAGAAGAGGCAGAGAGAGAGAAGAAGAGGCAGAGAGAGAGAAGAAGAGGCAGAGAGATAGAGAAGAGGCAGAGAGATAGAGAAGAGGCAGAGAGATAGAGAAGAGGCAGAGAGATAGAGAAGAGGCAGAGAGATAGAGAAGAGGCAGAGAGATAGAGAAGAGGCAGAGAGAGAGAGAAGAGGCAGAGAGAGAGAGGAAGAAGAAGCAGAGAGAGAGAGGAAGAAGAAGCAGAGAGAGAGAGGAAGAAGAAGCAGAGAGAGAGAGGAAGAAGAAGCAGAGAGAGAGAGGAAGAAGAAGCAGAGAGAGAGGAAGAAGAAGAAGCAGAGAGAGAGAGGAAGAAGAAGAAGCAGAGAGAGAGAGGAAGAAGAAGAAGCAGAGAGAGAGGAAGAAGAAGAAGCAGAGAGAGAGGAAGAAGAAGAAGCAGAGAGAGAGGAAGAAGAAGAAGCAGAGAGAGAGGAAGAAGAAGAAGCAGAGAGAGAGGAAGAAGAAGAAGCAGAGAGAGAGGAAGAAGAAGAAGCAGAGAGAGAGGAAGAAGAAGAAGCAGAGAGAGAGGAAGAAGAAGAAGCAGAGAGAGAGGAAGAAGAAGAAGCAGAGAGAGAGGAAGAAGAAGAAGCAGAGAGAGAGGAAGAAGAAGAAGCAGAGAGAGAGGAAGAAGAAGAAGCAGAGAGAGAGGAAGAAGAAGAAGCAGAGAGAGAGGAAGAAGAAGAAGCAGAGAGAGAGGAAGAAGAAGAAGCAGAGAGAGAGGAAGAAGAAGAAGCAGAGAGAGAGGAAGAAGAAGAAGCAGAGAGAGAGGAAGAAGAAGAAGCAGAGAGAGAGGAAGAAGAAGAAGCAGAGAGAGAGGAAGAAGAAGAAGCAGAGAGAGAGGAAGAAGAAGAAGCAGAGAGAGAGGAAGAAGAAGAAGCAGAGAGAGAGGAAGAAGAAGAAGCAGAGAGAGAGGAAGAAGAAGAAGCAGAGAGAGAGGAAGAAGAAGAAGCAGAGAGAGAGGAAGAAGAAGAAGCAGAGAGAGAGGAAGAAGAAGAAGCAGAGAGAGAGGAAGAAGAAGAAGCAGAGAGAGAGGAAGAAGAAGAAGCAGAGAGAGAGGAAGAAGAAGAAGCAGAGAGAGAGGAAGAAGAAGAAGCAGAGAGAGAGGAAGAAGAAGAAGCAGAGAGAGAGGAAGAAGAAGAAGCAGAGAGAGAGGAAGAAGAAGAAGCAGAGAGAGAGGAAGAAGAAGAAGCAGAGAGAGAGGAAGAAGAAGAAGCAGAGAGAGAGGAAGAAGAAGAAGCAGAGAGAGAGGAAGAAGAAGAAGCAGAGAGAGAGGAAGAAGAAGAAGCAGCAGAGAGAGAGGAAGAAGAAGAAGCAGCAGAGAGAGAGGAAGAAGAAGAAGCAGCAGAGAGAGAGGAAGAAGAAGAAGCAGCAGAGAGAGAGGAAGAAGAAGAAGCAGCAGAGAGAGAGGAAGAAGAAGAAGCAGCAGAGAGAGAGGAAGAAGAAGAAGCAGAGAGAGAGGAAGAAGAAGAAGCAGAGAGAGAGGAAGAAGAAGAAGCAGAGAGAGAGGAAGAAGAAGAAGCAGAGAGAGAGGAAGAAGAAGAAGCAGAGAGAGAGGAAGAAGAAGAAGCAGAGAGAGAGGAAGAAGAAGAAGCAGAGAGAGAGGAAGAAGAAGAAGCAGAGAGAGAGGAAGAAGAAGAAGCAGAGAGAGAGGAAGAAGAAGAAGCAGAGAGAGAGGAAGAAGAAGAAGCAGAGAGAGAGGAAGAAGAAGAAGCAGAGAGAGAGGAAGAAGAAGAAGCAGAGAGAGAGGAAGAAGAAGAAGCAGAGAGAGAGGAAGAAGAAGAAGCAGAGAGAGAGGAAGAAGAAGAAGCAGAGAGAGAGGAAGAAGAAGAAGCAGAGAGAGAGGAAGAAGAAGAAGCAGAGAGAGAGGAAGAAGAAGAAGCAGAGAGAGGAAGAAGAAGAAGCAGAGAGAAAGAAGAAGAAGCAGAGAGAAAGAAGAAGAAGCAGAGAGAAAGAAGAAGAAGCAGAGAGAAAGAAGTAGAAGCAGAGAGAAAGAAGAAGAAGCAGAGAGAAAGAAGAAGAAGCAGAGAGAGAGAAGAAGAAGCAGAGAGAGAGAAGAAGAAGCAGAGAGAGAGAAGAAGAGGCAGAGAGAGAGAAGAAGAGGCAGAGAGAGAGAAGAAGAGGCAGAGAGAGAGAAGAAGAGGCAGAGAGAGAGAAGAAGAGGCAGAGAGAGAGAAGAAGAGGCAGAGAGATAGAGAAGAGGCAGAGAGATAGAGAAGAGGCAGAGAGATAGAGAAGAGGCAGAGAGATAGAGAAGAGGCAGAGAGATAGAGAAGAGGCAGAGAGATAGAGAAGAGGCAGAGAGAGAGAGAAGAGGCAGAGAGAGAGAGAAGAGGCAGAGAGAGAGAGAAGAGGCAGAGAGATAGAGAAGAGGCAGAGAGATAGAGAAGAGGCAGAGAGATAGAGAAGAGGCAGAGAGATAGAGAAGAGGCAGAGAGATAGAGAAGAGGCAGAGAGATAGAGAAGAGGCAGAGAGATAGAGAAGAGGCAGAGAGATAGAGAGAGAAGAGGCAGAGAGATAGAGAGAGAAGAGGCAGAGAGATAGAGAGAGAAGAGGCAGAGAGATAGAGAGAGAAGAGGCAGAGAGATAGAGAGAGAAGAGGCATAGAGATAGAGAGAGAAGAGGCATAGAGATAGAGAGAGAAGAGGCATAGAGATAGAGAGAGAAGAGGCATAGAGATAGAGAGAGAAGAGGCAGAGAGATAGATAGAGAAGAGGAAGAGAGAGATAGAGAGAAGAAGCAGAGAGAGATAGAGAGAGATATAGAGAGATAGAGAAAGAGAAAGAGAAAGAGAGAGAGAGAAAGAGAGAGAGAGATAGAGAAAGAGAAAGAGAGAGAAAGAGAAAGAGAGAGAAAGAGAAAGAGAGAGAAAGAGAAAGAGAGAGAAAGAGAAAGAGAGAGAAAGAGAAAGAGAGAGAGAGAGAAAGAAAGAGAGAGAGAAAGAAAGAGAGAGAGAGAAAGAAAGAGAGAGAGAGAAAGAAAGAGAGAGAGAGAAAGAAAGAGAGATGAATAGACATACAAGCAGACAAGAATAATCATATATATATATATATATATAGACAATATAACAAGTTACAAAAATCTGTCTAGGAGAAACAAGGCCAAAAAGGAAAAGAAAAAAAAATGAGATAATAAATATAGGTTGTGTTAATAAGAGTGTCTGTTTATTGAAAACGATCCCAATTAAAATAACGTCGTGTCCTACGACATTTGAAGAGCAAATAACGAGATTTGAGAAAGGCGAACGTCGTTATTGGATGCTAATGCACAAAAAATGGCGACAGAAGCTTTGCAGTTTCTTCGCGTTTTCTAGGAACGTCGACAACGACGACGATGTAGAACTGACAAAGACTTGGTGGGATGGGGGGGGCACCCATAAGCCGCTATCGGTTTTTTTTTTTGTTGCTTTTTGTTTTACTACAGATAGCAAACGAAAAATGTGTTGAAGTACGAAACATATACAAAATAAATGTTACCAAAGGCAGTGTAAGTTTTTTCTTTACCTAGCTGGTAAATTTCTTTGTGTGTGTGTGTGTGGATGTGTGTGTGTGGTTTTACTTATTTTAAAGCGTTTTTTAAAGTTTGAAACAGTAGTACAGAGTTGCTATGTTAGAACGAGAACAATATGGCTGACACGAGAGTCATCTGAGGATACTCGATAATCGGTTTAAAAAATAAAACAAAATTGCTGTTAGAAATCCGCCCAACAGATGTCATGGCAACAGCTATTGAGTGGATTTTTATCATTTTGTTTTGAGCTATTACCGTGTTTCCTCAGATGACCGTCTCGTGTCTGCCATTTTTCTTTCGGCATATCATATCGGTACCGCGAAGGAGGAAAAAAAAAAAAAAAAAAAAAAAAAAAAAAAAACGTTGCCATTGCGCTCATCGCCAAACCGGAAGTGATATAGGGTTAAATTAAGGCTAGTCAATCGAACAGAAGGGATGGCTTTCGAAAACATCAGCGAAAAAAGCGACCCCGCCCTGTAGAAAAGTGCCCAGTTGAGGATGAAGGAATTAATGTTTTTAGCCAACTCTTCGATAATTTGTCGTTCCAATGGTTAAGCTTCAAAACGATACCGATTTTGTGAAAATCGGTCACCTCTGTCGAAAGTTTTAGGCAGATATACATACATACACACATATATACATAAATTTAAACAGGCGGGTAAGATTTATATTATAGATGGCCTGTAAGAAAGAAAAAAAAAATGTATGCATGGCCTTAAGTTTCCACACTTTTTTTTTTTGTACAATCATTCAAACTTATCGTAGATGTTTGAAAATTCAGTAATTTATTGCTACACATACTATAAGATGACTGACCAATTTTTAATTTATTTTAAAGTCTAACACTTTCGGCGCAAATGCCCTTTTCAAAGTAAAACCGCTTTTCATTTTACGGTTAAACTCATCCTTAGAAAGCGCAACACATGAAACCAGAAAAATGTACACCCGAAGTTTGTGATGCGCGTTTTCAAAGTCTGATTTGGAACTGTCTCATATGGTTGCCGTTTTTTGTTTGTTTGTTTTTTTTTTTAATTTTTAAATAAGGGAAGATAGTCATCGTTTTTAGAAACAGTGTTTTCGCATTATATTTTTATAGAGGTTTTAAAGCCAGAGTAGTGTATTTTTTAATGAATAAATTTATTTTAAAGACTAAGAAATTCGGCATTAATGCTCTTTCCAAATACTTTTTGCATTTAAAATGAGCCTAGTGTGATAAGATATTAAATAAAACGGCAATGATAGAATTCAAAATAGACTTCCTAGCCAAGTTAGGAGATACCCTTTTCTCTTCCCTGCAACCTCTTTTTCATAGAAGAGATGTTGCGAGCCTGTCTCTGCTTTACCGTTATTTTCATGGCAAGTGCTCATCCGAGCTCCAATCTATGGTTGCCCCTCGCCAAATTTTCATGAGAAACACTCGTCTAACTGTAAACACTATTAATAATTCCCCCCACTCTTTATCTGTGCCTAAACCTAAACGTAGATTCCATGAACAAAGCTTCTTTATTAGAACTGCACATATGTGGAACTCTCTTAAGTCCAACGTAAACAAGTTCTTGAAGCGCTGTTCCCATTAAGTAATCCAATTTACCAAACTTTCACTACTAACGATTACTACGATATTGTCTCTTTAACCCTTATCATCGAGTGGTCTCGATAGATAGGTAAATAGGCAGACGGGCAGATAGATATACAGAGGTAGACGGGCAGGTAGATATACAGAGGTAGACGGGCAGGTAGATATACAGAGGTAGACGGGCAGGTAGATATACAGAGGTAGACGGGCAGGTAGATATACAGAGGTAGACGGGCAGGTAGATATACAGAGGTAGACGGGCAGGTAGATATACAGAGGTAGACGGGCAGGTAGATATACAGAGGTAGACGGGCAGGTAGATATACAGAGGTAGACGGGCAGGTAGATATACAGAGGTAGACGGGCAGGTAGATATACAGAGATAGACGGACAGATAGATATAGAGAGATAGACGGACAGATAGATATAGAGAGATAGACGGACAGATAGATATAGAGAGATAGACGGACAGATATATAGGTAGACGGATAGATAGGCAGGTGTGTAGAAAGACGGATAGATAGGTATACAGATGGATAGACAGATTGATAGATATATACGGGCAGATACAGGTAGATAAGCAAGTAGATAGACGGATAGACAGACAGATAAATAGATGGATGAAGTTGTTAATAATTTACAAATCCTGAAACGAGATCGGCAGTCATCACGAATCGACACCCTTTACGATCGGATCCAGCAAAGGCTTAACGCTGCGCTTTGTAAACAATTAGAAATGCCGACGGCGGCACAGCGTTTACAAGACAATATACATGCGTAACAAATATGTATAATTAATTGGGTCTTCAAATGTCAAAGGCTTTTTTCCTACTGATTGCAGTAATTACGATAAACACCGACACAACATACATGAATGAGCTCGAAATTAATGAAACGAAAAAAGCTTATTTGATTAATTGTAAAGCCAACAGGCGGCGCAATGGTTAGAGCGTTGGCTGCCATCGACAAAGGTGTCAAAGATGCTCGCCATTAAAATCGAGGATGTTTATGATAAAGTAGACTTTTCAGCCCGTTAAACACGGTGATTTATGCGTGCTTTATGCTAAATTGACGGTTCATTATGGTTAGATTTGTGTACGGTTTTGCATTAAATACTAACTCCTAAGAATCCTTATCAAAATATAGGTCCACACAAAAATTCGGTCCCATTGACCCAGTAGTTTCCGAGAAAACTCCTAAAGTAAAGGTGGTATTTTAGTGACTAATATGTATTCATCTCTGTGTAACGAAGTCCGAACACCAGAGTTGATAGGCCAAATAATTTAATGGATAAGAACCGTCGTGTACAGTTTGATTGGTTAGCTGGTTGTTTTGTGGCACAGCAACCCTTTTTAGGTTATTTAATGCCAAATCCAGTGATTTTGAAGAAAATGTTTTTCATAATTTTTTTTTTTTTTCTTGAAGTCGGTTTCTATTCAACCCATAGTTGGGACCCTAACAGGTACTGACCCAGAGTGGACTTGGGAGCAATGGCAAAGGGTGGCTTCACACTCCCGAAAGCTGGGGCCTCACCATCGGATATAGTTTAAGGTCATATCCAGAACCAAATTCCGGGTCAGAATGGACCTGGGAGCAATACCAATTAAAGGGTGGCTCCACACTCCCCAAATCAAAGCCCGCAAACTGGGACCTCACCATCGTATATAGTTTAAGGTCATATCCAGAACCAGTGTACAGTTTGATGTTAGTGTGGGAACTGTACATACAATTATACGCGAGGAACTGACGATGCAGAAGATCTGCGCGAAGTTTGTGCCAAGGGATAAGAAAGAAAGACGTTGTCATGGGCACCAAGACAGTTCCTCACCCTCCCTATAACTCAGACCTTGCTCCCTGTGACTTTAGGCTATTCCCTAAGCTCAAGGAAAACCCACAGAAGCTATCGTTATGAGAAAATGGAGATGTAAGACGAAGTGACACGGATCAGTAACACGCGCACACCAGAGAAATTCCATGGTGCCTTCCAGAAGCTGTTGGAATGCTACAAATGAATTGCAACTGGAGAGGATTACTTCGAAAGGGACTAGAATTTAATGTGTGTGCTATGAATGGAAGTGCTCACACGAAAATAAATCTGAAAACTTATTAAAGGTATCTCGTACATCCAATGTTGCTGACACGCGATTAAAAATACAGACTGCTTCCGATGTGTCCCGTGTGGTTAATATATATTTTTTAATATAATTTTCTACAAGGAGGGGGTCGCTTTCTTTTTTCTTTTTTTTTGCCGACCTGGCAACAGTAATACTTCATGCATGGTCTGACGGTAGATTTGTAAAGATAATGAATAACCTCAGGCGCGAGAAAATGACGATGCTGTAATAATAACCTTATTATTTAGGAAACCATTCTTAACACAGGGAATGGGGGGTTCTTTGTTAACTGTTCTGTACTTTCACCTAGCAAATTCGTAAATGAGCTAATAAATTTAGACATTGAAATTCTCGCCGGAAGTTAAATTGCGGATGGACTTTAATGGCAGTAATGTGACCGGGCACCGTTTACTGCGAACTTTGAGTCAATCGGTTTTCTGATTTGCCTGCATCATTAATAAAATACGATGAACGCCTTTACGTTGTTTAATATTGGAGATTTATTTCCGACCGTATATTATGCTTTAAGCCGTTTTTTATTATTGGCAGTAATTACTACAATATAACCCCGGGATACAGTGGCACGAGGATACGGATTTTTTCAGGTTACGATGTGGAATACGATGTTTTTCCGGTCCTTGGTTACAGTATTTTCCCCGCCGTACGGTGTTATCTATAATGTTATTCCATCATGTACTGTATTTTTTTTTTTTTTGCTAATTTTTAATATGTACTGCATAAAATTTTGTTTGTGCCCCTCAATACGGCGATTTCACCTTACGATTCAAATCCCGGAACGGATTAATGCCGTATCCCGAGGTTTTATTGTAATGCAAAAAGTGATTTACTTAATCCGAAAGGGTGGATGAGATAGCAATATCTATTCGCTTAAACGTATACAATGAAGTGTTTGCAAACGGTGGGGTTTCCGTGTTAAGAAAAGAGTCGATATGCCGTTACACAAGAAGGAAAAAGAAAAAAAAACAGCCCACAAACGAAACGATTGTTCCCGTATCGGTGCCAGATTATAACTAGTTCATCTTGTTCTATTTCCTTTTGTTCAAGATGTGCCTCGACACCTCCACTCCCTCATCTAATCCCATCTCCACCCGAAAGAATAAAGAACAATGGAATACGTAATGCAAGAAAATAACACAAAAAACACGCCGTGTGCGAAATCGTTACGTCATTATAGTAAAGGCAAGTAGGCGTCAGGTAACGAGTTTTCTTCGAAAAGATATCGGATGCCGTTGTGCGTTTTTTTTTTTTTTTTTTTTGTCCTATTCGCCTATTTTCTTTTTCAGAAGTTACGTGGAGACGGAGAGAGACACACACACATAGACACAGAAATAGAAGAGAAATACACACGCATAAAGATATATATATATATATTTATATGAGCAAACAGTTAATAAAATATGTTAAAAACACTTTGAAATGAGTTAAAAACATTTAATCTGAAAAGGAAACACTAGATAAATGGATAGTCCTTATTCCGCGGAGTTTCGAAGAAATACTCTCCTTCTCATCAGAGGGTAGGAATTGGCAAAATGCGGGATCGGATTTTGCATGCAGAAGTATTTGATGAAACAACAAGTCAAAGATATTACTTGAAAACAAAATAAGTTAAGCAGAGGGAATATGGTGAAGAAAAAGGTGATTACACATGAATGGATAGTCTGGTGGAAGATAAATAATCCAGTGACGGTAAAATCCAAATGTAAAACTTCCAAGAACGTTAAAAGAATATCCATTTGTACAAGTAAAATCCAAAGACATCCCGTAATTGGAAGAAGATGGTCCATAATAATCCAAAGGCAGAAATCTATGGAATAATTCACAAACATGTGTACAAGGAAAAAAAAAATATTAATAAAAGAAAAATAAGATGTGCTTTTCACTCTACTTCCGAGATTATATATATATATATATATATATATATAGAGTAGAATCCTAGGATACAGTTTTTCAGGTTACGATGTGGAATGCGACGTTTTTCTGACCCCTTGGTTAAGGCATGTTCGCCGCCTTACGATTTTATTTGATTACATAGAAGTGTATTATATACTGTACTGTATTTTGTTACTAATTTTTAATGCCATACCCCGGTGTTGTACTATATATATATATATATATATATATATATATGATGAGCCTAATATAGGGCGAAACTCTAGGATAAAATTTCTTTGAGAGCTGCGATACTGTTTGATTGTGGAAACATATGAAAATGTATAAAAAAATGAATATGAGAAGTAGAAAAGTGTATAACTTTTCTTTATTGGTTTTCCGTTTGTGACGTACAGGAATATACAATGTTATGAAAAATAATTTAAAAACTTTTCCTACAAGAGCATACTTTCGACTGTACCTTTGGTCTTCCTCAGCGTATATATAAGTTCTAAAAAAAAATTTAAAAAAAAATGGGGTTGAATGTCGTACCATGCATATTTATACGAATTCACGTTTTTATTGCTCTAGGCGGAGGTGGCCGTCGTGAAGTTTATATCGATGTAGACTAACAATCTAGGCGTATCAAGTTCGAATCCTGGGTGTTATATAGTATCACTTTCGCCAAGGATCAGGATAGAGAAGGGATGGTCCATATACTTCACGATGGGAACCTCCTTGATATCTTTGCAGATCCACTTTTCGTTCTGCCTAATACT
Organism: Euprymna scolopes; assembly: GCF_053919585.1. Lineage (NCBI taxonomy): Eukaryota > Metazoa > Mollusca > Cephalopoda > Sepiida > Sepiolidae > Euprymna > Euprymna scolopes. The sequence goes on along the minus strand of NC_136512.1, from coordinate 29,585,613 downwards.
CGTTTAGTTTTAGTTGGAATTGTTTTCATCCGAAGAGAACATTAGAATCTCGACGTAACTATGATTGAGCTAATAGGTTGCTCATTAGTGCAGATATACAGCAATGCAATCAGCACATTACCTTGAGGTAAACCGTTATTTTGTCCACGTCAGCGATTTAGTTTGTTGTGAAATCGCACAAACCCTATACGAGTTTAACCGGTTTCCTCCAAAGGACGAAGTTTCATGGGAGTATGAAATTCACAAGCGGTTCCAAGTCGCATGTATATCTCCATTAGGGGTGATGAAGATATTAGGATTTTTGCAATTCTTGCATGGAGGTGCCGACATCTTCCTACATATAGCGCCTGGTATTCCTAAATTGGTCACCCATCTGGTACTGACCAGGCTTAATGCTGCTTAACTTCGTTGATCTAACATGAAAGCGTTCAGTTTTTAACATGACTCCGATGGGGGTTTGTAGGTGCCAGGTTTCCAAGATCTTTTTCATGAAGCGGCAGTTTACGGTGTCATACGCGGCAGACACACCAGCAAAAAAAAAAAAAAAAAAAAAAAAAAAAAAAGCTGTTACCTGTTTTTCTTTTAAGCTTATCATCGGTAGTTATATATTGGAATTCTATGACAGTAAGTAGCGATTAAGTTAATTAGTATGAATTTTAGAGTTAATTATTTCAATCGGTAACGGTATATTCCGAGCCTACCCCACATTCTCTTCAGTGTGTGTGTGTGTGACGCCATGTTCCGCACCTTATTTCAGATGCTATCTTTTTGTTTTCTTGATAATACCCTACGACTTGCTCCTGCGTGTGTACCAACTTATCCAGCATAGTTAGAATAATTGCCGTGAGATGCTCCATAATTTAAAAATAATTAAATAATTAAATTTTGGTTTGTTTTTCTTTTTATAACTTATCAAAAGCCGTCTGTTCGGCTTCTTATAGGCTAATTGCGTTTGTTGTCGCATTCTGTTTGGCCGATCAACTTGACCAGCGCTCGGTATACTCCGGCAGTTTGCGTAAGTTTCCAGTCTAGCTACAGTTGTCAATCATCCCAGAACGGCCGGAACAGTCTCGGGATCAATGTCTGGCGTCCCGTATCGGGTCACTTTTGTCCCGGAGGATGTTGACAGCTCTGTAATAAGCACAGGCCAAAGCTTGCCCCAGTTGCAACTGTTTAATAAAACGACTTTTCACAGGCCTTGTGTCATATGTCGTGTCAATTCTAGTATGAAACGCTAACGTGTTTTAAACCGATAGATGAAACAGACTAAACTTTGACCTCGTCAAAGTTGAACAAAAGATGAAAATGAACTTTCATGTAATGCAACGACTTTTACGAGTTCATCCGCAAAGACAAATATCATCTTCAAGCGATAAAATTACAGGAAAAATACAAACTTAAATGCAAGGTCGACATTTTTTTTTTGTGCTTGTTGGAGAAATAAATCCACTTTATACAAATTGTACATTTTGCCTATTTTAGTAGTCATTTATTATTATTATTAGTTTTTGCATTTATGCTTTAAAAAGATTCCCCGTTTCACAAATTTCTTTTATTATAATAAAATTAATTAACGTCTCACAGGTTGTTAGATCAACGCAGCGCAATCATCATTATGACGCGCAGTACGCGCTGTTCCTATTTACTATGCCTCCCCACGGGACAGAGTTAGGCACCAGGGTTGTTTTTTAACGTGGAGAAAAGGAACAAAAATAAAAATTGTCTCAGTCGTGAAGGATTTCTCCTCCACTGACAGAGAACAAGAAATTGAACTGCAGCATCTGAAGAACAGATACTACACTTTGATGTTGTCCCGAAGGCCAGGTATTTATTTGCTCCCCCACCGAGCAAATTAGGATCGAGGCCCATTTTTAAAGTGAGGAGTGAAGGGGAAATGGGGACCAACTCCCTGGGGAGTAGGGGAGCTGGATAGTGACAATTGGTATGAAGGGTTGCCCCTACATTGACCAAGGTCTTATCTGTGGGGTCGCCCCCACATAGGGTCTTTGCTTGCAGTATCTGTCGGAACAGATACTACACTTTGATCTTGTCGCCCGGCCCCCTGTGGCCCGGGCGGGCAGTTTGTAATTATTTGCTTCCCCACTGAGCAAATTAGATACAAGGCCGTTTTTTAATGTGTGTGTGGGGGTGGGGGGGATCAGCGCCGAGAGGTGGGAAATGGGAGCTGGATAGTAACTGTTGGTATGAAGGGTTGCCCCTACATTGACCAAGGTCAGATATGTGGGGTTACCCCCACATATGGTCTTTGCTGGTCTTTACTTGCAGCATCTGTCGGAACAGATACTACACTTTGATCTTGTCCCCCGTGCCGCCGAGGCGGGGGGGGGGGGCGGATTTATTTGCTTCCTCACTGAGCAAATTAGGCACAAGGCCGTTTTTTAATGTGGAGAGAGAGAGGGAGGGGGAGGGAAAGGGGGATCCAGCTCCCGAGAGGTGGGAAATGGGAGCTGGATAGTAACTGTGGTCTGTAGGGTGATCCCTACACTGACCAAGTTCAGATATGTGAGGCCACCCCCACATATGGTCCCTGCCAGCCATAGCCAGTCCTTGCCCGCAGCATCTGCCGGAACAGACACCACACCCTGATCCTGTCGCCCGGGCCACAGAGGGCCGGGGGGAGGGGCAGTTGCTTTTACTGTTTATCATGTTTTGTTTGCTTCCGTTGCATCGGTCTCAAAATGCTTGGCACAAAGGCGTCCCAGAATGATGAAACAAAAAGTTGGTAACTACGTCGAGCCATACCGGACACTGTTCGCAATGTGCACTAGTACGCATTAATAAAATTACGAGGAGCCTTCAATAAGTTTCCGGACTTTCTCTTTGGCAAAGGCATTTACAATTGTCATAGACTCTTGAAAATACAGTATATCATAGCTTTACATCTTATGAGATGACTGACCAATTTTTTTTTTTTTTTAATGATTTCAGGATCAAATGACCAGCTACATCAGGAATTGGAATACACCCTACTAAAACCTACTGCAAAAATGTAATCTGGATGTGAGAACACTTCAAAAAACGATATGCAATAAAATCCTGTTTTAAATTTAGAAAAATTAATGCCGCAGAAACGTATAGCGTGCTTTCAGACTGCTTTTAAATCATCTTGCATGAATCGAGCATCAGTTTTTGAGTGGCATAAGAGATTCAAGGAAGGCAGAGAGTCTGTTAGCGATGATGAGAGGTGTGGGAGGAGTAAGTCAGAACACCGAAGTTGATTGGTTTAAAAGAATTTCATGGATAAGGACCGTCGTGTGTCTATTGAAACAATAAGTGCACAGTTTGATGTCAGTGTGGGAGCTGTACACACAATTATTCGCAAAGAACTGAAGATGTGGAAAATTTGCGCAAAGCTTGTCTCAAGGCTGCTCGGTTTTTGTCACAGACCTTGCTTCCGGTGTCTTTTTGTTATTCCCTAAATTCAAGAAAAACCTTAGAGGCTGTCATTATGAGACAATTGAGATGGAAGGGGATGTGACGATGGTCATTGACATGCTCCGGTTTGACGATGAGCGCAACAGCTAAGACGTCACTGTTTTTCACGTTCTTTTCCTCCTTCGCAGTATGGGTTCGAGCCTTCCTGCTTACCACCACTTTTGTTTTTGTTTTTTTTGCTCAACATACACCCCCAAACACCCGGGCAACGCCGAGCACCCAGGCTAGTTTTCTAAAAGTTAAAAACAAAATTTGAAGAATATTAAAATGGCTTCAGCCTTCACTCATCGGGGGGCGGGTGGAAAAAAAAAAAAAAAAACTACTGGATCCATTGTGATTTTTGGAACATACAATTTTTATTCCGTGAACAGTAGGCACAGAATAAAAGTTTTTTTTCATCATTTTTGTTTATTTTCATAAGTGCAAATCCATCTAACTCTCAAATTCCATTCCAGGTCACTGCTTCCCCAACTGTACTGACATGCATAAGTTCAAGTGCAACGTGAACCAACATCTCGCTGCCCTAATCCCTACATAGTACTCCAGTAGATGTTTCCCCTGATAGTAGCCCCCTACACCAAAGTGGCAATGTTTGGGGTGAAAATGTAATTAAAAAAAAAAAAATAATAGAGGCGAGGGACTAGCAGCGTCAGAAATTTTGTGAAAACTATTGAATAATTCCACCTGCTATCTTTCGAAGCTTATAACTCCTCGAAAAATGTAATTAAAGCCCTAATTGTTTTTTCAATTAAAAAGGAGCAAGGAACAAGGTTTCATTAAAAAAAAAAAAACAAAAAAAAAAACTGTTTTTTTTTTTTTTCAAAAAGGTTTTAAACTTCGAACTTTACAGGTAAATTTCTAAAAAAACACTTTTTTTGTTTTAAATTTGAATATATTTATAGATCTTTTATCTTCAATTTGTGATATATAAAACTTTGGTACATAAATTAATTATTTACTTTTTAATAGACATTTTAAAATGGGGAGGGGGCGTGAATTAAAAAAAAAACGTTTGTCTAAAATATTATATTCGGTTTATTGGAAAGAGCATAAAATTTCACATTGACCCTGAAAATATCGTAAAAATAGAATCAATAGAAAAAATTTGATAGATTTTTAAAATTTAAAAATTGAAAAATACTGAACTCGTAACATTCAATTAATTTCATTACTATTTTTTTAAAAATATTTCTATTACTTTTTATACAACTTTAATAGTTTATTTTGAAAGTATAATCCATAATGAAAATAAATAACCCACCTTTAAAAGAGAAATTACAAATTTTTTATATATTATTTGCAGTTTCGTGTTAGGGGTGTCAAAAATTCCTACAAAAATTCTGATACACCTAGCGAGGGACTATCTGAATAGGTATTAAAATATTTGAACAGTCGGTACTCTCTGGTAGAAGTGTTTACTATCGATAATCCAATCCTTTTCCACAGGAGACGATAACGCTTGGTAAGATTACATAGGGCTGTGCAGAACTGATCCAAGGGTGCGAAAAAAAAAATATGTAGCTGAAATCTCCAATGCCTTATTTTATATTCTTTTCCTTGGCAATCTAAAATATTCCGTTGTGGAGGACCCCCTTTCGAGGGAGGGAAAAGGCTGGGTCACCTTGCCGATAAGAATATAAATGATAAGAGAAAATTTTAAAGCAGGTCACGCAGAAAGGTAAAAGAATCCAGCACTCCCTGTTGTTGGTCTCCACCGCTGACACCATAAAGAATGTGGAGGTGGGGCGAAACAGAAACGGGAGAGCCACAAGAAAAAGAAAAAGAAAAAAAAAAAACAAGAGTGAGGGTGGGGAAAGGGGTAATAATGTACGCGGGTTGGTTTGAATAGGTAAATTCGCTCGGCCTCCTTCAGTTTTTTCAAGTAGGGGGACAAGCCAATACAATTACTCTCTCGCTAGGGTGATTTTGAAAGAAAGGAGAGAAAAAAGGGGGTCCATGAATCCGAAATAAACGGAGACTTCCTATTTATTCAAAGCGACAATGGGGGGCATTCTAAATAGAAGCGAGGTTTAACGGTCCGGACGAAAACGAAGCTAGATATTAAAGGGAAGGAAAAGGGGGAGGCAGGAGGTTGAGGAAGGGAAGGTATGAGGGGGGGGAATAACGTTAGATCTGAACACATTTTGAGTTTTTATCACTTTAAGCGCATGTTTTTTTTTCTCTCAAAAAACCAACTTTATTATCTTAATTTTGTTAGAGTAAGAAAAAGAGTGAAGAGAAAGGTGTGAGAGGGGATTAGAAGAGGAGGTTAACGAGGAGAAAGACATACGGAAAAATAACGATAAATAGGTATTAAATAGAAAAAGAAAGGGAAAAATTAAGGACGATGAATATAGGCTAAATACGAAAGAGAGAGAAAGAGACAGAAGGCAGAGGGAAGAAGAATAGAGGGGGAAAGGAAAAAAGAGGGAAAGAGAGAAGAGAAATTAAAGAGAAAGAGCGAGAAAAAGAGGAAGAGAAAGGAAGAAAAAGAGAGAAAAAGAAAAAGAGAGAAAAAGAAAAAGCGAAAAAGAGATAAAAAGAAAGAGAGAGAGGAAGAAAGAAAGAGAGGAAATGAAAACGAAAAAGAAAGAGAAAAATACAAAAAAAAAGTTAAAAAGTAAATGAAAAAGGAAAAGTGGAGCAAGGGGGTTGAAAAAAAAAATAAAAGGGTAAAAAAAAAGAGGAAAAGTAGAAAGAAAACGGGGGGGGGAGAGAGAGAGAGAGAGAGAGAGAGAGAGAGAGAGAGAGAGAGAGAGAGAGAGAGAGAGAGAGCAGAAGAAAAAGTAATTAAATCGCTACGCATCTAATAGTTGGTCACCTTTAAATTTCCAGACAAAACTTTGCAATTCGGGGTCGTTTACAAAACATTCCACCACACCTGATGGCGACATGTCAAGCTTTCAGGTGGTTAGGGCGGATGGAGGCTAAGTATTAGTATGACAAAATAGAAGGAGGAGGAGGAGGAGGAAGCCCCCCACCCCCCACATCCAGTTAATCTCTCTTTCTCTATCTTTGCTACTTAACCAATCATCCAACCCTCCCTCGTTTACTAGTTTACATTCACTTCTTGACATGAAAGATGGAGGTGGACATGGATAAAGTTTTTCTTTCCGGATTACTGGGTGCATAAAAAAAAGGAACAGGCAATCAGAAGGGTACAAAAAAAAAAAAAAAAAAAAAAAAAAAAAAAAAAAGAGCGGCTAAGAATTGTAACCCCCCCTCCTCCCTCCCTTTCCTAAGAAAAAAAAAATGAATACAGGAACTTATATCTGTAGATGAACAAATTTTTTTAATTTCTTTTTATTTTACAAATGACAATTTGCTTGGGAAATGAAAATCTACTTCCGCTTAAATCGACATAAGAATTTCTAAGACTCAAGCCAGGTTTTACAATCCACAGATTCTAAAAAGGGTTAAAAAAAAGAAAAAAAAAAATTAAAAAAAAAATGTTACCACAAGCAAGATAAGTTACTCTTCCACCTAATTAGGTAGGGTTTTAATGTTTTTACGTAATGTAAAAAGCTTATTCGGCCCGAACAATAAGCCATGCCAACCGGTACGGCGGTACACGACACGACTACAGGAAAAAATAAACAAAATACCGCAATGTATTTGTTACGCGGCCATTTTTTCTTGTGATCGCGTATCGATAATATGAATTATTTTTTTTTTTTAAGTATGTTGACATGTTCAATTCTTGACAGCACCTGTTTCGTAGCGCAGAATCATTCATGCAATTATGTCAATTTTTGAATTTATTCTGCTCCTAACTCAACAGAAGAAAAGGAACTTAAAAGAAAATAAAGGAATATGGGCATCATTACAAAATCCGAAAACTGTAAATCTGTAAAAGTGAACGTGTGTGTGTGTGGGGGGGGTGTACATTTTCCTACGCAATAACTCCATTTTCAGTCTACAGACTCAAAATTTGATATAGAGTACTGAGATTTGGGAAAATCTTTGTAATCCGTTTTCGGACAAAAATTTGGCCGTTAAGGGGTCAAAGTTCAACGATTTGACCTTTGAGAACTCTACCAAACTCCTCCGCCAATTTTGGGTATAAACACTTTAAATTTTAGATATAGGTTCGTTGGACATGGATCTAACATGAATCTAACTTAATAACTTGATTCGAGCCTAAAACAATAGATGTTAAGGAGTCATAATAGGGGTCAAAATTTAAAAATAAATTGACCTCTGCAGTCTCTACCAAATTACTCAGACAATTTCTGATCTAAACATTTGAAATTTTACATAAAGGGTATTCAGAGATCAGGCAAGCTTTTTAATCGGTTTGGGTCAAAAATCTGAGCAACCAATATATAAATGTATGTATGTTTGCATGTCTGCCTAAAACTTTCGACAGAGGCGGCGGATTTTTAGAAGATCAGTATCGTTTTGAAGTTCTACCCTTCAGACGACAAATACCGAAAAATTGGATAAAAACATTAATTTCTTCATCGTCAACTGGGCATTTTTCAACAGGGAGGGGTCGCTTTTCTTCCTACTACCACTTTTTTTTTTTTTTTTTTTTTTTTTTTTTTGCTCAACACACCTGCGGGCAACACCGGGCTGAAATGCTAGTAGGTAACTAAATATGTTCATCTCATTAGAAAAAAAAAATAGGGAATTAAAATGAATGTTTAAAAGAATATGCAAATTAGTTAGATCTTTTGCAGATGAATGCAGTTCCACAGTCCATATATAACAAAGTTGTATTTTCTTTTTAAATAAATAGAAGAAAGGGTTTTTAATATGAATATCAATACACACAAAAAGAATGTAGGAGTATGTAAATATGTATATGTGAGTGTACATTTTGATTACATTTGATAAAAAAAAAAACGTGAGGTTAATGACACCACGAAGATCTAACTGCAAAACCTCTTTCATGTCCTTCAAAGATTATCCCCCTTTTCAATACCAGTTTTGTTCAGATATATTTAATTCAACGACCTCATTTATCCACTACTAACAACAGCAACAATCGGTAATGAGCTCGAATCATACGAGGTGCCTTCTGTTAATAATGGGGAACTCATTTTTTTTTTTTAATTTTATTTATTTTATTAAAATCTTATTAGGTATAAAGTACATGTTTTAAGATAATTAGTTTCATATTTGTAATTCTATATTTTATTATGGTCGAAAATTCAAGCCAGAGAAAATGAATTATTAAATGAATAAAAAAATAAAAAAAATTTATTTTTATTTTAAATGTAAAAATTGATTCGGGGAAGTCAATAGATTCTCATCAATTTCCGTACGGATGAAATTAATCTTTAATTTTGTTAAACCGCTATAATCCCAAAAATATTAATGAATGTACCGAGGTTAAAAAAAGTAATTATTTTGTATTACGATTACGGTTGCCAACGTCAATTAATTGGAAAGCTCCATAAACAAGGAAGTTATAAGTTACAGGATAGGTAAGGCCTCAGTTCTAGATATATCTAGGGCTTTTGACAGTGTATGGCATGAGGGTCTCCTCAAGAAGATTAGATCATACGGTATCACTGGTAGAATACTTAACATAATAAAATCCTTCTTAGATAAGAGAAAAATCAAGCTTGTCCTCGACGGTCGTACATCTAAACAATATGATATAAATGCGGGAGTGCCCAGGGGTCTATCCTTGGACCTCTACTGTTCCTGATATTCATACATGACCTCCATGACAAAATTGCCTCTGAGATGGGTATATATGCTGATGACACCACACTCTATAACAGGCATGACAGGAAAACAAATGAACATATATCTAAAGAAATGGCAGAAACACTAGAGGATGACTTCCGATCAGTAATGGAATGGGGACAAAAATGAATCGTCACGTTCAATGCCGCCAAGACTAAACTAGTTTCATTCAATAATTACAAGAAACCTTCTCTACCACCTATAGCAATGGCCAACGACTCTTTATCTGAGAGTACGTCTTTCAAGCTCCTTGGCCTAATGTTCACAGGAAACATGAGTTGGAACAATTACATCGAGGGCATTGCCAGGGCCGCTGCAAGGAAGGTGGGCTCTCTCTACCGTGCTAGAAAACTACTAACACCCGAAAGTATCCTGTACCTCTATAAGGCAACTATTCGCCCATGTATGGAGTATTGCTGTTATATTTGGGCTGGTGCATCGGCTACTAGTCTCTCGCTCCTTGACAAGGTTCAAAAGAGAGTCGCAAATCTGATAGGCCCTAAACTGGCATCAAAGCTTCAGCCTTTGTCACATCAACGAAACGTTGCATCCCTCTGCCTGTTCTACAAGTATTTTAATGGTGAATGCTCTGATGAACTGCAAGCACTTGTGCCCCCACGACATGAACACCCTCGACAGACCCGACAAGCTGCAAAATCCCACCCCCACACTGTAGAGATCCCTAGATGTAAAAGATCTTTCTACTCCAGTAGTTTCTTCCCCAGAACCGTTAGACTTTGGAATTCCATTCCAGGTCACTGCTTCCCCATCTGTACTGACATGCAGAAGTTCAAGTGCAACGTGAACCAACATCTTGCTGCCGAAATCCCTACATAGTACCCCAGTAGTTGTTTCCCCTGATAGTAGCCCCTACACCAAAGTGGCAATGTGCCTTGTTTGGGGTGAAAATGTAATAACTAGCTCTGCAAGATCTGGAAAAAAAACTTCACTCTCGGATTTAAATTAAGATTTCATAACGTTTTGTCCACATTGCTGTAAACCCTTTTAAAAAATCATGTAAGAAAAGAAATGAGATGCGTTTGATTCCAATGGACGAAGAAATACGAAATCGAACGATCGAATTACCAAGCAAGGAGTGAGAGATCGCATTAAATGGTAGTATCGTTAATAATCTGCAAAAGACGTCTACGTTGGAGGGGGAAAAAAAGGAGAGAGAGAGGGGGGGGAAGGAAGGAGGGAAAGGAAGGAGGGAGAAAGAGGAGAGAGAGTGAAAAAAGGAAAGGAGAAGGAAAGAGGGAGTGAGGGAAGGGGAGAGAGAACGAAGAGGAGAAAAGGGGTGAGAGAGAGCGAAAGAAAAGGGGGGGGCGCTACTATTGGATGTGAATTGCCAGAAACAACCAATAATTTACGTTTTATAAGATACCTAAGCTTTATACCAGGTGCGTAAAAGGATTCAGATTATTTTTTTTTTTATCTAAAAGATGATCAGGTATTTTTTGTTTGTTTGTTTTGTTACGTGTGGGTTGGAGGTCACGTGAATATATAACGAATTTAACCTGGTTGGATTAAGGTTGATTCAACAGATATGCATATGTAATAAGGCTTAATCCCAACAGCTTTCATTTGAAATTTATGACGCATACATTCTTGTTGCATCGATGCCGTCAAGGGAGGAAGAGGCGCAGTGGATTTAGAGGAAAAATAAAAATTTTACACGTTTTAAATATGACCCCCCCCCCCACCTCTCTTTCTTTCTCATCTGTGTGTGAGTTTATCTTCTATCGGTCTCGATCTGTATTTTTCGGTACGCGTACCCGGTCTCTTTCTCGATATGTGTACCCGGGTCTCTCTTTCCTTTTTGGGTACATGATACCGGGTTTTTCTCTTTCGGGACGTGTCCTTGGGTATCTCTCCCTCTCTTTTCAGTACGTCTCCAGAGGGCTCCCTTTCTCTTTTTCGGTATATGTACTCGTGCCTCTCTTTTCTATACGTATCCACTCTCTTATGTATACGTGCATCTCTATCTTCTGTCTCACCACCACCTTTCTCTCTCTCTCTCTCTTTCTCTCTCTCTCTCTCTCTCTCTCCTGTCTACATATCTTTCCCTCTCTAAGCCATCTCCCACATATCTCTATATCTCCCTTATGCATACACACCGCAAGAGCAGGCCCATCTATTTGCTATGATGCAGATGAAATAAAACCAATGACGTGGATGCTGAGAGATGATGTATTAAATACAAAATAAATAAATAAATAAATAAATAAAATAAAATAAAAAAGGCAAAAAAAAAAAAAAAGAAACAAAAACGAAAAATGAATAAGCTCTTTTTAAAACCAATTCATGAAACGCAACTCTCGGCGTTTCGAAAAGGTCGTCACTATGGCAACAACATGGCTACAGGGTCAGATTAGTGAATAATCTTTAAGCCGATTTAATGTGAGGATACTTTTAGTGCGTGCGTGCGTGTGTGAACTGAGCCTAATTAATGAACTAAATCCAGTCTCTCATAAAAGTTGTTGCTTAGTCGATTGCAAACTAAAAAAAAAAAAAAAAAAAAAAAAAAAAAAAGTTTAGTGAAAATTGGTTTTATCATATTTCTCGCACTGTACTACTTTACAAAGAATAAACATTTTGCGCATTTTCAAAAACGTTGGGGGTTTTTATCGACAATACTTGAGTACAATTGTTTCAGCCCATAGCTAGTATTTAAGTATACAATTGCTCTTAATTATAATTATACCAGCTGGGCAACCGATCAGCGTGCGAACCAAATTCTCAAAATTTCGACAGCTTATGGACAGTCGTTTCCCATCAACAATTCGGTATCCGCATTTATTTTGTATCCCCAACAAATGCTATGTGCCATGTGTGTAGGTGATCTCCGATTTTCAAGATGTTGGACTAAAACTTGCCTTAATATCGCTTACACAGATTATACGAAGCTTTCGTATAAGCTGTATCGCCTGAAGAGGTCTCTAGTTATTGATAACTAGCTGACCGAAACATGCTCATGACTGTGTAGCAACATATTACTGCTTATGTAAAAACAAATAAAGAGTATGCATTGCTCTACTTCGGTACTGAGCACTGATTAACCTCGTTAAGCTTCATTGGTTACCTAAGTTCTGAAAAAACAATAACCTCATATATATATATATATAGGGTGACCCCCAACCCCCCCAAAAAAACAAAAGCTAAATGGAGGCCATCTGGAACTTATGCTGTAGAACAGAGAGAAAAAAAGGCCAAATAGCCTAGTGTTTTGATGTGATGTTTTGAATATAATAAATTAGTTATGACCAAAGTTTCATTTCATTCAGACAAAACACTAAGAAACGGGGCCTGTTTTTTGGGGGTCACCCTGTAATTATATATATATATATATATATATATATATATATATATATATATATGTATGTTAAGTTTGCAGGTTGAAACAAGTAACGTAGAAAGCAATACAAATGACGACTCAACAAACAAAGGTAGATCAAATAAAAAGTGTATTAGGAAAAGGTATATTTACAGGATATTTACATAATGGTGTCAAATAAGTGAGTCTTTGCTGGAGAAACATATCTGCTCTCGGCGGCCTTCGGTGGCTTCTGGTGAACACACACTCAGACTAACTGAGTCTTCCTATCTATGTGTAATTACTATCCACATATGCAAATGAATGTGTGCCACCACAACAATAAACAAGGTCATTTTTACATAACTTTAACGCAAAATGATCGCTTACTTTCGAACAAGATAGCGTTTTTAAGTACAGATATTTCAATACATTTAGTCCTAATTTAAAAAATACCATAAAAAATACAAAATCGAATGCACAATAATGCATATCGGTTCATTCGTAAATAAATCTTAATCTTTTGTTAATAGCTGAAAAAAGGAATCACTTCGTAATGCTTGGAAATTTGAAAGGAATTTGGAAGCATTCAAACGGCCGAATATAAAATTATTTCTGGTTTTAAAATTCTTAGTAAGTACTTATAAGTGAGTGTGCTTCTAACAGTATTTTGTGTTATTTTTTTTTGTTTTCAGTGGAACGGTCTTCAATTTACGTAGGCCAAGCAATATGCATGAACGCCATATATGTTTTATTTTTTGTTTTGTTTTATTTTTTTGCTAGGTGGAGGTAGTAACGGTTGATTAGAAGTGCAGATTTTTTTTCCATTTTTCTTTCTACAGATAAAAAAAAAAGAAAAAACCTCTTGAGAGACAATGATAATTAATTAGCATTGCCTACCCATCCACATACCGCTTAGATTTTTTTTTTTTTAATTTTTTTTTTTTATAATGCCTCCACACGTACGCGTGAACAATTGGGGTATCTTAAATTAAACGATACGAGAAACTGAATTTTTTTTTTTTTTTTTTTTCTTCGCACAAGCACATACCTGACCACAACCGACTAGGTTCCGCGATAACAAATTAGATAGGTACCCCGGAAACGAAAACGTAATCAACGAGGGAATGGGAGGGGATGTAAAAAAAAAAAAAAAAAAAAAAAAAAAAAAATTAAAGCCACAAGATGTCTCTTTGAGTGACGACACCTGCTCTATCTGTTCTCTAAGACAAGCACAGCGTCACAATCGCGACTACACACACACACACACACACACACACACACACACACACACACACGTAGCGCTCGCTCGTGTAACTGTCCGTTACAATTCATTATTCTGAAGCGCACATGCAGAAAGGTATTTTAGTTCTCTCCCGCTGGGAGAACTTAGACACTAGGGTCGGAAAGTGGGATCGTGTAGTCAGCGTCCTCGTGGAGGGGCACTCTGACCTGGAAGAAAGCGTATGGGCAGCCCAGTAGATATTCCCGGTAAAGGCACCTCAGGCGATTAACAATAAACTAACCCTTTCTCAAAGAGAGAAGGCAAGGTCTCGGAAGGTGGAACGCCTAGAACTGCACAGAATTGACACCCCACCGCCAAATAAACAGGGACCGGATCATTACAGGAATGATTTAAACATTGTCGATTTTGGGGGTCCGAGGATAAAAATCCCTAGCCGATTTATGCGACCATCAAAGGGGTTTACTGTTATTTAAACCCATATATTGTCTTTGGAAAGTTACTTACCTCCCTCCCATGTGTAACGTTGTAGCTACACGTAAACACAAGGTACGAACAATATTGGCAGAAAAAAAAGATAGGGGGGGGCATAGTTTTGAAAGCTAGTTAATCATAATTTTTTTTGTAGGTTTCCGACTACATTTTTATTGTATTTGAAAGATCAAAGTTAATTTCCAAAAGGAAACATTTGTACACGTGAAAAAAAAAAAAAAAAAAAAAAAAAAGTTATAATGAAAAATGATTTCACGGCGACATTCGGAAGCTTACAAATTCAGCTAAATTTTGAAGTTAAATAAATTCATTGTAAAAATCATTTGAAAGAAATATGACTTTTCTGCGTCTATTTCAAAGACAATTAGTAAAGTCCTAAAGATGTTGAATAAAATAAAACACATAGTTTATACAAATAATGGTTTAATTAGCCTCCAAAAGCGAAAGATTCTGCCTTTGTTTAAGCATAAACAAAGTCGTGTAAGTGTAGATTCTACGGAAGCCCAAAATGTCAGAAAGTCAAAAGGCTGTCTGAAAATGACGTCAGGTAGTTGGAGGGGATGCTGGTTTTCTTTTTTCCCCAGCCGTGCATCCGTACATTCATATCGTAAACGTTGGTATAATTTTTAACATTTCTTAAATGAATAAATAAATAAAGCAGGAACACAGAAAAATAATTAAATTATTTTGTGTGTGTGAAAATTTTAAATGAACAAGCTTAATTCAATGATAATATCGGTTATTCGAGAAAATTTTTCTTCGGGTTATATCGAATTCATTAATACGGACTTTAGAGGCTTTTTTCGTAATGTTCGTAAAAAAATAAATAATTTTTCTTTTTATTAATTGTTATAATTTACTATGCTTTATTTTCATAAATGCAAAAATAAATTAATTCATTTTCTTTTTTCTTTTTTTAATACTGAAAACCATAACTTTCGTAAAAGCGTTTTTTGTTTGAACAAAAAAAAAAGATACATTTCAACTAGGATTCAAATAAAAATAATGGATTCATTATATTCGGTGATTATTTGATAAATATTGAAAATTTCATCAAAATTGGTTGATTTCCTGATTTTTGGTGAATTTTTAAGTAAAGGGAGGGGTCAAAATGATTATACATTTTGCGCATTGGCTATTCATTTTGCACGTACATATATATATATACACCACCTTTTTTAGGCTATTTTATAAGTTCCAAATCTCAGCGACTATTGATCAGAATTAAACGAATGAAAGCTCATTGAAAAGGTAATGATCTGAATTGTGTAGTGGACTAAGTGACTTTTGCTCTTAAGGTCGCACATTAAAGGGATCATCCATCACCCAGAGACTATTTTTGGCACATTTTACAGCCATAAAATGTTTCAACCAATTTATTTTTCTAGTTTTGCATATGAATTACAAAATATCTGATTTCTTGATGGAAAGGAGACTAAACTCTTTTGGAAATAGGGTACGATAATCAATATCTCCAGCATCAAATAATCTTTATACACCGTGAAATTTACTTTATGTATGAAAAGGAGGAGATATAACATATTGGTTGTCTCCCCTGTGGCCTTGTCAGGCCACTAATATGTGTGTGTGTACATGTTATATATACCATAGTTGTTTCAATATTAACAGTAATTCATTAAAGTGATTTAATAAACAAGTGAAGCATGCATGAATGCACAGTGAACGAGGCATAAAAAAATGACTAAGTTCAGAATTTTTACCCCCTCCTCCATCTGGGTCCAAAAATCCCCAGGGTAAATCAAATCCTGGTGAAAATGAACAAACGGTGCAGTTTTAGGCCTTAACATATGTAAATTTGAGTTCTGCTCCATGCAAAAAAAAAAAAAAAGAAATGACTAAGTCCATCATTTGCCCTCCTCTCCCACCATTTAGCCCCAAAAGTCCCCAAGGCCTTAACATATTTACGTTTGAGTTCAGCACCATGCAACACTGCTAAATAGACATACACAGAAAACGTTGGACAAATATGGTAAAATGATCCCCAAAATGGAGTGTTTTTATTAGCCATAAAAGAGCCCCTGGGGCACACCCAAGAGTTATTGTGAAGTATAGACAAACAAAATTATATAGAAATCAGTTAGTTACAACTTTTCAGAAAGTTTTATAAAAATCCAAGGCATCAGTTTCAATTTCAGCCATTTTAACTTCAAAGGCACCCCTAGGGAGGCAACCGGAGTTTTCCCGGAAAACCCGTTCTGTTTTCTTGGCCTTTTGGTCAAGATCAAAGTGTAGTATCTGTTCTTCAGATGCTGCACTTCCATTTCTTGTTCTCTTTCGGTGGAGGATCAGTCTTTCACGACTGAGACAATTTTTTATTTTTGTACCTTTTCTCCACGTTAAAAAACGACCCTGGTGTCTAACTCTGTCCCGTGGGGAGGCATAGTAAATAGGTACTATTTTACTCCTATCATGTTTACTGTTAGTGCAAATTTAAAAAGAATTCCCAGGCATAGTTATTGAGAAAAGTGCAGAGAGACGAACGGACAAAGGTGAATTTACAGGTCCACCCTTCTTTTGTCGGGGAACTTGTATTATTTCCAGTATTAGAGATCTCTAAGATTCCTCCTCCCTATTTTTTTTTAATTTTTTTTTTTTATTTTGTTCCTACGCAATATTGGACGTTTCTTGGAGGGCCTCACACAATCCATGCAC
>NC_136512.1:29556236-29566236 GCF_053919585.1 Euprymna scolopes | reverse complement strand
GAGAGAGAGAGAGAGAGAGAGAGAGAGAGAGATATGGCGCTCGTATATATGACAAAGGGTGTGATAGAATGGTATTGGGGTGTATGACCCACAGACGAAAGCATCTATTGTCTAATTTCCGCCATTTTTTTCAATTTTTTAATTTTATCAAACTGGCTGTATGATTAGAATCTTCACTCCGCAATTGCAATAAAGGAAATTAGGAGAGAAAGAAAAAGACAGCCGTAAAAAACAAAACAACGTTCATCCCACCCCCTCCACCGTGTATAATAAGGACACATTTTCCTCATAAAAGTATTTAAAATTTCTCATGATAATATTAAAAATGTTTAATTGTTACTATTAAAAACATCACATTAAAATTAAAATATAAAAATGTTCTTAAGAGTTTCTGGAATTCTAAATATAGAATAGAAAATTGTTCCTTTTCGAGAAAATGTTTCAAGTTGTGCTTTTACATTTGGCGCGTTTCTGGAACTTTCCATTCACTATAACTATATATATATATATATATATATATATATATATATATATATATATATATATATATATATATAAACAATAAAATATATATAAACAATAAAATATATATAAACAATAAAATATATATAAAAAATAAATAAATATAAAAAATAAATAAATACATAAAAAAAAGAAATAAATATATAAAAAAATAAATAGCGCTGATAGCGTCAACTGTTTAGTGAGTAAGATGGAGTTGTTAGGCTGTTCCAGGTTGTCAGACGCTGACTAGATTAACTCCGGCTCCTTCGGGTCAAGATGTTCTTCAGATACTGCACTTCAATTTTTTGTTCTTTGTCAGTGGAGGAGAAATCCTTCACGACTGAGAATTTTTTTTATTTTTGTTCCTTTTCTCCACGTTAAAAACCGACCCTGGTGTCTAACTGTCCCGTGGGGAGACATTGTAAATAGGAACTCCGGGTAATATTTCCCCGTATCCAGATCCCGTCGAAAGGACTCTTATAAATAAGAATCCATTACATGCATCCTAAAAAAAACAAAACAAAAAAACTCGATATTTGACAATTATAAAGATGTTTTGACCTTCGCTCTGATCGAAGAAATAATTTTCCCTAACTCATCTTCTAAACGTAAACCAGACAGAGGTTATGTCGTAGTTAATGTTAGTAGAGGTTGTATCTGCCTGTTCTACAAGTATTTTAATGGTGACTACTCTGACGAACTACAAGCACTTGTACTCTCCCGGTGTAAATATCCGATAAAACCCGACAAGCAGCTAAATCCCACCCCTTCATAGTAGAAATCCCTAGGTGTAAAAAATCTTTCTATTCCAATAGTTTCTTCCCCAGAACTACTAGACTTTGGAACTCCCTTCCGGGATCCTGCTTTCCCAACTTTACATAAATTCAAGTGTAATAAGAACAGACATCTTGCTGCACAACCCCCTTCATAATATCCCTGCAACTTATGTCCCAGATAGTAGCCCCCTACTCCAAAGTGGCACTGTGCCTTATTTGGGGTTTAAATTGAATTTAAAAAAAAATAAAAAATAAAAAATAAATTAACTTGCTTAGATGACTTGTAAATATTTTTATTTGTGTTTTTATGTACAACAAATACTTTTCATTTTTCTTTAAATTCCTAGTTTTATTCATTTATTTTTTTTTAAATATATGTTCCATGTTTAATACTCATAGACTCAAACACGTTACAGTGACGTCGGAGGGATGTGAATGAGTTTGATGATTATTGCTAGCAATGTCATTTACCGACGAACAGTTTCCGATTAAGCACGTCTAAATTAACTTGTCTGTTACAGTACTGTTGCCACATCCGGGGAGGTACCGAGTCTTGTTGCAATTCGCATAGCTGGAAGAACTTCCGGTATACTGTGATGGTAGTTGAGCTTCTAGGCAGAAGTCTCTTTACGCAGACGCGAATTTAGGTATCCAAATCAGTTTCCAGTTTGATACTGTTCGAACAAGACGTACGTTTATTTTTTTATTTTTTTATTTTTTTTTACATGGTGGTCACCACTTATGAAGGCCCGGAAGTCACTCAGGGATAAGGGTTATTGCAAGTACAGTACGTTAATGTGGAGATTTGATGAAGCGTTTATTTAAGGGGGCAGTTCATTAGGAATTTGTTAACGTTGGACTTGAAGACATCCAAGTTGTAGTCAGGTGGGAAGCAGGCAGACGGAACAGTTCCACAGGTGTGCAGTTCTAAGAAAGAAGCTTTGTTCATGGAATCCACGTTTTGATTTAGGCACAGATAAAGAGTGATAGTCTTTGATGGGATTCGAACAGAAGGAATTTCCCGCTTCCCGTCTCCACAAAAGCATTCTTGGATATTCATGACTTCTTTGGCAATCCCTGTAAATGGGACCTTTGAATTATTTTTATCTTAGGTTTACTTTTGGCAGCCGCGTTAACTACCATATTCCTTATTTTGTCCTTTAGTCCTCACATTCCAGGAGCGATGTTTCTGACAAAGAGGGAAGAATTGGTTTTCTGTGTCAGAATCTATTTCATTTAACACTTATCATTGGCATGTTTTTGACCGTAAAGTATTTTTAAAGCCTCTGTGCATCAAATGGATTTATGCGTCGTCTGTAACGATTTCCATTAATAAAAATAAAAATTAACTATTCTGCATCAACGAACTTCAAACTAGTAGCGTCTTCATATTAGAAAAGGGAGATAATCTACAACGCGCTGGCTTAAAGGCTCATAATGGCATCACTTAAAAGATGTTATTTTTTTTCCCTCAAATTCTACGCGTTACTTTTCCGTAATATTTGGTGTATACAGACACTTTTGCTTGATAAGTATATTCACAAGTTTTATTTTACTTTGAATTGCCATACTTAACTTGTGCATTAATCTGAATAAAGGCCACTAGTTGTTCCAGTTGCCATATCATAATTTTTATCTAACTCAATGGAACACATTATCGCGGGATTACTTCCCTGCATATTACAACAGTTGTCTTTAAATCGACAAATACTTATCAAACTGAAAATTTTCCAAGTTCAGAGTTTCAATTTTGTAATAAATAAGCACCTCCTACCCCCACAGATAGTAATACTACTACTACTACTACTAATAACAATAATAATAATAATACTACTACTAATAATAATAATAATCTTCGTTTTCAAATGTATTGGACAGAAAGAAAGAAATTTGTTTGGAGATGCAATTTCATATTCCCTAGACAATTCCGCCGTCAAGGGAAGCTGACTCAACCCGCTTAAGATGAATTGCTGCTTGCATGGCTTGGCATGGCATGGCACCTGGGGAGGTGTATCATTTCCTGCCTTGACAGAGTACAAAATCGACTTCGAAATCTAGTGGGCATGATTTCTTCTCTTTAGCTCATTTATCAAAGTAGAGACGTCATTATTCTCTCTTCACTATCGTTACGTCGAGTAGC
This sequence comes from Euprymna scolopes, assembly GCF_053919585.1. Lineage (NCBI taxonomy): Eukaryota > Metazoa > Mollusca > Cephalopoda > Sepiida > Sepiolidae > Euprymna > Euprymna scolopes. The sequence continues at coordinate 29,562,816 of NC_136512.1, read as the reverse complement.
TTTTAGCCTCCACAAGTGATGACCCAACAGTGAATACAAAAAAGAATTAATGGTTCTTAGTCTCCCAGATGGCGATCCATCTTAACCAGATACTCTTAATGCGAACGGTAATTACAAACACTTAACTATTAGTTAGAATTAAAACTATTGGATAGAATTGCAACAAACTCGGCATAAAGAGCCCTTAGTATTCTGGCAGTAACAACTTCGCGCACACCAAGTATGATACCTAGCTTTGATACATCAGTAGCAGGCACATTAAATACATTTGTAGTTAGTTCTCTCTCATGGTGTGAAATGTGACACAAGGGTCGGAGAGTAAGATTGAAAAGACACACCATCGTCAGCAATCACTCGTGACGAGTATGATTGTTCTCCCGTTGGTGAGATTAGGTCTGGTCATTTGTGGGTCCTCGGATGGCTGTTGAAACCGATCCTTGACCTGAAGGCTTTATGCAGTGGGGGCATGTGTGGGTGGTCGTCTTAGTGGAAGAGGCGGAAGGAGCTGTGTTGGTAGTAGATCTCTCCTTTCTCTTGTTTTCTGTGGCATTCTCAGATAGGGGAAGCCTCAACAGATTAGCCAACATACATACATACATATATATATATATATATATATATATATATTATATATATATACACACATACACACAACTCGCATTATACACGCTACCACTCATTGTTAGCACACGTATTGAAAATCATTCAACTGATATCATTTGTATTAATGGCATCAATACTCAATAATTGTAACAAGAATTGAATTGATTTGAGTTTTCTTTGTATTTTTTTTTTAATCATTTTTGTATTCATTTTTTCGATTTTCTTTCAATAAACGATCTTTTGTCACGTTTTACCCAGTTTTTCATTATAAGAATATTTAAAAAAATAAAAACCAAAACACTTTGGCCAATAAATTACGCATTGTTAATTTTTGTACAAACATTTTTTTTTTTGGGCAATATTTCTTATAGCAACTTATTTCCGTGTCGCATTTTATTTTATCTAGCAACACAAACTATCGCTGGCTATTCATTTATCCACCCCTCTCTCTCTTTCTCTCACACACAAATAAAATTGGTAAAATAAAAGAAACATTTTCCAGGAACAATATAAATAGAAATAAAACTATCCTAATCCATTCCAATTAAGCAGGTGTTAAAATAAAGGGGGCGCCTTCAGCCTTTGACAGACTAGGGATACCAACGAAAGAGTACCTGCGCGTGAAATTTTTGTGGCAGGAGGTGCGCAATACCTAACCACACCTCTCCTTAATTGAAATTGTTTAATACCAATGGCCAGTGAAGTGTATGTACACGGCGACTGGGAACAAATGCCGAGATAAGCGGAGAGCACATACAGCGTCTAGAATTCCCAAATAGTCACCCATCTGGTACTAACCAGGCTCAACGTTACTTAACTTCAGTGATATGACGAGAACCGGTGTGTCAACGTGGTTATGCAGTGTTAAAATAAGGTCACCTTTTAATTCAACATTCACAAAAGGTGAACTCCGCACTCATAAAACAAAAGAAAGGGGTCTAGATCAGTTGAAGTTTTGGGAAGAGCTAAGTCATTCAAAAGCATTAACCCGTGGGTAGGAATAACATGGAATCTGATTGGTTTACAAGCTAGACTAAACATCACGCGAATATATAAAAACAATCAGTAATATGAACTTCATGCTGTTAGCCTGACGATTCCTTATAGAAAGGCAATGCAGACGCCTCTGTGTAGCTTAATTGCCACATATTTTCATACTTTAGTAATTATATATATATATATATATATATATATATATATAATCTCAAACATAACGTAACAAATTGAAAAATAATTGCAACTGCTCTCCCAATTTCAGATTTTGTAATCATACCCATATTCCTTTATTTTCTTTTAAAGTTGACAAGTTCTTTTTCTGATGAGTTAAGGGCGGAATAAATTAAGAAATCTGCATAATAATTACATGAATGATTCCGTGCTACGAAACAGGTGTTGTTAAGGATTCTGCATTTCAATGTACTTTGAGAAATAAACGGTAAGATGGTCAACGTCTTGAAATTTGAATTTACTTTTGTCATATATATATATATATATATATATATATATATATGCTCTGTAGTTATATCGAGCTTTATAAATTCAAGGTGAAATATAATTAAACATTTTCATATATATATATATATATATATATATATATATATATGCGTGTGTTTATGTGCGCGCGCATGTTAATACTGCTCACTTTACTGACCTCTTTAGGTGTGAGGATCCACGAACAGGTCAAATGTATGCAAATGGACACATATGTATATATATGTAAACATTTTCTATTTCACTTACTATACTTTTTACCCCTGCAACAGCACGCACCCGCACCTCTTTACATTGAAAACGGCCGAAATCTATTCTTCAAAAAGACTTTTGAAGACACTGTATATATCCATACACACACACACACATATATATATATATATATATATATATATATATATATATATATATATATATATAACGATTTCTCTTCAAATTTTCGGACGTTGGAATCATGCCCAAATACATTATATTTTCTTTTAATGAATCCATTAGTAGCTATTTCTTCTAAGGAGTTAAGGGCAGAATAAATTCATTGATCGATATAATAATTAAATGAATAATTCTACGCTACCAAACAGTGGCTGTCCAGAATTGTGAATGTCAACATAATTAAAGGAATAAATTGTAAGATGGTCAACAACATGAAGTTTGGAATATAGACATTTGTTTGTTGTACAGCGTGTTCAAAAAGTCACTGAAGTGTTGAAAGTCTATCATTTTTCCGTTAATGATTTTTTTTTCTCTCTCTATTTCAGATATTTTAGAGATAATATTTGGAAAATTTATTGGAGATAAGTACAGCATTGAACAACGTATGCAGGTTGTGAAATTGTTTTAGAAAAATCAGTCAATGCTTTGGGAACAACATTATCTCTCGCTATGGCAATGTCAAATGGCCACCACGTTCCCCAGACTTGACTAGCCCCGACTTTTTCTCGTGGAGATATCTTAAAGAGTCTATATTAAACTCCAAACTGTTGCGGACTAGGATATAATAATACCCTAACTCGCCACAAGAAAATAATGAAACGAACGGAATCGAGGGAAACAAAAACTCAATTGATAGATAAGATAAACGTCGTTTATTTACTGTTGAAAGAATGTTTTAGATATAACATGTGTTCATGTCCGCGCGGGTGTAACCATCGTTTGTAGAGGACTGGTATTGTAGAAGGAAAAAGGAAATGTGTTTTCATCTTACGTTCGGGTCACTATCGTTTGTTCGCGCGTGGGCAAGAGAAGGGAGTGATGTATTGGAAATTGGAATGATAGTCCAGCGTGTAGACAAAGAAGAGGATAGAGAGTTGATGTCAGTTAACAGTCAGCTACGCGAAGGTGTTCTCAGGGACCAGTAGTAGATAGAGAAAGAGTGAGAATGTGTACATACGGTCTGTTAGTTTTTTGTCCCACATTGTAGCAAGTGGTGTGAGGTACGTGCGGTCGGTCCGTAGACCGACCAGCTCGAAAGCTGGGCCTAAAATAAAGAAGCCGCTTATGCTCTTTCTTTTATACTCGTTTCCGGTGGTCTTTTGCGCATGTGTGGATTTCCTTTGAAAGAGGAAGTGACGTCGTCCTTGTGTGCGTACGTGTGCGAGTACATGTGTGTACGTTAGCGTGTGTGTATATACACGTGAATGTGAGTATATGTACGTGAACATGTGTACGTGTGTGGACGTGGGCGCGTATGTTTGTGTGCGCCTATGTATATGACAAGTAATATAGCTTGAAATGTGAACGAGTTTGTGTGTGAGACTTGAAAAGGCTCGCGCAAAACCATGCAAGAATTGAAGGAAAACATCAAGAAACAAAATAAAAGAATTAAATCGCAATCTAGAGATTCCGTAATCTGTCATGCATAATGTTTTGGAAAGAGCCCAAATATTCGAAGCTGAAAACGGTCAACACTTAAACACATTTCTCATAAATAAACATTTGAATTTTTGCATTAAAAAAAAAAAAATAATTTCCCAACAGTCAGATTGTGTTAAAATTACAGAAAAATATGAAAAAGAACCTAAGTTCAAAATCATTCAGCTACTTTTTGAACACGCTGTAAACATTTATATATTTTTCATAATCATCATCATCGCATATGAAATATGGGAAATGTTTTGAAAATATTCTTCGTGCCAGTCTGCAAAAGGTCAAATAGCCAACGAGGATTAATGAGGGATGGGAAGGGGAGACGGTTAGGGAGCGGAAGAATATTAACAGGGGTTATTTTGTAGGTGGTAGTAGGAGGCGGGCCAATGGAAACAGACAAAGAACAGGAGGAATTGAAGTTTCAGGAAAAGTAATAAGTCGAAGAAAAAGAAAGAGAAAAAGTTAAAGAAAACAAACTCACAAAAAAAAAAAAAAAATGGTGGAATGGTTTAGTTGGAGATGTAGTTAAATTTCCTGTTGAGATAAAATGTGTGAATGCACTTATTAAAGAGGAAGAAAAAGGTCGACAGGGCAGGGGTCAGGACATTGGGGATGGACGGTTGGGGTTGTACCTACTTGGGAAGAAAATGTGGGATGGTGAGGGGGAACGGACAAGATCTCGATGAAGCCTCGTTTCGGATTAACTTCAAGAAAGTCAGATCTGGCAGACGGCAAACCTTTTTTGCTGGCCTTCGGGCCAAGACTGAAACAATTTTTAATTTTGTTCCTATCCAAAGTGAACCTTTCTAGGGATTTTCCCCACATTAAAAACTGACCTTGTGTCTAACTGCCCTCGTGGGGAGGCAAGTAAATAGGAACAGGCATATCGTGGGGCATTTGGGCAGCAAGACGCTTGTTCTCATTACATTTACATTTTGAATGTTGCTATGATTAAAGAAACAAGGAGAAAATAAAGGAATCCAAAAGCCATGTGGTCCAAGAAAAAAAAACAAAAACTATGAGGTTAAAAAAATCTGCCGGCAATTAGGAACCTCTAGAATAAAGGGGTGGGATTTTGCTGTCATTTTTCAGGATTTTTTTCGTTGAGGGACACAAAGGCAATTAGTTCGTTGTAACATATTCTTTTGGTGTACTTGTAAGATAAGCACAGGGATGCAATACAGCAGTGATACGACAAAGATTGGAGTTTAGTAGACAGTGCTTGCAGTAATATCCGGAGTTTTGTAAAATGGTCTTTTTTTTGCACGAGTACCCACAAGTGCAAGTCCATCAAAGCTCCGTGTCAAATGATAATTGATCTGAAAACAGATTATAGCTAAAAAATAATTAACACTCAACCCAACTTCAGGATCAAGTAATCAAAGACACTTTAATGGTTACTTTCCATGGTAAAGTCTGGAGGGCGCTCGTCATTACCCGGTACAGCCCTGAAGGTGCCCGTCATTACCTGGTAAAGTGTAGAGGGCGCCCATCATTAACTGGTACAGTCTGGAAGGATTACCCAATAGAGTCTAGAGGGCGTCCGTCATTATCTCATGGAGCTCAGAGGGCGTCCGTCATTATCTCATGGAGCTCGGAGGGCGTCCGTCATTGCCTGGTAGAGTCTTTACCTGGGGAGTTTTCTATATTTACATTTAATTCGGGTAAGGCCAAGGTTTAGTGTTAGGATCGAATCTAGTGATTTTTAAATATTTTTAATAGAATATATTTATTTTTATCAAGTCGGTTTCTACTTAACCCATAGTTGGGACCCTAACAGGTACTACCACTCCGGGTCAGAGTGGCCTGGGAGCAATAGCAATTAAAGGGTGGCTCCACACTCCCCAAAGCCCGCAAGCTGTGGCCTCACCATCGAATATAGTTTAAGGTCATATTCAGGATCTTACGCGTCAAGCAATGTTGAAGTAAATACTGGCAATACATAAAATCACACACACATCCACACATGTATCGTTGCCTCTGTTCAGTCTCAAGAGACAATGGACCCCCCCCCTGTAAGGGTAACTGCCCATGTTGCTCATTTTCCAAACACCTTTCCTGATTCGGCACTGCTTGAGTCCAGTGACAAGAAGAGCAAGACAACTGGAAACAATGCCGGGATAATTAAAGAGCACACACAGTACAGGGAATGCCTAAATGGTCACCCATATTAGTACTGATCAAGCCCAAATTTGCCTAAACTAAGTGATACGACGGGAACCGGTATCTCAATGTGATTATATATATAAGTAGCCTGGGTGCCCGGCGTTGCCCGGTTATTTGGAGGGGTTGTGTTGAGCAAGAAAAAAAAAGTGGTAATAGGCAGGCAGGCAGGCAGGCTCGAACCCGTACCGTGAAGAAGGAAAACAACGTGAAAAAAACAAAACAAAAACAAAACAAAACAATAACAACAAAAAGTTACGTTTTTGCTGTTGCGTCCATCGCCAAACCGGAAGTAGCGAAGGTTTAAATTAAGGCTAGTTAATCGAAAAAAAAAAAAAAAAAAAAAAAGGGGATGACTTTCGAAAATATCGGCGAAAAAAGCAACTACTCCTTGCAGAAAAGTGTCCAGTTCAGCGTGAAGAAATTAATGCTTTTAGCCAATTTTCGATTTGTCGTC
>NC_136512.1:29531236-29546236 GCF_053919585.1 Euprymna scolopes | reverse complement strand
AGAGAGAGAAAGGAGAACAGAGAGAGAGAGAGAGAGAAAGGAGAACAGAGAGAGAGAGAGAGAGAAAGGAGAACAGAGAGAGAGAGAGAGAGAAAGGAGAACAGAGAGAGAGAGAGAAAGGAGAACAGAGAGAGAGAGAGAAAGGAGAACAGAGAGAGAGAGAGAAAGGAGAACAGAGAGAGAGAGAGAAAGGAGAACAGGGAGAGAGAGAGAAAGGAGAACAGGGAGAGAGAGAAAGGAGAACAGGGAGAGAGAGAAAGGAGAACAGGGAGAGAGAGAAAGGAGAACAGGGAGAGAGAGAAAGGAGAACAGGGAGAGAGAGAAAGGAGAACAGGGAGAGAGAGAAAGGAGAACAGGGAGAGAGAGAAAGGAGAACAGGGAGAGAGAGAAAGGAGAACAGGGAGAGAGAGAAAGGAGAACAGGGAGAGAGAGAAAGGAGAACAGGGAGAGAGAGAAAGGAGAACAGAGAGAGAGAGAAAGGAGAACAGAGAGAGAGAGAGAAAGGAGAACAGAGAGAGAGAGAGAAAGGAGAACAGAGAGAGAGAGAGAAAGGAGAACAGAGAGAGAGAGAGAGAAAGGAGAACAGAGAGAGAGAGAGAGAAAGGAGAACAGAGAGAGAGAGAGAGAAAGGAGAACAGAGAGAGAGAGAGAAAGGAGAACAGAGAGAGAGAAAGAGAGAAAGGAGAACAGAGAGAGAGAGAGAAAGGAGAACAGAGAGAGAGAGAGAAAGGAGAACAGAGAGAGAGAGAGAAAGGAGAACAGAGAGAGAGAGAGAAAGGAGAACAGAGAGAGAGAGAGAAAGGAGAACAGAGAGAGAGAGAGAAAGGAGAACAGAGAGAGAGAGAGAAAGGAGAACAGAGAGAGAGAGAAAGGAGAACAGAGAGAGAGAGAGAAAGGAGAACAGAGAGAGAGAGAGAAAGGAGAACAGAGAGAGAGAGAGAAAGGAGAACAGAGAGAGAGAGAGAAAGGAGAACAGAGAGAGAGAGAGAAAGGAGAACAGAGAGAGAGAGAGAAAGGAGAACAGAGAGAGAGAGAGAAAGGAGAACAGAGAGAGAGAGAGAAAGGAGAACAGAGAGAGAGAGAGAGAAAGGAGAACAGAGAGAGAGAGAGAAAGGAGAACAGAGAGAGAGAGAGAAAGGAGAACAGAGAGAGAGAGAGAAAGGAGAACAGAGAGAGAGAGAGAAAGGAGAACAGAGAGAGAGAGAAAGGAGAACAGAGAGAGAGAGAGAAAGGAGAACAGAGAGAGAGAGAGAAAGGAGAACAGAGAGAGAGAGAGAAAGGAGAACAGAGAGAGAGAGAGAGAGAGAGAAAGGAGAACAGAGAGAGAGAGAGAGAGAGAGAGAAAGGAGAACAGAGAGAGAGAGAGAGAGAAAGGAGAACAGAGAGAGAGAGAGAGAGAGAGAGAGAAAGGAGAACAGAGAGAGAGAGAGAGAGAGAGAGAGAGAGAGAGAGAAAGGAGAACAGAGAGAGAGAGAGAGAGAGAAAGGAGAACAGAGAGAGAGAGAGAGAGAGAAAGGAGAACAGAGAGAGAGAGAGAGAGAAAGGAGAACATAGAGAGAGAGAGAGAGAGAAAGGGAGAACATAGAGAGAGAGAGAGAGAGAAAGGAGAACAGAGAGAGAGAGAGAGAGAGAAAGGAGAACAGAGAGAGAGAGAGAGAGAGAGAGAAAGGAGAACAGAGAGAGAGAGAGAGAGAGAAAGGAGAACAGAGAGAGAGAGAGAGAAAGGAGAACAGAGAGAGAGAGAGATAGAGAAAGGAGAACAGAGAGAGAGAGAGAGAGAAAGGAGAACAGAGAGAGAGAGAGAGAGAAAGGAGAACAGAGAGAGAGAGAGAGAGAAAGGAGAACAGAGAGAGAGAGAGAGAGAAAGGAGAACAGAGAGAGAGAGAGAAAGGAGAACAGAGAGAGAGAGAGAGAAAGGAGAACAGAGAGAGAGAGAGAGAAAGGAGAACAGAGAGAGAGAGAGAGAAAGGAGAACAGAGAGAGAGAGAGAGAAAGGAGAACAGAGAGAGAGAGAGAGAGAAAGGAGAACAGAGAGAGAGAGAGAGAGAAAGGAGAACAGAGAGAGAGAGAGAGAGAAAGGAGAACAGAGAGAGAGAGAGAGAGAAAGGAGAACAGAGAGAGAGAGAGAGAGAAAGGAGAACAGAGAGAGAGAGAGAGAGAAAGGAGAACAGAGAGAGAGAGAGAGAGAAAGGAGAACAGAGAGAGAGAGAGAGAGAGAAAGGAGAACAGAGAGAGAGAGAGAGAGAGAAAGGAGAACAGAGAGAGAGAGAAAGGAGAACAGAGAGAGAGAGAAAGGAGAACAGAGAGAGAGAGAGAAAGGAGAACAGAGAGAGAGAGAGAGAGAAAGGAGAACAGAGAGAGAGAGAGAAAGGAGAACAGAGAGAGAGAGAGAGAGAAAGGAGAACAGAGAGAGAGAGAGAGAGAAAGGAGAACAGAGAGAGAGAGAGAGAGAAAGGAGAACAGAGAGAGAGAGAGAGAGAAAGGAGAACAGAGAGAGAGAGAGAGAGAAAGGAGAACAGAGAGAGAGAGAGAAAGGAGAACAGAGAGAGAGAGAGAAAGGAGAACAGAGAGAGAGAGAGAAAGGAGAACAGAGAGAGAGAGAGAAAGGAGAACAGAGAGAGAGAGAGAAAGGAGAACAGAGAGAGAGAGAGAGAGAGAAAGGAGAACAGAGAGAGAGAGAGAGAGAGAGAAAGGAGAACAGAGAGAGAGAGAGAGAGAAAGGAGAACAGAGAGAGAGAGAGAGAGAGAGAGAGAAAGGAGAACAGAGAGAGAGAGAGAGAGAGAGAGAGAGAAAGGAGAACAGAGAGAGAGAGAGAGAGAGAAAGGAGAACAGAGAGAGAGAGAGAGAGAGAGAGAGAGAGAGAAAGGAGAACAGAGAGAGAGAGAGAGAGAGAAAGGAGAACAGAGAGAGAGAGAGAGAGAGAAAGGAGAACATAGAGAGAGAGAGAGAGAGAAAGGAGAACATAGAGAGAGAGAGAGAGAGAAAGGAGAACATAGAGAGAGAGAGAGAGAGAAAGGAGAACAGAGAGAGAGAGAGAGAGAGAAAGGAGAACAGAGAGAGAGAGAGAGAGAGAGAAAGGAGAACAGAGAGAGAGAGAGAGAGAGAAAGGAGAACAGAGAGAGAGAGAGAGAGAGAAAGGAGAACAGAGAGAGAGAGAGAGAGAAAGGAGAACAGAGAGAGAGAGAGAGAGAAAGGAGAACAGAGAGAGAGAGAGAGAAAGGAGAACAGAGAGAGAGAGAGAGAAAGGAGAACAGAGAGAGAGAGAGAGAAAGGAGAACAGAGAGAGAGAGAGAGAAAGGAGAACAGAGAGAGAGAGAGAGAAAGGAGAACAGAGAGAGAGAGAGAGAGAGAAAGGAGAACAGAGAGAGAGAGAGAGAGAAAGGAGAACAGAGAGAGAGAGAGAGAGAAAGGAGAACAGAGAGAGAGAGAGAGAAAGGAGAACAGAGAGAGAGAGAGAGAAAGGAGAACAGAGAGAGAGAGAGAGAGAAAGGAGAACAGAGAGAGAGAGAGAGAGAGAAAGGAGAACAGAGAGAGAGAGAGAGAGAAAGGAGAACAGAGAGAGAGAGAGAGAAAGGAGAACAGAGAGAGAGAGAAAGGAGAACAGAGAGAGAGAGAAAGGAGAACAGAGAGAGAGAGAGAAAGGAGAACAGAGAGAGAGAGAGAAAGGAGAACAGAGAGAGAGAGAGAAAGGAGAACAGAGAGAGAGAGAGAAAGGAGAACAGAGAGAGAGAGAGAAAGGAGAACAGAGAGAGAGAGAGAGAGAAAGGAGAACAGAGAGAGAGAGAGAGAGAAAGGAGAACAGAGAGAGAGAGAGAAAGGAGAACAGAGAGAGAGAGAGAAAGGAGAACAGAGAGAGAGAAATAAAGGAGAACAGAGAGAGAGAAATAAAGGAGAACAGAGAGAGAGAAAAAAAAGGAAAACAGAGAGAGAGAAAAAAAAGGAAAACAGAGAGAGAGAAAAAAAGGAAAACAGAGAGAGAGAAAAAAAGGAAAACAGAGAGAGAGAAAAAAAGGAAAACAGAGAGAGAGAAAAAAAGGAAAACAGAGAGAGAGAAAAAAAGGAAAACAGAGAGAGAGAAAAAAAGGAAAACAGAGAGAGAAAAAAAAGGAAAACAGAGAGAGAAAAAAAAGGAGAACAGAGACAGAGAAAAAAAGGAGAACACAGAGAGAGAAAAAAAGGAGAACACAGAGAGAGAAAAAAAGGAGAACACAGAGAGAGAAAAAAAGGAGAACACAGAGAGAGAAAAAAAGGAGAACACAGAGAGAGAAAAAAAGGAGAACACAGAGAGAGAAAAAAAGGAGAACACAGAGAGAGAAAAAAAGGAGAACACAGAGAGAGAAAAAAAGGAGAACAGAGAGAGAGAAAAAAAGGAGAACAGAGAGAGAGAAAAAAAGGAGAACAGAGAGAGAGAAAAAAAGGAGAACAGAGAGAGAGAAAAAAAGGAGAACAGAGAGAGAGAAAAAAAGGAGAACAGAGAGAGAGAAAAAAAGGAGAACAGAGAGAGAGAAAAAAAGGAGAACAGAGAGAGAGAAAAAAAGGAGAACAGAGAGAGAGAAAAAAAGGAGAACAGAGAGAGAGAAAAAAAGGAGAACAGAGAGAGAGAAAAAAAGGAGAACAGAGAGAGAGAAAAAAAGGAGAACAGAGAGAGAGAAAAAAAGGAGAACAGAGAGAGAGAAAAAAAGGAGAACAGAGAGAGAGAGAAAAAAAGGAGAACAGAGAGAGAGATAAAAAGGAGAACAGAGAGAGAGAAAAAAAGGAGAACAGAGAGAGAGAAAAAAAAAGGAGAACAGAGAGAGAGAAAAAAAAAGGAGAACAGAGAGAGAGAAAAAAAAAGGAGAACAGAGAGAGAGAAAAAAAGGAGAACAGAGAGAGAGAAAAAAAGGAGAACAGAGAGAGAGAAAAAAAGGAGAACAGAGAGAGAGAGAAAAAAAGGAGAACAGAGAGAGAGAAAAAAAGGAGAACAGAGAGAGAGAGAAAAAAAGGAGAACAGAGAGAGAGAGAAAAAAAGGAGAACAGAGAGAGAGAGAAAAAAAGGAGAACAGAGAGAGAGAAAAAAAGGAGAACAGAGAGAGAGAGAAAAAAAGGAGAACAGAGAGAGAGAAAAAAAGGAGAACAGAGAGAGAGAAAAAAAGGAGAACAGAGAGAGAGAAAAAAAGGAGAACAGAGAGAGAGAAAAAAAGGAGAACAGAGAGAGAGAAAAAAAGGAGAACAGAGAGAGAGAAAAAAAGGAGAACAGAGAGAGAGAAAAAAAGGAGAACAGAGAGAGAGAAAAAAAGGAGAACAGAGAGAGAGAAAAAAAGGAGAACAGAGAGAGAGAAAAAAAGGAGAACAGAGAGAGAGAAAAAAAGGAGAACAGAGAGAGAGAAAAAAAGGAGAACAGAGAGAGAGAGAAAAAGGAGAACAGAGAGAGAGAGAAAAAAAGGAGAACAGAGAGAGAGAGAAAAAAGGAGAACAGAGAGAGAGAGAAAAAAAGGAGAACAGAGAGAGAGAGAAAAAAAGGAGAACAGAGAGAGAGAGAGAAAAAAAGGAGAACAGAGAGAGAGAGAGAGAAAAAAAGGAGAACAGAGAGAGAGAGAGAAAAAAAAGGAGAACAGAGAGAGAGAGAGAGAAAAAAAGGAGAACAGAGAGAGAGAAAAAAAGGAGAACAGAGAGAGAGAAAAAAAGGAGAACAGAGAGAGAGAGAGAGAGAAAGAAAGGAGAACAGAGAGAGAGAGAGAAAGGAGAACAGAGAGAGAGAGAGAGAGAGAGAGAAAGAAAGGAGAACAGAGAGAGAGAGAGAGAGAGAGAAAGGAGAACAGAGAGAGAGAGAAAGGAGAACAGAGAGAGAGAGAGAGAAAGGAGAACAGAGAGAGAGAGAGAGAAAGGAGAACAGAGAGAGAGAGAGAGAAAGGAGAACAGAGAGAGAGAGAGAGAAAGGAGAACAGAGAGAGAAAGAGAGAAAGGAGAACAGAGAGAGAAAGAGAGAAAGGAGAACAGAGAGAGAAAGAGAGAAAGGAGAACAGAGAGAGAAAGAGAGAAAGGAGAACAGAGAGAGAAAGAGAGAAAGGAGAACAGAGAGAGAGAAAGAAAGGGAAAATGTGGATAGGATAGGAGAGAAAGACTAGACAGAGCGTAACTGTGTGGTCGAGGGGAGGGGGAGAGTGATAAGCAGCTTTTACTAGATAGATTTATACTAAGCTCATACTCCGTGTATACATACGCATGTGTGTGTGTGTGTTTGTATAACTATGAAAGCGTCCAAGAAAAAAGATAAATATGAATAATTGACTAATTCCATCAAGCTAGTACCAACTGCTTCGACGCATTTCTAACTGTTCTAAAGAGAAATCATCTTTTTATTTGCGGCCAAATCTTAACAGAACTAGAAAATCGGAGAGAGAGAGAGAGAGAGAGAGAGAGAGAGAGAGAGAGAGAGAGAGAGAGAGAGAGAACCTGTTCCCCACTTCGTTCCAAACCCCTTTCATACTTTTCAAGAATGGACTCGCCCTCATTATAATTCTAAATATAGCCAGAGAGGCCGTCGTCAAGAGTAACAAACCCAAGAGTTCGGTTTGAATGAAGGAAACAAGATGAGTTTTTAAATACATTTCATCCGACAGTCAGATGAACGTGAATGTGTGTGTGTGTGTATATATATATATATATATATATATATATATATATATATATATATATATATATATATATAAGCAGAGGTACTCGGCATTGCTCAGTCGTAAAAAATAGTATTTATTGTTCTAGAGTAAATTCTTTTTTTGATATTTCATAATATATCGTACCCATTTTAAAAATTAAAAAAAAGTATTTAAGTGCGATAAGCTAGAATCGAAACCGAAATCAAAACTGATAACATGGATTGTTAAAAATTTATAGGTGTCATTAAAAAAAAGGGGGGAAGGGCAGACAAAAAGAAAAAGGTAAAAAAATCGGAAAGGGAGTTAGAGGAAAGAGCAGATAAGAAATATGATCAAAAATTGTTCAACCTATATGCTTAACTAAATTTTGATCTACAGACGTGAAATTTAGTATATAGAGTATTCAGACCTGTGGAAAACTTCACTAGGTTTTCTATCGGGAAAAAAAAGTTGCTAAGGGGTCAAAATTGAAAATTGGTATATGGGGGGGGTCGTATTTTTTTTATCTGTATGTCAACTATTTCACGAGGTTTGAAGCCACTTTTTGAAAGACGTAGCAAGTTGGTTTAATGGTTATCGCACTTGAATCACTGTCTTTAGGTTTTGGTTTCGATATCTGCTCGAGTATTTTACTTTTTTTTTTTTACTTACAAGAATGAACTGTTTAGAAAAAAAAAACAATATTTCTCCATTTTATTTTAAAGGAATTTAACGCTACGTTTAAATACAAGTTAACACCAGGTATATATATATATATATATATATATATATATATATATATATATATATTAGTTCTTTTATATAACAGGGCCACATTGAAAAAAAAAAAACTGTTTTCTTATAGTTTAGAAGTCCTAATAAACCATATATATATATATATATATATATATATATATATTTTGTTAACTTCATTTTAACTCATTTCATAAAATCACTAATCCTAACCGGAAGTGTTCCCGTGTATTTTTGGCAGTTAAATACAGATATCTTATTTGTCCATCGTTCCGGACTTGGCATTAGTGTTGGGGGGTTGATGAAAGACGCCCCCCCCCCTGATATTAGAAACGGGGCTTTTGAAAAAATAAATTAATTAAACCCACAAACAAAAAACACGTTTTTTTTTTTTGTTTTTTGTTTTACAAAAAATATTTTCTCATCAGCTTGTTCAAGCTGGGGATGGGGCATCCAATCGATTAGAAAACATTCACCCACTAACCTTGAACGGAACCCACGGGATAGCATTTTCTTACTTCATCAGCCATGACGGCCAGAAAAGTACAGCTTTTTTTTTCACCTGAACTTTACCAAATACTATATCCACAACACCACGAGCCCTTGCGAATTCCAGAGTTCGACAAGAGTCAACCGAAGAAAATTAAAGGTTAGCTCGATCGAAACGTGAAAATATCACTTAAGATGGGAATAGTAGTCCGAAGAATTAAAATAGTCAATCCTCATCTCAAAAAAAATTCAGAAACGCAAGTCACAGAGCATTTCCTAATACCTATCGTCAAAAATTCACAAAACTCAAAAGTATCTAAATTTTCTTATTTTGTTTAAACTGGGGATGAGGCATCCTACCGAATGCTAAACATTCATCCGCTAACTCGGATATTCCAACCGAGAAATCCTTTTAAGATTCTGACTGTCTCTTAGGCAATTGCTTGAATCTCTTGCACTTGGTTCACTGAGTATAATTGGTAGGTAGTTTTTGTATTTTTTTCAGGATCCAGTTGCTCCTATAATTACCGGAACGAGAGAGATCTTCCTAAAATTTCAATTTCTTTTCATGTCATACATAAGACCTTGGTATTTGGTTTGAAGATTCCAATATTTTTCTTAATTCTGATACAATTACCGATTCTGTTTCTTTTAAAATCTCTAAACATTTAGCTATAGAGTCGTTCTTTTTATTTAATTTTCGTACTACTGGAAAAAAAAAAATATCGTATGTGCGTATATTTTTGCAAGAAAGTAAAAATACACTTATATTGAGGTAATGTGTAGATTTTAGTTTATTAGTATTTTAAAAATCAATATTTATCATTTTATAAATAATACCAGCAATGGATGATTAAATTTTATACAAAAATAAAATAAAACAAGTAAAACAATAAAAAGAATCGTTTTTGGCATCGGAAAATAGGCAGAGATTTTTCTGATTCCCATATTCCAAAATGTTCTGATTTTTGATTCCCAGATTCCGGGTAATCGTCCTAACACTAAAAAGTTACCGAAAGAATTTTCTACTCAAAAATCCAAGGACTAAAAAAAAATACTCCGTAAACAGTCAGGAAATAGATTTCGGACACTTTCTTTTTATTATCTAATAAAAATAAAAAATATTTATATGTCGCTGAAACATGAACGATGCGTTTATTTTTTATGGGAAGGAGGGTAGAGGGGAGATGGAGCGGCAAAAAAGAGATGGAGCGGCAAAGAAGAGATGGAGAGAAATAAAAGAGAGGGAGAAAAAGAGAGGAGACAGAGAAAAAGAGAAAAGGGGAGAGATAAAGGGGAAAAGAGAAAAAAAGGAGAAAAGTAAAAAAGGGGGAGAGGAGGGGAACATGATAATCAACGAATGTGAAACATAACTTATATATTTGATTATATAATGAATACTGATCCAACGGGTCACGAGTCTTCTAATAATTGTTTATTCAATTGTTGCTGTTCGAAATTGGAAAATAATTTGGAGTTTTTAAACAACACTTAGAAACTAACTTCCGACTTGAATAAAAATTGAAAGGCAAGAGCAAAGTATCAAGGTTCATTTGTGTTCTTAAGACCAAACATTCGAATGTGACTTTGTCGTATAAAAACAAACCAATCAATTTCATCCCCTCCACCACTATCAAGAAAACATTGCTTTTTTTTTAAAAGTTTTTTTTAATTTATTTTCCCTCTCTTACTTATCTCCTCCTCCCTCTCAAACTCATAAAATTCATTCCTGCTTAAAAAAAAAATACATAAATCTAAACGATATTGTCAAAGGTAAAAAAAAAAAAAAAAAAAAAAAAAACTTTTTTTTCCGTTCGTTTTGGCGTCGCAGGAATTTTCTTCACTATCTGCAGCATTATATTTTTTGGTTTTGTTTTATTATTCCAAGATCTCCGTCTCCTCGTTTTCAATTGTTCCTTTCATGAGAAAGATGATTTCTCGGATTCTTTCTTCGGCTATTGCCCAAATTGGCGCAATTAATATGTGTGTGTGTGTGTGTGTGTGTGTGTGTGTGTGTGTGTGTGTGTGTGTGTGTGTGTGTGTGTGTGTGTGTATATATATATATATCTCATAAATAAATCACCGATATTTTTTTTTTTTTACACACAATTCACATAAAAACAACAAATAATGTCTTTTGTCCATTTCTGCAGAATTATTTTACTCGAAAAGAATCGATTTCACAAGATGATTTTTTTAAATACATCTTTCTAGAGTTCAATCAATCTGTCAACATTTTCCTTCGTCTGTCAAGCTTAAGATTAAAATAACATTTTCAGCGTTAATCGCGTTGGCTGAATGGGCGCGTCTAAAGACTATCCTGTTTTTGTTTTCCGAGTATTCACTGTTCATCTTTCGGATTTCCGTCTTTGGTTCTTAAAAGACCCACTTTTTAAGAATTGAATATATGAACCTAGTTTTGGTATTTTTTTTCACGACAGTACCCAGCGTAGTATAAACACCCCCAACCTCTCCATGTTCAAAACGTCTTTCGAGGTTGGGAGGGAGTGTTTATTCCGAAAGTCGTTCTGAACATGGAGGTTCGATTGGAGGTATTCATACTACGCTGGGTACTCTCGTATAAAAAATACACTAATTTTATGTTATGCAAATTTGTCATTGTGTGAACTAGTAGTTTTTGAAACTTGTAATAACACATAAACATCGTGATTTTTAATTTAAGGTTTCCAAATGTTCTTTAGGTTGCGTTGGAGAGATCGGTGACCAATATTTTTTTTTTTCTTAGAATCGGAAAAGAAACTGACCGATTTTGACAAAAAAAAAAAAGAAGCATATTTCACTTTTTTTTTCTTTTTTAATGATGAGAATTGGTAATTAGTATTATTCAAACCATTGTTTTAATCTTGGATCTTATTCCTGCGTTTTAGCTGATGTAACCAAGAGTAAAGGAAACGTTTAGTAATGGTTATTCAAGCCATGTACAAAAATATTCCAAGTGATAGTGTTTTTTTTTTTTCATTACAAGTTTAAATTTTTTTTCACACAAAATATAATTTAATGTGATCCAAATTTATTTCATATTTACACATTCTGAAGTCACCGTTTTTTTTTTTTATTTGTTTGTTCGTTTGTTTTAAGCAACTGTTTGTTGAATTCATTTTTAAAAAGGGAGAAATTGATGTCAGTCCGTTTTGATGGAAATTCGTTTTCTAATAATGAAATAAAATATTTTTAATTTAAATTCATGAAGTTCTGGGATATTTTTTTTGTCCGTTTTTTTTTTTTTTTTTTTTACGAAAATTGTAATCCTTGAAGAATTCCACAACAATGTAGTCCATCCAAAACACGAGTCAATTTATTCTTAATGTTTCCTCTGTTCAATGTTTTTCCCTTTCGTTTTTTCTTTTTCTTTTTAAAGAAAGAAAAATAAAAGTTAAATTTACTTCAAGTTGTCATTTTTTATATCCAATATTCATCGAAAATTGTAATTTTTTATGCCCAATATTCATCGAAAATTGTAATTTTTTATGTCCAATATTCATCGAAAATTGTAATTTTTATGTCCAATATTCATCGAAAATTGTAATTTTTATGTCCAACATTCATCGAAAATTGTAATTTTTTATGTCCAACATTCATTGAAAATTGTAATTTTTTATGTCCAACATTCATTGAAAATTGTAATTTTTTATGTCCAACATTCATTGAAAATTGTAATTTTTTATGTCCAACATTCATTGAAAATTGTAATTTTTTATGTCCAACATTCATTGAAAATTGTAATTTTTTATGTCCAACATTCATTGAAAATTGTAATTTTTTATGTCCAACATTCATTGAAAATCGTAATTTTTTATGTCCAATATTCATTGAAAATTGTAAGAGTTTTGATGAAAAAATAAAATAAAATTTCCATGAGAATATCACAAGTTTTAATGTTTTTGTTAATCCACCGATATAAATGTCCTGAAATGTAAAAAATATATAAAAGGAGGAGGAGATTTGAGTTTTCTTTTAACCCCGTTCCAATTTGCGATAATTTGCAATAAGACCTAACACTCCCGTTGCAATTTGCAAAAATAAACGATACACACTTACATAATTGAATACAACGCCTTTTTTTTTGTCGTCGAAATAAATTGACTATTGTACCACACAAAGAAACTAAAAGGAAATATTTACCTTAGGTTGGGCTTTCCGAGGAAAAGCAACCTTTGGATCAACCTGAAAAAAAAAAAACAGAAATAGAAGTTTAAAATACAAATATCTATAAATATAATTTAAAAATATTCCTAAAACAAGACAACTTAAAAATATAAAATATAGAAAGGATACAAAGAAAATGAAGAAAAATTGAAAATATGTTAAAAACAGTAAGTACATATTATATAATTTCCACAAGCAAACAACGCAGTAGACCGATTCCAAATAAGTATAATCCGAAAGTACCCCAACCACAAAAAAGAAAAAATTGCAACATTTTTTGTAGTTTTATGTCAGGTTGGTCCTACTTCACATCATATTTGTTGTTGGGCAAGATTTAACTTTGAGAAAGCTTCAAATTTCGAAGTTAAACATTTTCGACTTACAAGTCATTTTCTATTACTTTTTAAAACACTGTCAATTTTCATGATAAACCAATAAATCTTGCATTTTTACCCATGTTTACCATTTGGACGGTGAATAGACGACAGTGGTGGTTCCAGAAAAAAAAAAAAGGAGCTGAAGGCATGGACCAGACAAGTATCAAAAGAGGTGTGAAAGTCCGGGTTGAAATAAGAACTCGTGGCCACAAGACGTGTTGGGTAAACCACATTAAAAAAAATACATTGCTACTGCTGGAGGCAATAGCAATGTCAAGAGAGCAAAACTAGAGTCTTGGACTTCCGGTCTGCAGCTTTCATGGTTTGTGTGAGCTGCAATCTTGTTTTATTGTGGAAATTATACATATGTATATAGAAATGTCTTAACCATCGAATCCTTTCTCCCCGATAGGATTATACAAGTAGTCGTCGATGGGCAGAAGTCCGAAGCTCAAAGTATCAACACTGGTGTGCCTCGGCGATCCATCCTTGGCCCAAATCTCTAATCTTCATCAATAATATCCCAAACCACTTTCTAAGGTCATTTGTTGGTATACACGTCGATGACACTACCGTCTATGGCAACACTTCAAAGGCCAGCAACGATCAAGATCTTTCCAAGTCTTTTCTCTGACCTTGAGTAAATGATGCAATAGTGTAAAAGGTGGCTGGTTAATTTTAACACATCCAAAAGAAGCTTCTATCTTTTCACCAGCAATGCTCTGATATCTCTAATTCACTCTAGTCTCAAAGAAGCAAATGTTTCCACAAACTTCTTTGACTGAATTTCACTCCTAGTATTAAATGGAAGCCTTACATCAAATCTGTTGCAAAAGTCGCTGGAAAAATGGTTGCATCATTCTACCGCTCCAGAAGGCATCTCACTCCCAATACAATCATCTACCCGCATAAGAGCCAAATACGTACTAAAAATGGAGTACTGTTGCTATATCTGGGGAAGAGCTGCTCGAAGCACACTTTCCTGCCTTGACAGAGTTCAAAATCGTCTTCGAAATCCGACAGATCTCCTTAGTCCACTCTGCAGACTTTTCCACAGAATAGATGTGGGGAGCCTTGCTCTGCTCTCCCGTTATTTATATGGCAGATGCTCGTCGGAACTCAAATCAATGGTACCCTCTTTCTAAACTTTCACAAACGCAATCATCTAGCTACAACCACGATCAATAATTTCCCCTTACTCCGTAGCTGTGCCTAAATCTAAATGCAGATGCTATGAAAAAAGCCCCTCAACTAGAACTGTCCACAATGTGCAACTGTTGCGTTAGCCTGTTTTCAAGCTCACTATAACATGGTCGTCTTCAAGTCCAATGTAACAAATTGTTTTTGAGCCATCCCTTCAATTTTTACCCAAGTTCCATCACTATACATTAATTACCCCTATTTTCGAGTGGCCGCTGGGCTTTTAGAAGTGTTGACTCTCTCGTAAGATATATATCTCACATTAAAATTTTTTATGTATATTTACTTAACGATATAGAAATCTATATATCTAAGAGTGAAATTGTGAGTGTGTGTGTGTGTGTGTGTGTGTACGTGTCTGTATATTTTCCCTACCAAACTACTGTCAATTTTCAGTCTACAGACTAGATTTGACATAAAGGGTATTGAGATTTTGGGAAATTTTTTTAATCCGTTTCCGGTCAGAGATTTGGGGGTCAAGGGATCAAAGTTCAACGATTTGACCTTTGAAAACTAAGAAACTCCTCCGCCAATTTCGGATCTAAACACTTAAAATTTTTTTATGTAGGTTACCTGAACATGATTCAAACTTTTTAATATATATATATATATATATATATATATATATATATATATATGCACATAAAGTTATGAACAGTACATAGGGCCCGAGCAAAGCCGGGTTGAACTGCTAGTAAGTAAAAAAGTAAAAGCAATATATATATATGTGTGTAATTTTTTTTTTGATTTTTGTACAAATAAGTAAATATATAGTTTGGTTGTTTTACGGCATATCAACCCTTTTCGGGTTATTTAATGCCGAATCCAGTTATTTTGTAGAAGGTCTTTATTCTTTAAGTTTTCGTTCCCTACCCTGCAGAACATGAATGAGTTTTGCAATGGGAGAGGGGAAAGGTTTACAGTATCAACGTTTGGTACATTTTTAAGTCAGAAAGTGGGGGAAATAGAAAGAGAAATGGGAAATGCGTAGAGGGAAAAGGGGGAATAAGGTGGGTTTTTTTTTTTTTTTTTTTTTTCCCCAGAACATAAGTTTTTCAAAAGGAAGTAGAAAAACAAAAAGCATCAATGTTAGGTGCATTTCGTCTCAGGATTGGTTGGTTGGTTGGTTGTTTTACGGCATATCAACCCTTTTCAGGGTATTTAATGCCGAATCTAAAGATTCGGAAAAAAAAATTTTTTTAATAGAATATATTTGTTGTTTTTAAGTCCGTTTCTATTTAACCCATAGTTGGGACCCTAACAGGTACTACCACTCCGGGTCAGAGTGGACCTGGGAGCAATAGCAATTAAAGGGTAGCTCCACACTCCCCAAAGCCAGCAAACTGGGGCCTTACCACTGGATATAGGTTAAGGTCATATCCAGGACCTTAGTCTCAGA
>NC_136512.1:29492840-29517840 GCF_053919585.1 Euprymna scolopes | reverse complement strand
AGAAAATTGTATTTTCTTTTTAAATAAATAGAAAAGAGGGTTGCCTTTTTCCTGTTGTTCTTGGCCGTCGGGCCGGGATCAAAGTGTAGTGTCTGTTCTGCAGATGCTGCACATAAGTTAATTGGTTCTTGGTCAATGTAGGGGAAACCCTTCATACTGACACAATTACTATTTTTCTTTTTTTTTTTTTGGATACTGCCAGAGTTCCCCCTTTTTACCCTTGTTTTAGGGGAGCTGGTTTTACCCCACATTAAAAACGACCTTGTGTCACATTTTGCTTTTGGGGAAACAAATAAATACATAAATAGAAAAGAGGAGTTTTAATATGAATATCATCACACACACAAAAGAAAAATGAATTTATAGGAGTAATATAATATATATATATATATATATATATATATATATATATATATATATATACACGTACACTATCCCCCCCCCCTTTCTTTGTCGAGAACAATGTGCGAATGTTTGCTTATCAGCCTGCTTTTCGAACATATGAATCTGATTAGAGTGTACGATTCTTAGGAGCGAATAAAAGCGACCCAGTCTTCACACCAACTAATGTCTCCACACGTGCACGCTAGGCCACGTGACATGCTGAAGCGCAGGTGTTATATGTTCAGAGTTTTGCTTCTACTAAACTCTCGACTTACCAAATATCTGCATTTTCACTTAATACCGATGGCGAAATAGTAAGGTAAAATGAATCGAGTACTCTCGGTTATCAGTAATGTAAAAATCTAAATAAATGAATCGTTTCACTGAAATGGTTTCATTACAATGTTGGGACAGAGTTTTTAGAATAGAAAGTTTTATAATCTGGGGATATCTACAATGAAGGGGTGGAATTTTACTGTTAGTTGGGGGTATTTACGTTGAGGGGGGTTATACGTGTAGTATGCTCATCAGAAACTCTCGCTCCCCTTATTTTGTCCTTTAGTCCTCACATTCCAGGAGCAATGTTTCCTGACAAAAGGGAAAGAATTGCAGTTTTCTGAGTCAGAATCTATTCCATTTAATACTCATTGTTGTCAAGTTTTTGATCTCCACATACTATTTTTTTAGCTCCTTACATCAATTGGCTTCATTCCTTACCTGGAGCGATCTCAGAGAAAAAAAAAAAAAAAAAAAAAAAAGTATGTTTGACTGCGTTGTGTGTGCCGACGCGGCACAGCCGCTAGTTATTAATTGGCTAGAGCTAAAGAAACATCAAAATTTAAAATTTTGAACCAACAGACATATTTTTGAAACCACGAAAAGATGCAAATATTTTATTAAAAAGACTCAATAAGTCGGTCGGTCTGTCCGTAACACTTTTGTGCTTGGCCTTTTTGGTTAAGATCAAAGGTCTGTTGATGCTGTTCTTAGCTTTTCTTGGACTTTTGACCAATATCAAAGTGTAGTATCTGTTCCAGCAGGTACTGCAAGCAAAGACCATATGTGGGAGCAACCCCACATATAAGACCTTGGGCAATGTAAGGGCAACCCTTCATACCAATTGTCACTATCCAGCTCCCCTACTCCCCGGGGAGTTGGTCCCCATTTCCCCTTCACTCCTCACATTAAAAATCGACCATGTGCCTAATTTGCTCGGTGGGGGAGCAAATAAATACCCTTTTCTTGGCCTTTTGGCCAAGATCAATGTGTAGTATCTGTGCTTACTACATGCCGTACTTATGTTTGTAACTTTGTGATATAAAATGGGGGATCACTTTTCTGTATTAATTTAATGTAAAACGATCTTCCACTTTACAACCAGTCAGTCTCAAGATCATTCAAGTTGTTTTTGAAGGATTCCAGTTATTTTTTAAGCATTCAAGGCGTTTCCGCAGGCCAGGAAATACTTTCTGACATTTCCATTGACCAAGAGTCAGTTTTACATATTTTTGCATCCAAGGAACCAGTTTTCAACATTGATTACTAAGGATAAAAGAAATATTTATAGATTTTAAACTACCAGTAAAACTAAAATCTATAGATATACCCTTCCTCCATAAGCGTTTTTTTTTTTTTTTTTTTTTTTGCATTGTCCGAAAATATACGCATGTATAACACGGATATTTTAACGACCTCCCCTTTAAAAAACAAAAAAAAAATAAAAAGAAAAAAAACAACAAAAAAAAAACACTTTATAACTAAACATTCAGAGTTTAAAAACAAATTGGAATTGATAATTGCATTGGAACAGAGAAAAATATTGGAATTATCAGTATTGGTATGATTAATCAGAATCGGAATCGGGAATCGACAAAAACTGAATTTAAGGTATCGAAATCGGAGAAAATTGTGCCTATTTTCCTATGCCAAAAACGATTTCTGTAATTGTTTTTTTATTTGGTTTGTTTAAAACTTAATTTCCCATTAATGCTAGTAAAGATAAAATGGTAAATATGGATTGGTTTTAAACTACAAACAAAATTAAAATGCATAGATCAATCACACATGTGTATTTTAACGTTTACGAAAATATATCACGACTCCTCACTAATAATATATAATTAGTGATGAGTCGTGATATATTTATCTTTCCCACAGAAGAGACGTTGCGAGCCCGATCCTGGTTTATCGTTATTTTCATGTCAAGTGCTCAATCTATGGTTTCCTCTTGCCAAACTTTCACAAAAAAAAAAGAAATAACACTCAACTAGCTACAACAACTGCATACGATTTCCCCCACTTTCTAACCGTGCCTAAATCTAAACGCAGATCCCATGAACAAAGCTTCTTTCCCAGAACTGCCCGCCTGTGGAACACTGTTCCGCTAGTCTGCTTCCCGGTTGAGTACAACATAGTAGCCTTCAAATTCAATGTAAACAAATTCTTGTTTAACCTTCCCCATAAATAATCAAATTCTACCCAATGTACAACCATTAACAATTACTACATTTCCACCTTACATTCATTAACCCTTATCCTCGAATGGCCTGCAGGCCTTGATAAGTGGTTACCCAAGTAAAAAGTCACGCACACAGAACTATATGTTAAATAAAAGTGACATGGTTTTGAAGTTAAATTTATCAAGTTCTTTAATATTAATGATTATATATATATATATTTTAAAATATACCGCTCCCCATGTGGGGGTACCAAATTGGTTAAAGGGAAAATTATTTCCAACTCGCATTTAGGTTAAAATGCACTTTCGTAAATAATTGAATTCATTCAAAACCTATCGCAAAAAACATCTATCTCATATATATATATATATATATATATGAAAGAGAGAGAGAGAGAGAGTACCGTCCAAAACTAAGGGACAAAATTTTAAAACCTTATATTTGTTAATCGTGAACACATTTGGACATAAAATATCTCAAATTATTAAGGATATAAAAAGCATGCTAATATATATATATATATATATATATATATATATAGTAGCGTCCAAAAACTAAGGGACAAAATTTTAAAACCTTATATTTGTTAGAAATAACTGAAAAGCTGAAATTTTGACAACTGGTAGTCGTTATCATCCATAATAAGATACCACAATTTTAATCATTCGTAAAGGATAGAAAAAGAATTATAACATTTATTTATTTTGCAAAATAGGAACGTCCAAAGGGACAAAATTGAGAAAAACAATGTAAACAGCAAAAAAAAAAATAAATAAATAAATAAATAAATAAAAAATTAAAAAAATACATGTGCAATCAATATTTACTAAATGAGCCTTTGCAAATGATTCAAATTTTAGTATGTTATTATGGATGATAACGACTACCAGTTGTCAAAATTTTAGCTTTTCACATTTGTTATTTCTAACAAATATTAGGTTTTAAAATTTTGTCCCTTAGTTTTGGACGCTACTGTGTGTGTGTGTGTGTATATATATATATATATATATATATATATATATATATATTAGCATGCTTTTTATATCCTTAATAATTTGAGATATTTTATGTCCAAACGTGTTCACGACTTGTGGCACACACCGTATATACACATACGCATGGAGTGACATAAACGACTACCTTTTTATATTTTTTGTAGCAAACATACTTTCGTTAACTACTTTAATGCATCATATTAGCATCGCAATCTGCTGCAAAACGGTTTTATTCGTTAAAATAAAATTCAAAAAAAAAAAAAAAAGTGGCATCAATCATTCTGCACATTATACAATTTCATGTAAAAAAAAAAAAAAAAAATGATAAAGATGTTATTTACCACACACCCTACAGAGTACTGACCCAACGGGTCACACCCGATCGACTTCTATTTCAAGATGATTTATCCGCTCTCGCTCCCCCGCTTCCTCCTGTCAAATATGTTGTCTGTTTTTCGTATTTTTTTCCGCTATCGCGCTACTATCACGCAGATGGAGGTGAATTACCAGCACTTGTACGTAACCCGCTAATCACGTGTAGAACCACGTGTCTGCGACAGTTAGGCATTAGTAATGTTCATTTCGAGTTGAAACCACCGATCCATAGTTGATATTCCCAACGGGGAAAGGGTGGAGAGTTGAAATCCAGGTAGAACATAATCTAGAAAAAAGATAACATCTAGAAAAAGATTACGTATGATCAAAAACTATTGCATATGAGACACACACACATATATATATATATAAGTGAAATTGTCTGTGTGTGTGTGTGTGTGTGTGTGTACATTTCCCTATCAAACTACTCTGTCAATTTTCAGTCTACAGACTCGAGATTTGACATAAGAGCTATTGAGATTTGGGAAAATCTAATCGGTTTTCGGCCAGAAATTTGGTTGTTAAGGGGTCAAAGTTCAACGATTTGATCTTTGAAAACTATCAAACTCCTCCGCCAGTTTTGTGTCTAAACACTTGAAATTTTAAATGTAGGTCACTTGGATCAAAATTTTTATTTTGCTTTGAGCCCCCCCCCCCCAAAAAAAAATAAATGTTAAGGGGTCAAAATTGGGGTCAAAGTTAAAAGCAATTTTGACCTCTGCGGTCTCTAGAAAACTATTCAGCCAATCTTGGGTCTAAACATTTGAAATCTTACAGAAAGGGTCTTCAGACATGCAGAAAGCTTTTTTTTTCTTTTTTTTTTTTAATCAGTTTTTGGTCGAAAAATTGGCTGCCAAGAGGTCAAAGTTTAAAGAGTTGACCTTTGCAGACTATACCAAACTCCTCTGCCAATTTTGGTCTAAACATTTGAAATTTTAGATGTAGGTTACCTGGACATGAGTCAAAGTTCTTAATATATATATATACATATGCACTTAAAGTTATGAACATTACATAGGACCCGAGCAAAGCCAGGCTGAACTGCTTGTGTATATATAAGTAAAAGTGTGTGTGTGTGTGTGTGTGTGTGTGTGTGTGTGTGTGTACATTTCCATACGCAATTTTAAGTCTACAGACTCGAAATTTGGTATACAGGGTACTGAGATTTGGGAAAATCGATGTGACTGGATTTCGGCCAGAAATTTGGCGATTAAGGCATCAAAGTTCAACGATTTGACTTTTGAGAACTCTTCCAAACTCTTTCGACAGTTTTTGGTCTAAACGCTTGAACTTTTAGATATAGGTTACTTGGACATGGATCTAACTTAATAACTTGATTTGAGCCCAAAACAATAAATGTTAAGGGGTCAAAGTTTAAAAAATTTACCACTTTTTTTTTTTTTGCTCAACATACACCTCCAAATACTCCGGCAACGCCAGGCTGAAATGCTAGTATATATATATATATATATATATATGACACAAGGTCGACAAAGTGGAGTGTCAAACTCCCCTAAAGGAGGGGCACTATTGCCTAGCAAAAATTGCCTGAGCATCTCCAACATTACTTGGTCGGGACGAGTAAGCAATGAACTTACTCAACCCGAAAGCTGGGTGGCAAAGCCTGGGAAGGTGAACCTCCTGGATTATACCCAAATGGTGTACCTCCCTCCGACAGGTACTGGGCCAATTCCTGACCCCGCACCTGTCGTGCTGATCATCAAAAACGAATTCTTGACTGCTACTTTTTTATCCAAGTC
Organism: Euprymna scolopes; assembly: GCF_053919585.1. Classification (NCBI taxonomy): domain Eukaryota; kingdom Metazoa; phylum Mollusca; class Cephalopoda; order Sepiida; family Sepiolidae; genus Euprymna; species Euprymna scolopes. The sequence goes on along the minus strand of NC_136512.1, from coordinate 29,511,867 downwards.
TCCAAGGAACCGATGCAGCAAGGAGACTCATCCCCACCATATATAATGGTGGGTAAGCTCATTCTAAGTTGGGAGAGTTTATTTACAAACGTTGTTGATAGGAACTGACGAATCATTAATTCACGTTCTGCTATTAGCCAATCAGAAACCAGAATTGCTCTATAAAAATTAAACCTTTTTTTTTTTTTAAACAAACGAGTCACCAATTATTAAGATCCAGAGGCCACTCGAGGATAAGGGTTAAAGAGTGTACAGTAGTCAATGGGACAATATAGTAATCATTAGTAATGGAAATTCGGTAAATTTGTTAACACAAGAGGAACTGCTCATAAAGAACTTGTTTTCATTGGACTTGAATACGACCATATTGTAGTCAGCTGGAAAGCAGGAAAACGGAAGACAGTTCCACAGGTGTACAGTTCTAAGAAAGAAGCTTTGTTCATGGAATCTACGTTTAGGTTTAGGCGTGGATAAAGAGTGGAAGAAATTATTGTTTTCAGATAGACGAGTGTTTCTCAACTATATTGCATAACTAGCAGGAATACCCAACATTGCCCAGGATTGAATGATGATTAACGAATCTTTCAACCTCGCATATTTTTAGTATTCCAGCATATAATTTTTTCATGTCAACACGAAGATTTTTTTGCTCTTTGGCTGCAAAATTATAAAATCCATAACCTGTACAGAACAGCTGCCCACCGAGAATTCTTCATCTCCAGGAATTGTATAGAATAACTACCCATCGGAAACTCTTCTGAAATTAAAAATGGCTGTGTTTACTAAGTTCTCCAAAAATCAAAGGGCCCATTTCTAGAGCAAACACTTGATTTTTTTTATAAAATACTATTTTTTTTATTCCACCACAATGGATTGCAAATTACATTGTTATGATGACTGAGCTGATGCAGTCATGAACTCAAAGTTTCATCTCTGTTGCAGATATTGATGGTGTGAGACTTTAAAGAAGCAACACCTATCATGGACTTGCGTCAGAAGCAGAGATGTGTCATTGAATTCCTGGCGAAAGTGCATTGAGAATGGTGATGAGTATCAAAAAATAAATTTTGGATAAAAAGGTCGCCAGTTCTAATGGTAATACTCTCGTCTTCGTAGCTCTTCAACTTTTTTTTAGTTAAAAAAACAGGAAGCTTTGCAGAAAAGGTCGCTCGTTTTAAATGGTACCACTTTCTGTCTTTCTGTCTTCATAGCTCTTCAACTTTAAAAGTTGAAGAAAAAAATAGGAGGCTTTACTTTTGGAGCGACCCTTGTATGACAAAGCACGCTGCGGACTCTTAAAAACCTCCGTCGAGTCTCGAAAGACAAAGGATACCCAGAGTAGGGGCAGCTTCGTGTATAATTGTTTGGCAAGTATTACGCATTTCTCAACCACACCTTTCCCCGAATCAGCATTGCCTGAGCACAGTGGCAAGGAAAAGTCCAGGACGACTGGAAACAATGCGGAGAGTACATACAGCACCTGAGAGTCCCAAATTATCACCCATCTTGTACTGGCTAGGTTCATCATTGCTTAACTTCGATGATATGATGGGAACCAGTGTGTCAAACATGAATATATGGCTCCGGACTCAGTAATGAAATAAAGAACATTAATATCCTCCACTCTTGGAATAGAAACAGCACTAACACTATGCGAGTTTAACCGGCTTCCTCCAAAGGAGTAAGGTCCATGGGAGTATGAAATTCACAAGTGGTCTCCACTCATGTATATCTGTGAGGGGAGATGATGACGCTGGGGATTTTGAAACTCTTGCAGTATGTATTTTATGTATTGATATGTATTTTATGTATTTTATGTATTGATATGTATTTTATGTATTTTATGTATTGATATGTATTTATGTATTTTATGTATTGATATGTATTTATGTATTTTATGTATTGATATGTATTTATGTATTGATATGTATTTATGTATTGATATGTATTTATGTATTTTATGTATTGATATGTATTTATGTATTTTATGTATTGATATGTATTTATGTATTTTATGTATTGATATGTATTTATGTATTTTATGTATTGATATGTATTTATGTATTTTATGTATTGATATGTATTTTATGTATTGATATGTATTTTATGTATTTTAATTTTTATGTTTATGTCTTTAATAAGTCAATAAGAATAGAAATATATAAATAAAGCACTAATAATAGTAGGGAGTGATCAGTAGTATGATGGATTCATCCGAACCTATTGGATTGTGTAGTGGACTTTCGGTCAGCGTTCAAGTTGTGGATAACTTGGCAAAGACTAAAGTTACCTCTCATGAAAGAGGAGAACTATTTATGGCACAATGGGAGATTCCATTGTGCACACATGGGCCAGTCTATTCTTTGGATTATGATTGGCTGAATCACCTGATTGGATATGCTTGTACATAAATACAAGCCCTCAGTCCAGCTCAATCTGGTGTCTGTCTTGTGCATAAGCTGGACCCTTGGTAAGTGTTGCTGCTATTATTATTATTATTATTATTATTCTTATTGTTGTTGTGTGTTATTGACTACTACAGTTCTTTTGATTATTCTACAGAACCATAGAAATCTAGCAGATTTGTAAATAAAAATACTTTCCTGTTTTTTTGTTTTTTTTTGATAACATGAATAGGTTACACTAATTTGGAGCAAAAAACTAGGTCCAATATCCGAAACATTTTTTTTTGTTTTTTTCTTTAAGAGAGGTGATGTTGATCAACACTGCTGTGGAACCATGATTTTATATAGTTTTTAAATCCCCAAAGCAGTATTTTATGGTAAACAGTTGACGACCCCTGGAAACTTAGAACTACGGTGAGTTAAAGAAAACAAGTTGATTCAGTGATTGCATGAGATTAAATGACTTATTGACAAAATTTTTCAACGAAGGACTAAAAAAAAAAAAAAAAAAAAAAAAAAAAAAAAAAATTTTTATAGTCTTCAAGGTTACAAGACTATATATTTCCCTAAAACTTCTGGTCTTGATGGAGGGGAGACTAAAACTTGCTATGGTTTCAAATGATCTGAAATAACAGCAAGGGAAGACTTTATTTCAAATATTTCTCATATGTTACACCCCCCCCTTTTTGGGGGGGGGGGTAGGGTACAATTATGAATATCTCCAGTATCAAATAATCCTTATACACTGAAATTTACTTTATGTATGAAAACCAAAGACGGGGAGATATGATAAATATTTGGAATCAAGTCTTGCCGTGCTGTTATTTCAGATCATTTGAAACCATGGCAACAAGTTTTAATCTCCCCTACATCAAGGCAAGAGGTTTTCGAGAAATGTCATATTTTGTAATTCATATCCCAAACTAGGAAAACAAATGACTATGGAAACATTTTATGGCTGTAAAAAAGTGCCAAAAATAGGCTCTGGATGATGGATGATCCTCTTAATGTGCGACCTTAAGTGCAAATGTAACATAGCTCACTACACAATTCAGGTCATTAGCTTTCCAACGAGCCTTCATTTGTTAAATTCTGCTTAATAGTTGCTGAGATTTAGAACTTGTAAAATTGCCAAAAAAGGTGTTATATCTATCAATATCTATCAATATTAGTGTTATATCTATCAATATTAGTGTTATATCTATCAATATCTATCAATATTAGTGTTATATCTATCAATATCTATCAATATTAGTGTTATATCTATCAATATCTATCAATATTAGTGTTATATCTATCAATATCTATCAATATTAGTGTTATATCTATCAATATTAGTGTTATATCTATCAATATTAGTGTTATATCTATCAATATTAGTGTTATATCTATCAATATTAGTGTTATATCTATCAATATTAGTGTTATATCTATCAATATTAGTGTTATATCTATCAATATCTATCAATATTAGTGTTATATCTATCAATATCTATCAATATTAGTGTCATATCTATCAATATCTATCTATATTAGTGTCATATCTATCAATATCTATCTATATTAGTGTCATATCTATCAATATCTATCTATATTAGTGTCATATCTATCAATATCTATCTATATTAGTGTCATATCTATCAATATCTATCTATATTAGTGTCATATCTATCAATATCTATCTATATTAGTGTTATATCTATCAATATCTATCAATATTAGTGTTATATCTATCATTATCTATCAATATTAGTGTTATATCTATCAATATCTATCAATATTAGTGTTATATCTATCAATATCTATCTATATTAGTGTTATATCTATCAATATCTATCTATTAGTGTTATATCTATCAATATCTATCTATATTAGTGTTGGGACGATTAATGGAAATCGGAAATCGAAAAAAATTGGAACTTTTTGTGGAATCGGAATCAGTATTGGAAAAATGTGTGCCTATTTTCCGATGCCAAAAAAGCTTCTTTTAATTGGCTTTTTTTAAATTTTTATTTGATTTTCTATAAAGAAAAATATTCTACTGCTGATAGTAACACTAAAATAATGAATATCTTGATTTTAACCTATTAGTAAAACTAAAATCGATAGATCATCCTTCATAAGTATCTACATGTTTGAGAAAATATCTGTACATTTAACGTGTTTTTACAGTGAAAAATAACTTTGTAGTTAAATATTCAGAGATTTATAAGGAATCGGAATTGGTAATTGTATCAGAATCAGGAGTTTAATACGCAGTCGAAACATTATTGGAATCGTCCCATCCCTTATATATATATATATATATATATATATATATATTGGTAACCAAATTGAATATTGAAATGCTCATAGCTTCAGTTTTATGAGACGAAACTACATGAAAATTTGCAGGCTTTTTGAAGATTATATAACTATTCTATGCTTAAAATTTTATGACAATTGGTTAAAAAGAACCTATATTTTCAAACCAATAAAATATGCCCAGATTTGCCTACATTTGTGGATAGTGTTCTTGCAGGCCAGCTTCAGTTGTCTCCTCTGTGACCTTGCCAGACCACACAAACACGTGTGTGTGTGTGTGTGTGTGTGTGTGTGTGTGTGTGTGTAATCAATTTTTTACATTTGCCATAGGAGTTTGCTCCCAGGAATTTGCACCTATCACAAATTTTATCTTACAATTATTATTGGGATTATTGGGAACACTATTCGCATCTGAATACGCAGTAACAGCAATGCATATCAAGAGGAGATGGACAGTTAAGAGAAACTCTCCACTAAAGCAACTATTCAGAGAGCATGACACCAGTTCCAAGAAATCTAGACATCAAAGGACATTCACCACAGTTTGCATAACATAAATGAAGGAATTGTCGGCAAAACTTCAAAGAATGCGCAATCCATCTATCCGGGCCACCTATACAGTTCATGATGGAAAAAGATCATGACAAATTATCGTTCCTAGATGTGCTGATAACCCGCACTGGTCAGGGGTTTATGTCATCTGTATACCTGAAAGCCAACTTTCATAAAGTCGGTGCTGAAGGAGAAGGACGTGTAAAGTGAAAGTGAGAATGGTTCGGCTGGTGGCCAGAGTGTGGTCGGAAGAGAAAAACGCATATTAGTTGAAGTGAAGCAGAAGCGAGAGACTTTCTAAGCTGGTGTTGAGTAATGGGAGGGTAACGGTAATAAATGCCAATTTTACTTTTATGAATTACTAGCATTTCAGCAGCCCGGCGTTGCCCGGGTCCTGGAGGTGTATGTTGAGAAAAAAAAAAAAAAAAAAAAAAAAACAGGCGGTCAATTTTTTTTAAATTTTGACTCCTATTATGGCCCCTTTAACATTTGTTTTGGGCTCAAATTAAGTTATTAAGTTAGATCTATACCCAAGGAACCTATATCTAAAATTTCAAGTGTTTAGGCCCAAAATTGTGGGAGGAGTTTGGTAGAGTTCTCAAAGGTCAAATCGTTGAACTTTGACCCCTTAACAGCCGAATTTCTGGCAGAAAACGGATTACAAAGATTTTCCAAAATCTCAGTGCCCTGTATATCAAATTTCGAGTCTGTAGACTGAAAATTGACAGCGTTATTGCATTGGAAAATGTACACACACACAGACACGTTCACTTTTATATATATAGTAGATAGACTAAAGTAAAGTCTAACACCACGTAACGTTACATCCCCAGAATATATCTAGTTATGGGAGTCCTTGCAGTTTGTCATAAATTTCCATTCGATGGTTATCCGCTAGAAATGAAGATTCTACAATATTATACCACCTTTGTACAAAACAGATACTACACTTTGAATCTAGTCTGAAGACTTCAAACGCCTCTGCTTAGCATTCACAGGCTACATGAGCTGAAATAAATACATTGAGGATAGTGCAACTACAACAAGAGAACATCGGAGAGGTTAACAAGTTTGTGTACTTGGGCAGGGTTGTCAGCAGGAATGGATTGGTTGCTTGTTTTACGGCATATCAACCCTTTTCAGGTTATTTAATACCGAATCCAACTATTTTGAAGAACAATTTTTAATAGAATGTTTTTTTTTTTCAAGTCGGTTTCTATTCAACCCATAGTTGGGACCCTAACAGATACTACCACTCCGGGTTGGAGTGGACCTGGGAGCAATGACAATTAAAGCATTGTTCCACACTCCCCAAAGCCTGCAAGCTAGGGCCTCACCATCGGATATAGTTTAAGGTCATATTCAGGACAAGCAGGGATGGAGGAACAGATGAGGACATCAAGTGCCGGATAAGCAAAGCCAGATACGCCTTCAGCATCTTAAGACCAATCTGGAGAACAACAGCCCTCTCACTCCAGAATAAGATCCAAATTTTCCACACCAATGTGAAGTCAGTTCTACTTTATGGCTCAGAAACGTAGAGAGTGACCAAAAACCAACACCCACAAACTCCAGACATTCACCAACAGATGTCTCAAACATCCTAAACATCACTGATGGCCAGAGACTATCTCCAATGAACAACTGTAGGACAAAGCCAACCAAACCCCAATGAGATAGAAATCAAAAAACGAAAATGGAACTCGATTGGCTACACCTTGCGGACGCCTACATTCAACATCAGGCAAACCCTTGAATGGAACCCGCGTAAAATTGGTCGCCCGAGGCAGACATGGAAAAGAAGCACGGAGGCTGAGACCAGAACTGCTGAATGACATGGGCCGAACTGAAGAGGATCATCATTGCGGCCCAATCCAATAGGCCCCACACTATCAACCAAACTCCAACCTCTGTCCCATCGCCACAATGTGGCATCTCTGTGTCTGTTTTACAAATACTTTAATGGAGTGTGCTCAGATGAATTCATTGTATTCGTACACCCCTCGATTGAATGATGATCAACGAATATTTCACACTCCCATAGTTTTATTCTCCTTAAAATCGGTAAAATCGCCCATTTTTTAACCAAATCGATTGATTGCCTACCCTAGTTGGGGACCCATGAGTGTACTGAGAGAAAGCTCATATGACTTAGTCCACAATACATTGTCGTCTACACTGTAGAGAACCTACTTTGGATTTTTATAAAATTATTTTTATATATAATAGCTTGAATTAAAGTTCAAAATGTAAAAGGTCAAGTATCATGCTTCAGTTGTGCTCTAAACAGAAACATTCATTTCGAACGCGCCTCTATCATATCAAAGAACCTACTGTTGATTCTATGTCGAGTCTTTCTACTTGTGTGGTAATAGAACTTCTCAAATGCACTTGTGATGTTAGGCTGTGTAAGGTGTTAAAATAGTTCGTTTCTCCTTTTATATTTTGATTATCGATTTTAATTGAAGATATTTCGATACAAAACCTATCTAAGAACACTGCCAAACACATTAAGTACCTGTGTGAAATTTCATAAAAATCGGCCCAGCCGATTTCAAACACAGAGTTCCTTTTATATATATATATTCCAAATTTCAAGATGTTAACCATCTGACCATTTATTCTTGTATGTTGACATGCACAATTTTTGACAGCACGTGATTCATAGTGCAATATGCTCTGTAATTACATCGCGCTTCATAAATTAAAGGATTGGTATAAATAAAAGGTGAAATATAGTTGAAGAAACATTTACACACACGTGTGTGTGTGGAAATATACGTAGATAGTCATATAATGACTAGATTACTGACTGACGTTAAAAAGCATTTAAAAAGAATAAATGTTTAATTTCAACTATATCTCTCGCGGTTGTCGGTAGCGAGTGGTTCGGGTCCTTGCTAATAGCCAAACATGACTTCTAATGCCAGGGTTCGAATCTCTCGACTGACATTAATCATAACACGCTGCACTGATAATCCCCGAAAGGATGAAACGCTAGTGTCTGTAGGTATTTAATTATTATAGTAAATATATATATGTGTGTGTGTGTGTGTGTGTGTGTGTGTGTGTGTGTGTGTGTGTAAATATGTACGAATAAAAAAATCAATATGAAAAATATATAAATGTTTGTATCTTTTGTATATATATTTCCTATGTGTTGACGTGTAGGAATACAAAAAGTATCTTGAAAAAAAAAAAAAAAAAAAAAAAAAAGTTTCCTTCAAAAGCACATAATTTTCGATCGATCCTTCGATCTTCCTTAGTGTGAATGATGGAAACATGAGTGTAGGACGGGCAGGGTTAGCAGCAGGAGGGGCACGGGTATAGGCAATAAGGTTAAGATCTATTTGAATACAACTCTTCCAACATTTTTTATTTGGATTGGTCAGCAACTTGCGTGGCCTCTATCCAAAACCAAGTTTTTCATAAAACTTTTAATTGGACACCCACGCCACCCACGAACACACTCGCATATGTGAACATACATGCATATACACCCGCACACTACCGCATATGCTCCTTCATGTACCCATACATACACAGGATGCACACACACACACACACATTTATAGATATACGTACATATACAACTGGAGATTGATAAACAGATGTAGGTGATAAGCTAAGTGGAATCTCCTCACCAAAAGCTATATATATATATATATATATATATATATATATATATATATATATTCAATTACCTCTTCCGATGATTTCCACAGGTTATGGTAAAATTTGTTTTTTAATTTAGGTAGGGTTTTGTCTAGTATTTTTTTGCTAATGTTTCCCAAATCTGAAATACATGGAGAAATTTTTTTTTTTAAGTCGGATTCTATTTAACTCATAACTAACAGGTACTACTACTCTGGATCAGAGTGGACCTGGGAGCAATGGCAATTAAAGGGTGGCTCCACACTCCCCAAGGTCCGCAAGGTGGGGCCTCACCATCGGATATAGTTTTAGGTCATATCCAGGATCTTTAAATCAGGAAGCCGTTATCTACAGGCAACCTGATCTGATAGCACCAGACAAGTGTTTAAGGATAAAATTAAAGCAAATAGCAAGTCAGACAATCCTCGTCGTCTGAAATGGATTTAGAAAGAAAACTTTTACTCGATTTCCATAACGAGACATTTTCTTTGTTCTATACTGATTGATATGTTTTCTTTTTATAAACGCTCCAACTCGAAACATTTTCTTTTTTTTTTTCTTTTAAACTTCGCCGATTGAAACGTTATGATTTATGAATAATATTGCGAACACAGGCGAAACAGAATTATTTTTCTGTAATTTTAGACGGAGGGTGTAGATATTAGCAAACCTCAGTTAACGTGATCATTTGCATGGATTGTTAACAATGTTTACATAGATTGTTAAAATGTTTACTTCCAAACAAGATCATTATAATAAATACGTCCGTTTAGAAGACAGACATGTCACGTTGAGAAAATAACACGCGTATATAACATGTTGTATTAGATACCCGGCGTTGACCAGGAGCCGTCAGCTTCATTTCTGTCCTCATTTCCCGCCTTTTTAATATGTAGCTTTTTTTTTGGGGGGGGGGTTAAATTTTGTTTTTGAAATGTGCCATTTTGTAATATGCCCTATTCTTTTTCTAATATGCTGTGTTTGTATGTATTCTTCAATTTGCTGAGTTTTTTTGTTTTTTATTAATATGCCGTTTTTTAGTTATTGCTCTTATTAATATGCGATTCTTTTTTTTTTTTTTTTTTACTTTTTAATATACTATTTTTGTTTACCTATTATCTATTCTTCAATTATGACCGTACTAAAAAAAAAAAAAAAAGTCCATTAATCCGCAATGCGTTCTACAATGGCATTTATTCTGTATTTTGTAATGGAAATCGCCCCAGACATACATACATATCTATCTCTCTCTCTATATATATAAGGTGCACTCGTCTAGCTAAAACCACTCACAACACCCCCCTCACTTTCTATCTGTCTAAATCTAAACGCAAACTCCATGAACAAAGTTTCTTTCCTAGAACTGCCCGTTTGTGAAACACTGTTCCGCTGGCCTGTTTTGAAGCTAACTACAACATGGTCGTTTCAAGTCCAAAACAAATTCTTGTTGAGCCGTCCATTTAAATAGTTAATTTCTACCCAATTTTTATCACTGTACGTTTATTAACCCACTATTCTGGAGTGACTCTTGTAAAATATGCCTATCTCACATTCAAAAATTATATAAGTAAAGATATAGAAATAACTAAAAAAAGTAAGATAGGAAAACGTCCTCAACCATCACTTGCTAAGTTTTATTTCTATATAACATCACACTGTTTACTAGCAGGGTGACCCGACATTGCACAGGATTGAATAATGATCAATATATTTTTTCATCGAAATCAGTGAAATCACCCATTTTTCAATCAAACTGATTGATTGCCTACTCTAGTGGGGGACCCATCGCAGTGCACATGGAGGAAGCTTCACACACCACCACACAGTGGCTTAGTTCACAATACACACTTTAATCTACGTTGAACTAAAGAGAAACTACATTGCACTGTAGAGAACCTACTGTTGATTTTATAAAATTATGTTTCTATACAATAACTTGAATTGAAGTTTAAAATGCAAAAGTCAAGTATCATGGTTTAATTGTGCTCTAAACAGAAATTTATTTTGAACGCGCCTTGTCATATCAAAGAACCTACTGTTGATTTTATATGCTTGGCCTTACTGTTTGTGCCGTGATAATGGTCTGAATTAAAAGTTTAAAATAAAAAGGTCACGTATCATGGTGCAATTGTGCTTTTAACAGAAAAAAATCCATTTCGAACATGCCCCTGTCATATCAAAGAACCTACTGTTGATTTTTATATGACAGGCCTTTCCACTTGTGTGGTAATATAACTTTTGAAATGCACTTGTGATGTTAGGCTGTATAAGGTGTTAACGTTAGTAAAAATCGCCTGTTCTTTCTTTTATCAGATTTTTATCTGAAGGCATTCTGATACAAAACCTATTTAAGAACACTACCAAGCACATACAGTACCTTTGTGTGAAATTTAATAAAAATCGGCCCAGCCATTTAGGAGTCCATAGGGAACGAACACAAACAGTTCCTTATATAAAATAATAGATAGAAGCAGTACTGTTGCACCATCTGGCGGTACATTTTAGAACGGTCTTTTTGTTTTTTGCTCTGACATAGTACGAAATTGACATTGCAATCTAGTGAGAGGAGCACCTCTTCATTTTCTTGGAAGGTGCTCGACTGAGCTCTAATCGCTGGTCACTCCTTGTAAAGTATTTACAACAAAATTTGTCCTCTTACCACAACGGCAAATAGCTTTCCGTGTATTTCCATGAATAGGGTTTCTTTCTAAAATCTTCCTTCCTCCCCGTTGAACACATTATCACGGAATGCTTCCCTGCAGACTACAGCATGGTCGCCTTCAAATCCAATGCCAACGAATACTTGCTGAAGTTATCTAATTTTGTCCATCCTAATGGCTGTTTAGGCTAAATTTAAGTTAATTCAACCCAATAGGAAGAGAGCACATAAATATTTATAATCTATATAGATTGATTTCAATATAGGCACATTTTAATAATGCAAACAAAAAAGAAAACTACTCTGTCAATCCTTTGTCTACAGACTTGAAACCTGATATATCGGGTATTTGGACCTGTGAAACCAGTTTGATTTGGCTTTTAGCCACAGAAAAGAACTGCAAATTGGAACTTGGCAGGCTTAAGTCAACTTAATGTGTATCCTCTATTTATGCGCAAGTATTAATTTACAGAATGTAAATGATAAATTTTCAGCTTGAGATCCCAAACACTAATTCTTGATAAAAGGACAGTAAAATTTTTGTGTATTTAACAGTTTTATTAAATACAAACACATACAAACGTTTTATTCTATACGTCCACCTTTTGTATCGACAATTTGCTGAATGCAAGCCTCCAAAGCATGACAGGCATTGACAGCCGATTCTTTCTTGATATCGCTGAATGCTCAGGTCTTCAGGGAGGCCACACTTTTGTGGGCAAGCATTAGAGACTTTCAACATTGCCCCGTAACCAATACTCGTAGGGGTTAAAATCCGGTGAGCTAGAGAGCCAGATATTTGATGACACAAAAAACGGCAACTATTTTTTTTTTTTTTTTTTTTAAGAAGGTCTGCACAGTTTTTGACCCCTGTGATGTTCATCCAGGACTTATGCAACAAACGTCACATGCAAGTTTCAAATAGAATTTATGTAAAAGACAGTGTTTGTTTCGCGGTCGGTCTACCGCTCTGTCATGTTTACATTTGAAAATGAGAACATTATCGTTGGTCTGTCACAGTCAACTTTGAAATATGATTTCTTTAAAAGATTTAATCATCATGTCTTTATATATAGCCGTCAACTAGTTGTATAAAAAAAACTTTTCTCATATATAGCTCTATTTATCATTGAGCACTATTATAAAAATATACAGTAAAATGTTCTCCATCTGTCGGTGTGCTATGCTCATAGTTAAAAAACACTGTTGTTGGTCTGTCACGCAACTTATTTTCTAAACATTGTTAAATTTAATTTAAAACACATTTTGTTTGAGTTCACAAGATTCACGTTTTAGATATTTAGATTTTCTTTCCGTCTGTCACTGTCACACATTTCTACAATGAAGTCTGTTTGTCTGTCACAATTTTGTGCAGAGTCCTGGATGAACATCACTTTCTTGGGATCATAGTTCTTAATCTAAGGGAAGAAAACTTCCTCTAGAATTTTCAGATATTCCACCATATTGATTCTTAGGTTCACTTCAATGAAGTGAGGGAGCATGACTTTTCCATCGTTGACAACAACTCCAAAGACTATGACAGAGACAGGGTGTTGACTCTGCATGACAGTAGGAACACCAGAAGAGTCATTGGCAATAACTTTCGAGTTTCAGCGGTTGGAGACTTCGTCTATGACGACCTTTTTCTCCTCCACAAAAAAATGCGTACAGTACCACTGTAATGTTTCAGATGATTGAGTAGCAAGAGGCATCTCCCTTTACGAATAGTCTTAGATTTCGCTGTAAGAACATTACGTCGTCTACAATATGACTTCATCCCAAGATCTTTCCATAATACATTAGAAATGGCCATTTTGGTTACATTCTGTTCAGCCATCGACTGTAATGAATTTGCAATAGACCGTCTAAAGCCACTGAGAAACCTTCTGGTGCAGATTTCCTCATTTCTCGGACCGTGAGCCTTCTTTTGGAGGACTTTCCCTTCCCTTAAGTTCGCTACAACGTGATAAACAGTCCCAGGAGCATAGCCAACGTCTCTGATAATGCCAGATGTCTTATGACTGGCAATAACTATTCTATGGTTAAATTCTATACTGGCACTGATTTTTTTTTAGTATTTTTAAGTAGCTAATTTGGAACATCAGACTCTAAACAGCAACTAACATTTTTAGATTGATAATGCCACTTGAAAATACGTAAATTGTAGATTGAAATTACTGCTAATTTATCGTTTACACCCTGTTTAACTGCATTAATTTGAAGTTTTGATATGCATGTGTCAGATCAAACGGTAGCAAATACAGCTGGAGAGCTAAATGCTTTGGTTTCGATTCTAGCTGATGGCACACCAGTCATTTTTATTCCTGCATGATTTATATATATATATATATATATATAAACACTATCCTCGAGTATCTAAGGTCTCTCCATACAGGAGTTTGCCAAAACAACCTGGCATGAGGATACTTTTCCCAAGAATTAAACCCTGACCAAATATTCAAAATCACATTTTGTATTCGCAGCCCAAATAAGATCTCATCACTATGGCCAACCCACATTAGCTTTTATGAGGAATGGTGCACCTTCTCCAGCTAATGCTAGTTCAAGTAACTGCATGGAGCTAGATACTCCACCAGACTAGATAAATTCTTGTCCTGGAATCCAGTAAGACCAAGAGACCAAAATTAAGGATATACGTATGAAAATGATTAATTGAGGAGAGGAAAATTATGTTTTCAATTTCTTTACTAACTCAGTGTTTGAGAGATAAAGAATTTTAATAGAACGTCCAAATATCTATGTATCTCATATAGAGTTCAAGTGTTAGTACCAGGTCATGAGCCCCTTGATTCCTGAGAACTTCAACTGAAGCAAAAGGTACACTGTTCCACAAATAGATTTTAATACTGAAAATGGACTCTTGTATACTTTTATTCCTGCATGATTTCTATATATATACTATTTATTCAAAAGGAATCAACATTCAAGAGGTTATCTCATTTGCATATTACATTAAAATTATTGTTTTAATAATCAGCTCTAGTTTTTTTTAATGGAAATTAGTAATAAAGTTGTTTTAAGTATTCGATTTAGAAATCTATAATATAAATCTCACCTGTCTGTTTCAATGTATGTATGTATGTATGTTTGCCTAAAGTTTGATAGAGGCTATGGATTTTCACGAGATTGGTATCGTTGTGAAGCTTAACCTTTCGGACAACAAATATCGAAAAATTGGCTAAAAACATTAATTCCTTCACCCTCAACTGGGCACTTTTCTACAGGGAGAGGTCGCTTTTTTTTGCCAATATTTTCAAAAGTCATCCCATCTGTTCGATTGACTAGCCTTAATTTAAACTTTCATCACTTCCTGTTTTGTGATGGACAAAACGGCAAAGGCGTTACTTTTTTTTTTCACATTCATTTCCTCCTTTGCAGTATGGGTCCGAGTCTGCCTACCTGCCTACTACCACATTTTTTTTTCAACACATACCTACAAACACCCGGGCAATGCTGGGCACCCAGGCTAGTATTATATAGAGTTGATTTATTTAATTTATTTTTAGTTTAATTCACATTCAACTTATTTTTTTTTTTTTAACTATTAGTATAACCAGCCACATTTAAAAAAGGAAGTTTTCATTTAACCTATGAGTTATTTCCCTTTAAGCTATGAGATTTTATTTTCCTGTTTGAATTTCATAGATAAAGACGGCTATGTTTTATGTTTCCCAAAAAAATTGTCAACTTTCAGGAAAATTGTAACAACAACTTGGGATATTTGGTCTCGGGTATGTACAGCTAGTATATATATATATATATATATATATATATATATATATATATATATATATATATTGTTAATTTGGATATACTTGAACCTGCCTTCCTTTATTTTGTGTAACGCTATCAGGAACAGATATTCAAATAACGTACAATGCTACAGTCGCTATAACATTAAAAAGGCAGTTGAATATTTTGTAAAAAAAAAAAAAACCCGGCTCCAAATTCAAATTAAATAAAAAGAATGATGAATATATATATTTCATTGGTTGGCAACAAATATGGTGAGAGGCATCGCAGAAATTACTTATAAAGAGCGGCTCCAAAGACTAAATCTATTCTCACTTGAGCAGTAGAGGATGCAAGGAGACTTGTTTCTACAATAAAAGGTCACTAATAGAAATGTAAATTGCACTGTAGAGAACCTACTGTTGATTTTATATCAAACTATTTTTATATATAATGGCTTGAATTAAAGTTTAAAATGCAAAAGTCGAGTATCATGCTTCAATTGTGCTCTAAACAAACATTTCAAACGTGCATCTGTTATATCAAAGAACCTACTGCTGATTTTATATGTCAGGCTTTTCAACTTGTATGACAATAAAAGTTCTCAAATGCTCTCGTGATGTTAGGCTGTGTAAGGTGTTAACTTCGGTCAAAATCGTCTGTTTTTACTTTCAGCGTTTTATTTTGATAATTAATACTTATCGAAAACATTCCGATACAAAACCTATCCAAGAACATTGTCAGGCCCAGCTGTTTCCGAGTCCATAGGGAACAAACTCAGACAAAGTTCCTTTTATAGGATGGTAAAGAGAGATTATCAGCTACCGAGAGGGCTCTTTTCTTTTATGGATAGCTATGCATAATCGGAACGGTAATCTCACTCACAGGATTGCTTAACTAACTTTCATGCAGGTGAAATAAAACAGCCTAAATATAGGGGGGAAAATTGGATTCGTGGTCAGAGGTTTTGAAAGGAGGCGGAGTCCTAGGAATGTTAGGAGTTGAAATCTGTTTTTCTTTTTTAAATACTCAAGGAATCAGCAAACAGTCTGAATTTTAGAAGACTATAAAATAAAATACACAGCATAATCACATTGATATACCAGTTCCAGTCAGATCACCAAAGTTAAGCAACGCTGAGCCTCGTCAGTACTAAAATGGGTGATAATTTGGGAATTCCAGATGCTGTATGTGCTCTCCGCTTATCTCGGCATTGTTTTCAGTCAGTCTAGGGCCTCTTATTGTTACTGAGCCTAAGCAGTACTAATTCAAGAGAAGTTGGTAATTGTACAACGCTTGCCTCACAATTTCGTATGCCGGCACTCTTACAGGGGTGTTGTTCATTGTCTCTTGAGACTAAATGGAATCCATAGCCTAGAAAATAGGGTCCCTAATCAATACTGTTTTCACAAGAGCAGAGTTAGACACCAGGCCGCTATTTAATGTGGAGAATAATCTAGTTCCCAATACGGGCACTTTGGATTAAGACAAAAATAATTACCTCAGTCTCGAAGAATTTCTTCATTAACTAAGAAACAAAAGGAAGTGTAGTAATAAAACATACAATTTGCTACAGAAGACCAAGCAGTTATAGTTGAAGTCGTAACTTTTGGATTTCTAAAAGTCGAAGTCACAGCTTTTGTCTTTATTTTTGATTCTAATATAACAACTAGTTTAATTTTGCAATATTAATCTCATGGCAAACAGAAATAAAAATCAGAGTCGAATTTTTATTTTTTTCCTATTTAAAATTTTTTTTTTTTTTGTTCCTTTATGGCAGTGGGGTTGAAGAGTAAAGACAGTTAAAAAGTAACCGCCATCTATCTATCTATATATCTATCTCTATAGTGCATCTAGATACACTAAGGGATGATAATTCAGATTTAAAAAAAAAAAAAATGCTTTCAAGAATATGACGCAGGTTTGCTTACAGACAACACCAATGTTTCATTATAATAAAAATGTAAATATTATCTCCGGGAAATCAAAACAGATTCTTTTTCTTTTTTAATGTTCGTTTTTATTATATTTCCTTCTTGGTTGAGGAAGAATATCGATTTTTTCCCCTTTGTTGAGAATTCAGAGTTTCTTTTCAAATCCATTATGTCATAATTTCCAAGGTCTACTGCCATGTTTTCATTACATTAGAACCCCCGCCCCCCCACACACCACCCTAACCCATTACAAACTAAAAAAAAAAAAAAAGAAAGATAAAGTTGGTTAGTCACACCCAAACATTTTAAGAGAAAAAAATGTTTTTTATTATTTTTATTTTATTATTATTCGTCTCTTGAACTGCTAAACATAATCAGACGATAAAAGGTTGTTCTTTTTTTATTATATTATTTTATATTATTATTATTATTATTAGTTCTTGGAGAAAAACGCTCGTTTTTAAAGACTTCAGTTTTTTACAAATTGAATGAATGCAAGTTGGGTCCATTTCTCGCAATAACGGTAAATTCAAAACGTCCTATTTCAACGCTACACAATAGACGCGCCATCTTTTATATATATATATGATAACGCTAATTTTTTTTTTTTATTCCGACTGACTGTCGTTTAATTGTTATGACCTTTCATTTCCTGTAATAAATAATTATAGCTGAATGAACTCGAGTTCATATATATATATATATATATATATATATATATATATATATATATATATCTGTAGAAAGATATTTTACACATCTTTATTTAAGAAGCTGAATGTAATTACAGAGCAATATTCAAAATGGCGTAATGGAAACATAAGGTATTTACAGATTCTCTTCCTTCCAATTTTCAGATTTTAATCATGCCAAAACGCACTTTATTTCCTTTTGATGGATTGACTGTTGCTATTTCTTCTGATGAGTAAAGAGTAAAATAGAAACACTAGTTGATATAATAATTAAGTGATTGATTTTGCGCTACGAAACAGATACTGTGAAGAATTCTAAATGTCAACTGAAAGGAATAAATTATAAGATGGTCAACATCATGAACTTTGGAATATAAACTTTTGTCATTCATTCACTATATATATATATATATATATATTTCTTCAGTTTTGGTTTCTATTCAAGTTGATGCAACCAAATCATACGGACATATTTTTTATTTTTGAAACCACGACTTTATAATAAATAAGATTCGATAAAAATTTGACTATAATAATATATAACAAGAATTAAAACATATTTAAGCGTATTTACGACCGGGCTATGCCGAGCGTCCCTGCTAGCTTAGATAAATACTTTTTGTAGTTTTAACAAAAGAGCTACAATAATATCAAGGCGGCTCCAATTACGCTGAACATCCACAGAATGCCAACATCAATATATTACATATGAACGAGTCCCTTGTGGAATTTCCACAGGTCCTGCTATCTGCAAATGAATATGTGGTATCGGGCGCAAGGTTTACTAATTTAAATATTCGTTTTGAAAAAGGTCATTTGATTAATGAACTTAAAAATTTTTTTTTTCTTATTCAATGAGCACTTTGATTCTAATATAACAACTAGTTTAATTTTGTAATGTTAATCTCATGGCAGACGAAATAAACAGTAATAAACACAAGAAGCAGGCACCGTTTAGAAAGTAATGTAATAAACACGTTTTGTTATAACAGAAATAAAAATCAGAGTCGAATTTTTTATTTTTGTTTCTTTCCTATTAAAAAAACAAAATTCTTTTGTTCCTTTGTGGCAGTG
>NC_136512.1:29465340-29487840 GCF_053919585.1 Euprymna scolopes | reverse complement strand
GGGTCATAATAGGGGTCAAAGTTAAAAAAAATTGACCGTGTTTTTTTTTTTTTTTTTTCTCTCAAAATACACCTCCAAACACCCGGGCAACGCCGGGCTGAAATGCTAGTAGATAGATAAAATAGAAAAACTTGGCCTTTTGGTCAAGAATTGTATTACCTTTATTGTTATCTTGTTTTTGCACGTTACTAAAAAATGTTTTAAACAATTGAGTTCTAAGTAGGCCGTCCCCAAGTAGGAAAGGGTGAATGCGGTATTATGGTGAAAGAAGATACTAGCTAAGAGAAACCTTTGTTTAGTTCTGGCGTGACAAGGATGACCAACGACCTCCCTTTTTTCCCCTCCTTTTGAGTTGGCCTTGTGCCTAAGTTTTTTGTTCATGTTTATTTTTTTTAGCCCGAATAAAAGATTTAATATTTCAAAGTGTATTATCTGTTCTTCTGATGCAGCATTACACTTTTTTAGGTCTCGGTTAATGGAGAAATCCTTGATGACTGATACATTTTTTTTTTTTTTTATTACTGACCAGAGTGCCGCTTTTTGAGGAGCTGGTTTCCCCCACATTAAAAACTGACCTCATGTCTAACTCTGCCCTCGTGGGGAGGCAATAAAAAAAACAAAAAACAAATAAACGTAACGTTTCCACCTTTTTACTTTGTCAATACATTTTAACAATTTTACTTATTGAAAAAAAAAAAAAAAATAAATGCATTAAAAAAAAAATAAAAATGCATAGAATATGCCATAAAACTGTTTAAGGTGAGCGGACAACAGACTTCTATTCGATTTTATAATTTATTTCGAAACGGGTAAATTTTCATTTTTATTTGACCGTCTATTTTTACCAGCATATCAAACCTTTTGGGTTATTTAATCTTGATTCAACAATTCGGCATAATCACTTCGACACGCTGGTTCCTATTAGATCACCGAAGTTAAGCAATGTTGAGCCTGGCTGATACTAAAATGGATGACCATTTAAAACTTTCAGGTGCTGTATGTGCTCTCCGCTTATCCCGGCATTGTTTCCAGTCGTTTAGCTCTTCTACTTTCCACTGAACTCAAGCTGTGCCGATTCAGGAGAGGTGAGGTTGGGGTTCTGCAACCCTTGCCTCACAAACATATGCACAGCTATCCTACAGTAGGGAGTTATCCATTGTCTCTTGAGTCTGAGTGAAGGCATCGAATGTTGATTTAATTTGTTTATTGCTTGATTAGTTTTTTTTTTTTTTTTAGATACTAGTGTGATTATTGTAATTTGATGGGTGTTGTACGTTTTGTGTTAAAAGGGTGTTTTCTTTTTCCGTTTATATTTTATTGTATATTTTTGTCGCTTTTAAAAAATCTAGGAACAATCACATTGATCACCGAAGTTAAGCAACGATGAGCCTGGCCAGTACCAGATGGGTAACCGTTTGGGAAGGCGAGGCGCTGTATGTATCGCGAGGTAAATTACCAAGTTGAGAAACTGGCACGGTCTATCCTTCTCTCGAGAGTAGATGGGGACTCTCTTAAGCCGTGGTAGGCACCCCATCTAGTAATGGCGTCACGATTAAAAAAAAAAAAAAAATACCCTTGATAGTCCTGACGAAGCATCAAGTATTCAGCTACCGACAAGATTTGAATTACACTACAAACTCGGCCACGCTGGATGGATGGAGGGGATTATTAGGATGTACTTTGGAAAAGATCTTTTAAACTGTTGTTTTGGTAATATTTTTGGCTGAATTTGTTAGAGAGCGTGTGATAACAGAGTGTCACATTTGGATCTTTTTATTACTACTTCTTGTCATCATCCTAGATGAGATTTAGGATTCTGTTTGTTTTCCTTGTTCTGGTCTGGGCTTTATTTTATAGAGTGTTTTTTTTACAGGAGTACCATGACTCTTAATTAGATATATGATTAGGGGTCTGTATGACGTTTCTGAATTTTTGAGATAGGGATTGGTTATTCGTATTATTTTAAGTAATTCACAATTGTATCCAGTGATAGCTGAGGGAACATGCTACCCCCGTGAAGTAAAAAAAAAAAAAAAAAAAAAAAAAAAAGGTTCCATTCTGTCCAAATCCCTGAGTTTGACAGAAACATTCCTGAGTTTGCCTGAAGAAGCTCAGAGGTTACATCGACGGAAATGCGGTGAAAATCACACTCAAGATGAGAACAGTGATCCGATGAATCCTAATATGAATAGGAGTCTAGTCGAGTATGTGACGTAGAATTTCGTCATGATTCTTAATGTCTAGTTTTCAATTTGGGATCAATGTTTCTCAATTAGGTGTAGTGTCATCAATGCATGGACAATAGCTTTATGAGTTCCATCTGACATTTTATGAAAGATACCAGTTTCTTTTTTGTTCGAGCTTGCATCGCCTGCAACTATGCTTTTTAAGTTCCGGTTATAATGTGTGAGGGATAAGCCGATGTTAAAATTTGTGGGAGAAGTCCTTGAAACTGTTTTCTTGGTAATATTTTTTGCCGAATTTGTTGGAGATCTTTGCAATTTATTAGAATACCCATTACGGTATATGGTTTCTGACATGAAATAGAGATTGAGGCCTCTTGACTTCTTAGTAGGCATGAGGGTGTGATTTTTTTTTTTTTTTTTTTTTTTTGCAAGCAATATCCGGATTACTTTTGTATCTTTGATCAAAGGACGATTTCACTTTTTTCATATGGTTGTGAAAGGTAATAAACTGCACTAGTGTTTTATTATATAGATGTTACCTCCCCATCCCCTCCTGCCTCCTCCTACAACCATTAACAAGTGACCGGAAACTAGTAAATTTCCGAAAAGAACCTGCAACCTAAACAACCACTTTGGAAGAAAATGAAGAGGCGTGATGGTAGAAGCAGATAGAAAAAAATTATTGGGCTCCCGGTGTTGGGTAGGGGTCGGATTACATCTGACTTGTTTTATTTTCCAAAGGTTAAGTCGACATCTTTTCGTGACGAAGAAGATGAAGCAGAAACGAAGCGAAACAGATTAGAAGACGCCACGTTTTTTTTTCCTCTCTTATCAGAGAGGCAAGGTTATCTGGTGTTGCCCTGGTTTCAAATTGTAATCAGATTGTTGAACTACCCCACCTTGCCAAAGAATTACATCTTCATATGGCCCCACCAAACTGAACAGGAACAGTCATTTTATTTCTTCATATAGTTTTTATAGGATGTCAATAGGTTATAAATCTGATACCCATGAACCCATATGCTGTACTGTAACAGCCTTCATCCGGGTAGATTAAACGTCAAATGGAATTAACCCCGCCGATCGACATCTGTCCTAGGTCTTCCCTGAGCACCAAAGCCAACAAAATCTAGGCCGTTCTTGAAACAACCTTTTCTGTTGATTGAGGTATGGATTTAGTTCTGTCCACCCTTCCAGGCCTTACCTTCTCACTGTTTAAGAAGTTAGTTTATTACTAGTCGCCCGATGCACTCCCACCGGGAAATGCCAACGAGGATTTTTTTCTTTTTTTTTTTTTAGCAGGCAAGAGTGCTAACTTTTCCAATCACACTTTCCGACCCTTGTATCACGTTATCCTGCCATGGGAACAGGGAGATAAATAAATATAAAGTCCGCGTCATACTTTAGCCGTTGCCACTCCCATTGAAAACTTTTTTCATCTATAAGACTTACACAGATTAGCTCTTCTGGAATTAAAGATGGCTTTGTTGCTTTAAAGAACTCTAGGAGGTTGTTAGGATGTACAGATCTTTCTAGATAATATTTTTTTACGAATTTGTCGGAGATCTTTGTAATCTATTAGAATATGTTTTACGGTATAAGGTTCTTGAGATGGAGCTTCTTCGCCTTTTGGTAAGTATGAGCGTGTGATAAAAAAGTAATATCGTTTTCTCACATGTTACTTTTATATATGATTTCTGAATTAATATATATATATATATATATATATATATATATATATATATCCGAAACAGCTACATAGTAAGCAGCTGATGATCCCCGTTTTCTATTTACAAAATTTTTGTTAAGGTTTTCTCTTTTCATCCTTATGTAGTTAAATTATGTTTTAAAATTGAAGACTTTTGCGAAATCGACTTATGCGTGTGCTAAGTCTCTATTTAACAACTTTAGTTAACGCCTTTTTTTTCCATCCATATATAAATGAATTCTCTTTTGTCATTATAAACATTTTAGAACTCGGATTATGTAGGTGCTTAGTCTGCGATAGGTTAAATTAATATATTTTTTCCTTCCAGGAATCTGAACTGTATTCTTTATTTTTGCATTTTTTTTTATTCAAAGCTTCTTTAGAGACACACACACACACACATATATATATATATATAGCCACGTTATATATCATTTTGAAGCGTATTTTTCGCTCTATCGAATCAAGTTATTCGTTCCTATTCTAAATCTGTTCATTTTTTGCAGGCTTTTCGACAGCATGGAAAAAATTCAAATCCGCACGATTTTCTTGTTCCAGTTCAAACTAGGATGAAAAGCTGCCGAGCATGTGATAGCAGAATTCAAGATTCAAGAATTCAGAGCGTTACATTTGGAGTTTTGCTATTATTCCTTCATTCCATCCCTCTCATCATCCTATTAGGAGATTTAATCTATATATTTTTTTTCTTTATAGTTTAATTTGGCACTTTGTTTTTGCCAGTTGGATGTACAATATACCGGGTGTTCCCAAACTCTGGTGTATCTTTCAAGTCCTAATATCTGCTTAACTATGAATGGTAGTATAATGAAAATGGTGCAATTTTAAAGTTAAATGCATTCAATTTTTTGTAATTTTGTTTTTTCATTTCTTTTTTTTTCAAATCCAGTAATGGCGCCCACTAAACCAGAAAAGGCGTTTTGTGTTCTTGAATTTGCAAAATCTGAATCATAAACACTTGTTCAATGTGCACAAAAAAATCAGAAAACAGCAACCAGAAAGGAAGCCCATCGTATGGCATGGTAAATTGATGGTTGGTTGTTTTACGGCATATCAACCCTCTCGGGTTATTTAATGCCGAATCCAATGATTTTGAAGACAAATTTTTTAATAATAGAATATATTTGTTGTTTTCAAGTCGGTTTCTATTTAACCCATAGTTGGGACCCTAACAGGTACTACCACTCTGTGTCAGAGTGGATCTGGGAGAAATAGCAATTAAAGGATGGCTCTACACTCCATAAAGCCTGCAAGCTATAGTTTAAGGTCATATCCAGGACCTAAATTCATAGTGGATGGGTGCTTATGCTCAACTAAGAGAACGAGACACTCTCCTCAGAAGCTGTTGCAACCATTGACAATGGTTGGGACGCATTTGGCAAGATTTGGATTATCGGCTTGATGTGCGTCGTATGACTAATACTACTCATATTGAGCATTCTATGAAAAACTTGATATTACAAGCTTTCTGAGTATACCAGATGCGTCTTTATATTCTTAAGATATAAAATGTCAAAATGTGCCGAAGATTGTAGGAATACCCTGCATTTCCAGGCCTTACCATCTGAAATTAAACATGGCTTTCAATTCAAAAGTACGCATATTTGTATATTCAGCTAAAACTTAAAAAATACACAACCCTTTGCAAAAGTTTGTATATTTTAATCAGACATACCTCAAAGACATAATATCTAAAAAAAATTTAAAAAATAAAGAATAAAAAGTCTAAAGTTGTAAGTCATGTTTAGTTTCAGCACAGTTTCCGATGGTTAGTTGTTCTACACAAGTCCTCGAGGTGACTGGTTCTCAGTAGACAGAACAGTTTCGGATGGTTAGTTGTTTTATACAAGTCCTGGAGGTGACTGGTTCTCAGTAGACAGAACAGTTTCGGATGGTTAGTTGTTTTATACAAGTCCTGGAGGTGACTGGTTCTCAGTAGACAGAACAGTTTCGGATGGTCAGTTGTTTTATACAAGTCCTCGAGGTGACTGGTTCTCAGTAGACAGAACAGTTTCGGATGGTCAGTTGTTTTATACAAGTCCTCGAGGTGACTGGTTCTCAGTAGACAGAACAGTTTCCGATGGTTAGTTGTTTTATACAAGTCCTCGAGGTGACTGGTTCTCAGTAGACAGAACAGTTTCGGATGGTTAGTTGTTTTATACAAGTCCTGGAGGTGACTGGTTCTCAGTAGACAGAACAGTTTCGGATGGTTAGTTGTTTTATACAAGTCCTCGAGGTGACTGGTTCTCAGTAGACAGAACAGTTTCGGATGGTTAGTTGTTTTATACAAGTCCTCGAGGTGACTGGTTCTCAGTAGACAGAACAGTTTCGGATGGTTAGTTGTTTTATACAAGTCCTCGAGGTGACTGGTTCTCAGTAGACAGAACAGTTTCGGATGGTTAGTTGTTTTATACAAGTCCTGGAGGTGACTGGTTCTCAGTAGACAGAACAGTTTCGGATGGTTAGTTGTTTTATACAAGTCCTCGAGGTGACTGGTTCTCAGTAGACAGAACAGTTTCGGATGGTTAGTCGTGTTATACAAGTCCTGGAGATGACTGGTTCTCAGTAGACAGAACAAAAGATTCTTCACATGTTGACATGAAGAAGACATTCTTTGGGGATCAAATGGTCATTTGTATCATCGAATTCTATGAAAAATTAAACACGATTTTTAATACGAGGGTCGTTCCGAAAGTAAAGCCTCCTATTATTTCTTTTTACTTAAAACGTTTAAGACCAATGAAGACGGGAGTGAGACGATTAAAATGGGCGACCGTTTGTGCTCCAGAATTTCTGTATTTTAAATTTTTTAAATTTATTTTTTACATTGTTACCACCATATAGAGGATGTGACGAGGTCGAAAGGTGTGAAAATGGGTTAGCACCTCAAGAGGGGCAATCTGGCTCTGCAAAAATAAGCAGAGTAGCCTTGCCAGCATTCCTCGGTGGAGGCACCTCAAACAGCAAATGATAAACTTGTTCCTCTCCCGGGAGCCAAAATCTGGGAGGATGGACCTCCTAGAGCTACACAGAACATTTTGCATCTGTCAATTTGACAGAAACCAGGCCATTTCTATGGCCTTTTTACTGTCGGGCAAATGCAAAATGTTCTGTGTAGCTCTAGGAGGTCCATCCTCCCAGATTTTGGCTCCTGGCTAGAGATTGCAACACCCGGTATCTTATGAAATAGTGGTTTTTAAAGATTTTTTAAAATTAACTTTATGGGTCGTCTGTGTTATACACAGAAGTATACAGTAGTTTTTTTTTTTTTTATGGCCTGGGCAAGCTCTACTGATATACTATTTTTTAAAAATAGTGATTAATTCATATGCGTTAAAATAAGATATAAATGACTAGTGGGCCAAGTTCGAATTGCAGTTGAGGCAGCTTTGTGTTCATATACTAAATGACCTTGAGGAGAAAAATTGTTTTTTCCATGAAGGTCAAACCGGAGAGAATTTTTAAGTTGGGGAGTGGAGAGATGTGCTATCGATTCAAATTCAAAAATACAAGAGAGAGAGAAAAAAAAAATCAATGATAAAAATATTATAATCAATATTTTCTAATTAAAAATTTCTTTTAATAGAAATCGCTCCAAACAAGGTATTAAGCCACTTGATGTAGAAACATTAGGAAAAAAAGAAAAAAAAAGGTGCTAAAATAAATACTTCAACCTCAACAACTAGCGAACGATAAGTGTTATGTGGATGCCTTGCGACCCAGAAAACGAGAATTCTTTGTCAAAGACATCGCTTATGGAATATGAGGACTAAAGGAAATAAGGAAAACGAGGCTGGCAAAAGCAAGGTCAAAGTCTAATTTCTACTCTGTTAATTATATTCGTCTTTTTTTATGGGTTACACTTTTGAACTTTATATAAAAAAAAAAAAAAAATGAAAAACGTTTTATTTCTATTATTACGTTGGTACGACAAAGTGCTGAAAAGTGTCCTCGGCCTGACCCAATTCGAAAACCCGACAGTTATTTTGTCACGTGACGTGTGTGTGTGTGTGTGTGTGTGTGTGTGTGTGTGTGTGTGTGTGTGTGTATAAGGGAGGGGGCCCACATTACTGTCACTATGACCAGAGGTAAGAATACTTCAGGCACAGTTTTATATGGCCGGTTATACAACCACGACCTTCATAATGCAAGCGTATCCAAGAAGTTTCGTTTATCTGCTGACGTCAGAGCTGTTGGTAAAAGGTCACGCCCAAGCAGATAAAGACGAAAATAGCGGTTACACAGTACGTGTAGATATACAGCGGTGTTAATTTCTTTCTTAAATTATTTAATCTCAGATCTAGTAATTGTTTAGTATATGAAAGATACTACTGGTTTTGTTGTTATATCGGCATTGCTTAACTTGCATGTGAATAAGTAAAAAAATTAAAATAATAAAGTTTAGTCTTTAAAATCTATGAGACAACGTGACGCTTATTTGTTTTTAAATTATTAAAAAAAAATATATATATATATTGAATAGTTCCGTTTCAGTACAAATTACGTTCCTCATTTTCCCCTTTAAAATGTATTTAAAAAAAGTTTTCTGACGTAATAATAATAAAAAAGCTTTCATTTAGTACCTATTTTGCTTACCATGTGCATGACGTCATTTTTCAGTTAACAGGCCTCTTTTACAGAGGTCGTACTACAAC
Organism: Euprymna scolopes; assembly: GCF_053919585.1. Taxonomy (NCBI): domain Eukaryota; kingdom Metazoa; phylum Mollusca; class Cephalopoda; order Sepiida; family Sepiolidae; genus Euprymna; species Euprymna scolopes. The sequence goes on along the minus strand of NC_136512.1, from coordinate 29,479,273 downwards.
CGTTTCACTTTCAAGCGTGTGCGAGAGACCATTATCGATAATTCATAGTTCTCCGTAAAAGAATAGAGCATTCTTGGATGCTGAAAAATGTTTAATACGAGCATTTATGATTTTAGTTATTGTAGTAAGCTTGCGTTGACTGCTTGTTTAGCCGCACTAAAGAAACATGATAAAGCGAAACAGTCTGTCCGTGGATCACAATAATATATATATACACACACATATAGGCATACATACATACACAATATCTCTGGGCTTCTGGGCTTCAATCTATGCCCCCCCCCACCTCGCCAAACTTTCACGAAAAACACTCGTCTAGCCAAAACCACTATCAATAATTTCCCACTCTTTATCTGTACCTAAACGTAGATTCCATGAACAAAGCTTCTTTCTTAGAACTGAACACCTGTGGAACTCTCTTCCGATTGCCTGCTTCTATAATCTGATTGTCTTCAAGTCCAACGTAAACAAGTTCTTGATGAACCGTCCCCCTAAGTAATCCAATTTGCAAAATCCACACTACTTATGTTTACTATGCTATAATCACATTGACTATGTATACCTATTAACCCTTATCCTCGAGTGGCCTCCGGGTCTTGATAAGTAGTGATTCCTGTGTAAAAAAAAGTTTATATATATATATATATATATATATATATATATATATATTATATAGTCATCCACATACAGTACTATTTCGCTGTACGACAGCTCATCAGTGTGGTTAGACTAGCACCTACGCCTAGCCAGAGATTGAACGTACACTCATATTTGGGCATAATATAGGTTCTTTTTACCAACTGTCATAAAATTTTAACCATAGAATAGTATCAATCTTGCAAATTTTCATGTAGTTTCGTTTCATAGAACCAAAGATATGAGCAGTTTAATATTCAATTTGGCTACCAGCGTGTGTGTGTGTGCGATATATATATATATATATATATATATATATATATACACACACCACCTTTTTTGGCAATTTTATAAATTCCAAATCTCAGCGACTATTGATCAGAATTTAACAAATGAAGGCTCGTTGAATATGAATTGCATGTTTATAGTGGATGGTTTAGGACTTGTTTCCTACTGTTCTTTCTGGTAAACATGTTTCCAAGACTTCCTACTACATTCGATATTCAACTATTTACAGATTGTCCAGTGGAGATACTTATAACATCGATTGGGTCGCACTGTATAGTAGCCGCCCAAACCAGACCATTACAACTGGATGTCTGGTGGCTCACACACTATTTCCGTGCCCTTGTTGTCATTGCTAAGACCACTCATCTTCTTAAAAGCATTGGTCATCAAGTTTTGACCTTGCCAGTCATTATCATCATCTCCAGATGATAGTGAATCGATCCTCTGTTCAGCTACAGCCTTTTTACCTATTAGTATTATTTAGTATTTATCTCTCTTTCTTGGGTCGGAAAGTCGTATTGAAAAGCCAGCACTCCCGAGGAAAAGCAACCTGGCCTGCATAAAAAAAAAAAAAAAAAAAAAAAAAAAAAAAAAAAAAAAAAAATCCTGTATAACCCAACTGCATTTCTCGGCGATTAGCAACGTGACCCCTTTCTCACAAAGAGATGGCAAAGCCTGGGAGAATGAACCTTATAGAGCTGCACAAGACCAACAAACATACCGCAACCAGCAGGGAAAAGGTCATTTCAGAAACTGCCGAGACGCTGTTGATTTTTGTGCCAAAGCGGCAGGTAGGTATATTAGTATTATTTAGTATGCGCGTGGGTGCGTGCGTGTGCGGTGTTTTTGTGTATGCATTCTTATATAATATCAGCCAACAGGAATGGCTGAACTAACTTGAACGAACCTTTTCAAAATTAAACACAAATAAATAAACCTGTGTCAAGGTATATATATATATATATATATATATATATATATATATATATATATATATATATATATATATAATATATATATATATATAATAAGCAAACCGGATATCAACGCTTATAAAAAAAAAGTCATGAATGAATTGCGGATTTTGAGGCGCCTTAACTTCAAACATGGGTTTTATCACGACCTCTGTAAATCAGGCCCGCACAAGAAGTCTTGTTTTATGTGCTGACGTCAGAACTGTTAGTAATACTGCTCAAACAGATAAACAGGACGGTTTGAAAAAGAACGATTACATATTGCATGTAAACATATGAGGGATGTAATTTCTCTCTTAAATACTTTAATCTGATCTAGTAATTGTTTAGTATATAAAAAAAGATACTGGTTTTGTCTCCTCTTTGGCCTTGCTAGGTCACTAATATATGTGTTTTCATTCAATTATTTGGTAGTGGGTGCCTGTAAACACTACATTAAGTGTTTTTATATATTTATGTTTTTGCAGACTTTACATATCTCCAAATGAGTTTTCATTCCATAAAAAAAATAATTAAGTCTTTCAAGGAACATACATTTGTCTCTGATGAGTTTGATTTTTCGCTATTCAACGAAACGCGTACAAATGAAATACACATAAATAAACCTGTTTCAAGGTCAGAAAAAAATAAATAAACCGAATAGCAACACCTATTTAAAAAAAAAAATGTCATGAATGAATTGTCGATTTTGAGGCGCCTTAACTTCAAACATGGGTTTTGCCACGACATCCGTAAATCAGGCCTGTACAAGTTTCGTTTATCTGCTGACGTCAGAACTGTTAGTAATATATCGCACTGAAGCGGACAAACAGGACGGTTTGGAAAAGAACGATTACATATTGCATGTAAACATATGAGGGATGCAATTTCTCTATTAAATACTTTAATCTAGTAATTGTTTAGTATATAAAAAAGATACTGGTTTTGTCTCTGTGGATTTATTAGATTACTAATATACGTGTTTTGATTCAATTATTTGGCGCCTGTAAACACTACAATAAGTGTTTTTATTTATGTTTTTGCAGACTTTACATATGTCCAAATGAGTTTTCATTCCATATAAAAATAATTAGTCTTTCGAGGAGCATACATTTGTCTCTGATGAGTTGCTTGGTAAATTTTCGCTATTCAGCGAAACGCTTAGAAAACATTTCATAAAAAGAAAAGAAAACTTGTGTGAATTAAATACATCTTTTGGAATTATGAAAAGTAATATATGTACACCTAAATCGACCTAAGACTCATGGCACTGCTTGACTTCGTATGTAAATATCTAAACAATTATAATAAACAAATTTTAGTTTTTAAAATCCATGAAACAACACGATGTTTATTTACTTTTAACAAAAACAATTTTTTTTTCAAATTAATTCTATTTTTAATTTTTTTTTTTTAATTCATAAAATTCAGTTTTTATTCGCTTTTATTTTGATATAAGTATAACTACGATGAGAATCTCCGTTATTTTCATCAAAAGTGTAAATATTTTCAAATTTTCACCAGCCATGGGCAAATATCTCCACCGCCTTGAGAAAAGCAAAGGCTAAGAGAATAAAAACCCAAATCTGGTTTGGAGTCCTGATAGTCTGATGTTGAAACACTGTATCACTTTTCCGGCAACTCCTGCAGCTGCGCTGGCTCTGACCGTATTGGCTTGTCTTTCCATCGAACTTTATTTACAACGCCGAGAGGAGGACCTCGGTAACTAGGTAAACCTAGGTCTCCTTATCACCCGTCCAGGCCTGCATCTAAAGAAACAACTCCAGCGTCGACTGTATAGCTACACAGATGCTGCAATGCTACAGACTAGATGCAGGATGTCATTGTCTCATCATTATATTCAGTTTCCTTATAAACTGTGTTCCTTTTTTTTTCTCTTTTTGAATGCATTTTTTTAAAAGTTATCCATGTTTTTTTTTTTTTTAAGTGATCTATGTTGTTTGTTTTTTTTAAAGTGATCTATGTTTTTTTTAAAGCGATCCATGTTTTTTTTTAAAGCGATCCATGTTTTTTTTAAAAGTGATCCATGTTTTTTTTTAAAGTGATCCATGTTGTTTTTGTTTTTTTTAAAGTGATCCATGTTTTTTTTAAAGCGATCCATGTTTTTTTTTAAAAAGTGATCCATGTTTTTTTTTTTAAAGTGATCCAGGTTTTTTTTTTTTTTTTAAAGTGATCCAGGTTTTTTTTTAAAAAGTGATCCAGGTTTTTTTTTAAAAAGTGATCCAGGTTTTTTTTTAAAAAGTGATCCAGGTTTTTTTTTAAAAAGTGATCCAGGTTTTTTTTTAAAAAGTGATCCAGGTTTTTTTTTAAAAAGTGATCCAGGTTTTTTTAAGGTGATCCAGTTTTTTTTTTAAAAAGTGATCCAGGTTTGTTTTTTAAAAGTTATCCATGCTTTTTTTTTTAATGTTATCCATGCGTTTTTTTTTAAAGTTTTAATTCATTATCGACAATCAGTTTGAGAGATCTTAACTGTTTGCCACATGCATGGAGTTATTGTAAATATTTTCACATTTTTCACCAGCTATGAGGAAATAGCTCCACTGCCGTGTGGGGTGCCTTGGGAAAGGCTAAGGGAGTAAACCCTGTCAAAAATCCAATTTGGAGTTCAGATAGGAGGATGGGGAAGCACTGCAATGCCTTTCCAATAACTCCTGCAGCTGTGCTGGTTCTGACTATAAGGGCTTATCTTTCCATCAAACTTTGTCTACAATGCCAAGAGGTAACCAGGTAAACCTAGTTCTTATCACCCGTCGAGGTCTGCATCTGGAGAGGCAACTCCAGCTGCTTCAACTGTATAGCCACAGCAAACGCTCCAGTGCACCAGACTAGATGCAGAACGCGTCTCATCATATTCCTTATTCTCTTTTTGAATGTATTTTTTAAAAAGTTTTCGATATTTTTTTTTTTTTTGAAGTTCTTATTATCGACAATCAGTTCAAGAGATCTTAATTGTTTATCACATGCATGGAGTCATTTTTCAGTAAACAGGCCTACTTTACGGAGCTCGTGGTTCTGCTTAAAAGATTAGCGGTCATCTGACTTTTGAGCAAAAGCAAGTATCCTTGCTAGTCGTGACACAGTGTATATATGCCTCATTATGAGTGACGAACAATAGAGTGATGGTAGTATACAATTTAGATGAACCTATGATTTTTTTTTTTTTTTTTAAATAATTTTTGCTTTTCTTTTAATTAATCTAATATATAAAAGGTTATATGTCTGTCTGTCCGTCTCCATATTTTCAAACTATCTCCTCCGAAACTAAAAATGGCGCTAGGAGCCTCAAATTGGATTTTGTATGGACCATTCTTTTATGGGTCTTTAGCCCATTAAAATAGTTTTTTTTAAAGAAATCAAAAATGGGTCAAGATTGAAAAAAAAAAAATTGTTATACATTTTATACATTCATCTTAGTTTATTTCAAATTTTTAATCAGTTTATATGTGTGTCACGTTGGTACAGTGGTAATGTCATCAGCTTTGAATGCTAGTTTTGCTTTTGGTTTCGATTCTAACTGATGGCATCCAAATGCTTTTTTTTTTTTTACTTTTGAAATCACGACCATAATATTTACGAAATCTGGACAAATTAAAATATCATATTTAAGCGTATTTTACGCCCGAGCAAAGCCCCCACCCCTAGTATCGAATAAACTTCAGTTTCAGTATAAATAGTGTTCCTTATTTTTCTCTCTTTAAATATATTTCTTGAAGTTTTATAGTGCTTAAAGAAAAAAAAGAAAAAGAAAAAAATTTAAAAAAATAGAACTCGTTCATTATCGACAGTTTGTTCGACAGATTTTTACTTACCACATGTATGACGTTATTTTACAGTGAACAGGCTTTGCGGAGGCGGCCGAGACCTTTGCTCTTGTTAAAGTATTACTGTTAAGTGGTACCACACACGACTTACATATGTACTTCCGAGTTTAGTAAGCCTAGCAGATTCATGTTCTATAAATACCATCCCAAAGGACGAAATTGGATACCCGGAACATTTCCCGGTTACACGATCCATACAATTAAGAGTAGCTTACATAGTTACCAATGCTTGGAAAAAGCCATATAACAAGAACACGTTCCAGGACGGGGAAAACTAATTACGCCGAAACAGAACATTACGAGGTGCCCTCAATAAGTTTCCAGACCTTTTCTTTATTTTAAACTAGCAGGGGTGCCCGGCGTTGCTCGGGTGTTTGGAGGTGTATGCTGTGCAAAAAAAGCAAAAAAACAAAAAAAAAAAGGTTACTTTTTTAAAACTTTGACCCCTATTATGACCCCTTAAAATTTATTGTTTCGGGCTCAAATCACTTTATTAAGTTAGATCCATGTTCAAGGAACCTATATCTAAAATTTCAAGTGTCTAGACCCAAATTTGTCGGAGGAGTTTGGTAGAGTTCTTAAAGGTCAAATCGTTGAAATTTGACCCCTTAACAGCCAAATTTCTGGCTGACACCCGTCACATCGATTTTCCCAAATCTCAGTACCCGGTATTTCAAATTTCGAGTCTATAGACTAAAAATTGACAGAGTTATTGCGTAGGGAAATGTACACAGACACACAAACAGACACGTTCACTTTTATAGATATATAGATTGTTGTAGACTCTTGAAAATTCACAATCTTATTGCTATTCATCTTATGAGATGACCGACCAATTTTTATGATTTCAGGTTCAAATGAACAGGAACTGGAATACGCCCAACGAAAGCCTGATTGCCACAGCTGGTGAGTTTTTAAAAAAAAAAAAAAATGCAATCTGGACGTGAGAACAGTTTAGAACGATATGTAATAAGATTGTTTTAAGCTTGGAAAAAAAAATGTCACAGAAACGTATAGAATGCTTCAGACTGCTTTTGGACCATCTTGCATTAATCGTATGCTTATGAAATTTAAGATAAGGATTGATAATGTGTACTATTTGTATTATTAGGGTTAATGTTCAGAATGATGACCCGAGTGCTCCGTTCAAATCCAGTTTGTTCCACAAAATCACTTTCACTTAAGATGTTGGCAACCTTCCCAAAGTACTCAATGTCTTTATAGAGAAATCTTACTAGGAAAATACCGGGGAAACCAATGCCAACAATAGAATCCCTGGATTCATAAAATATGATGACGATTAGTGTGTTAGTCGCATGGTGGCTGGAGGTACACACTTCTGAGGGTTTAAGGTTCAATCCTCAATGCAGTCGAAACAAAAACTACAATTCTGAATCACTTAACACTTATCTGATCATGGCTGACAGAACGAGAACATAGTACCCTCGTGGATTAAATAAAGGATTCTATTAAAAAATTCAAGTCAGATTCCAGAGTTCGATAAAATACACTTGAAAGTTAGGTTACATCAGCCGAAACGTTGAGATAACTCTGAAGATGCGAACAGTAGTCCGAACAGAACGTCCATATTACAAAGATTAAAATCAAGATATAATATGTAATAAGCCTTCGATATAAAAAATGACTTACCTTTAAAACATTTCTAAAATTTAAAGCTTAAGCTTAAAGGGTCTTAAGGAAAAAATTTAAATTCAGGGAATTTTTCTTAATTGGCATATAAATGACAATCGATTTAGATTTAATGCAAATCTGAAATATTTCAATTTTTAAATATTATGCCCATTGAAAACTTTTTAAAGTACCAAGAGAATTACTAGTTGTAATCATCATATTTAGCCTAACATCAGTTTTAAATGCTGATATGTGTTGGACGGCTTTTAGAAATTGCCCCCCCCCGCCCCCTCAAAAAAAAAAAAATAAAATAAAAACTCTTGGTCTTTATTTCCTTTTCCCCACAATACATCCTTATCGCTTTCTTTGTCTGACCCTGCTATCTCAATTGTTCTCCACCCAAATACTCTCACCGATTCTTTCAATATGACTCAACTATCGGAGTCTCCTGTTCTGCAAGCCTCTCCCTATACTGTCTAGAGTTAATCTTCCAAGATCATATTTAATCTTTTTGAGGTCATCCAGCTGATAATAGCATTAAAACTTATCCTCGAGTCGGTTTTGACCTTTAGTGAGGACTTTAATTAATAATAAATATGTATATGTTTAAGTAATGGGACGATTCGAATATTTCTCGATTCTGACAATTACCAATGATGTTATAAATAAATTCCCGATTCCGATCCTTTAAAAACCTCTAAACATTTAGCTATAGAGCCATTTTTATTTATTTTTTCAAATTACCGTAAAAATGTTATTGGTTGGTTAAAAAAAAAAAAAAAAAAAAAAAATTTATTTTATAATCATCACTATAAATATTAAAAACTAATGATGGGACGATTACAATATTTTCCCCGATTCTGATACAATTACCGATTCTGTACTAAATTCCCGATTCTTCATAAATCTAAATATTTAGCTATATAGTTGTATTTTTCTGATTACCATAAAAACACATGTTTAATGTGAAAATATTTTCTTAAAACGTAAAAATATACTTGTGTGGGGGACGACTTATCCATTTTAGCTTCACTGGTGGTTTAAAAATCAATAAATATTTATTTTATTATTACTAGCAATGGAAGATTTTGCTTTAAACAAAATCAAATAAAAATGACAAAAGATCGTTTTGGCATAAAAAAAATTGGTACAAATTTTTTCGATACCCTCAAATATTCCAATTTTTCCGATTCCCGATTACGAATAATCGTCCCAACACTAAAATAATAAAAGAAAGAATCGTTTATGGCATCGGAAAACAGGAAAATACTTGTCCAATAGAAATGCCACAAAAAGTTTTTTTTTTTTTTTCAGTTATCACCACTTATCAAGGCCCGGAAGCCACTCAGGGATAAGGGTTATTGCAAGTACATTAGGTTAGTGTGGAGATGACCGGCTGATAATTGCGTAAGCATGTAACACTAGCGCATGTAGTTATGAATAGGGCTATGACAACAGCATATTCTTTTCGTTGTTTTGACTCGAGTATATATAGTATGTATTCGAGACGGAAAAACATCGTATCCCACATCGTAACCTGGAAAAAAAAAAAAAAAAAAAAACGGAATACGGTGGCCCTAGGATACGGGTTTTTTTTTTTGGGGTTACGATGTGGAATACGATGTTTTTCGGCCCCTGGTTACGATATTTGCCCCGTTTTACGGTGTTATTTGACTATATGTGTATTATTGTACTGTATCTTGTTACTAATTTTTAATGTCATATACCGGGGTTCTAATATATATATAATTAAACAATCATTTTAATGCCGTACCCCGGGAGTTCTTTATATGTATACACACACACACACACACACACGCACGCACGCACGCATTCCTTTGTCATAAGCGTAGATTAAAAGATTGCACACAAATATCTTCAAAGCCGGGTTGAGGTGGGAATATAGTTGGAACTTCAACAAACGGTTACCCAACCCATCGCCTTGTCGAACAAGAAAAAGACTTACACTCAAGGCCACGCCCTAACCCGACCCTTCCCTCTTGCGAGTTGGGTGTTGGTGAGAGGTGATGTATGTGGTGGTGGGGGTGTTGTGATTTATTTCCACATTATGATTATTGCGGTGGGTTGCATTGTGAACAGAACGTTTTTGACAGGTATCGAACTAGTTCAGATTATTAAAAACAAAACGAAAAAAACACTTGGGGAAACAGGCGAAGGCGAAGCGGAGTTGGAGAGAATACCAGGGTGGGTTATTGAACTTGAAAGCTTGTCACACGATTTAATTAACAACGGTTTGAGCATAAGGAAGGCGAAAGAAAGCAGAGTTAAAGCGCACCACACGCACTACGCACACACACAATTTCATGCATCCACAAACTTTTATAAGGAGATATATTTTATGCATCAATTTTCAGTATTTACTCCAGTGGTCATTAAGTAACGTATGAAAAAATATATATGGCAATTAAGCTACACAACCTTACAAAGACCTATGGCGTAGTGGATAAGGTAGTTGGCGAAATCCAGTTTTAAAGTGACAGGTTTGAAGGTTTAAATTGCGAAGTATTTAGGACTTCTACTCGGTCATAGCCGACGAAACGAGGATTCTAAACCCCCGTCCCCCGTAGATTAAATAAAGGGTTCCGTTAGAAATTGGAGACGACATAAACTGAACCTTTGTGAAAAATCACACTCAAGATGAGAACAGTAGTCCGAAGAATCCAAATAATACGAATAGTTAGTCTTCATCTCAAAAAATTCAGAAACGTAACATTTGAAATCTGTCAGCTTGTTCAGAAAGTTCTTGTTGAATTTTAAGAGATGAAAAGGCGGATAATACAGAACATTACGAGGTACCTTCAAAAAGTTTCCAGACTTATTTGTATAAGCATTTAAAATTGCTGTCGATTCGTGAAAAGTCAGTGTGTTATTGTTATACACACAAGGTTCGTTGGTTGGTTTTTGTTTTACGGCATATCAACCCTTTTTAGGTTATTTAATGCCGAATCCAAAGATTTTGAAAATTTTTTTAATAGAATATATTTGTTACTTTCAAGTCTGTTTCTATTTTTAACTCATAGTTGGGACCCTAACAGGTACTACAACTCCGGGTCAGAGTGGACCTGAGAGCAATGGTAATTACAGGGTGGCTCCACACTCCCCAAAGCCCGCAAGCTGGGGCCTCACCACTGGATATAGTTTAAGGTCATATCCATGACCGTTATACACACTAAGAGATAACCGACCGATTTTTACGATTTCAGGTTCAAATGAACAGCTATAGCAAGAACTGGAATACATCCTTCCAAAGCCCGATTGTCAGCTGATGTATTTCAAAAATACAATCTGGACGTGAGGACACTTTAGAAGAACGATATGCAATAAAATTCTGTTTTAAATTTGGACAAAATTCCACAGGAACGTATGGAATGCTTCAGACTGCTTTTGGACCATCTTGCATGAATCGAGCATCAGTTTTAAAGTGGCATAAGAGATTAAAGGAAGGCAAGAGATTCAAGGAGTCTGCGAGAAATGAGGTGTGGGAGGAATAAATGAGTCAGAACATCAGAGTTGGTTCCTATTTACAATGCCTCCCCACGGGACAGAGTTAGACACCAGGGTCGTTTTTTAACGTGGAGAAAAGAAACAAAAATAATTGTCTCAGTCGTGAAGGATTTCTCCTTTGGCCAAATAAAGAATTTCATGGATATGGACCGTCGTGTATCTGGAGACAATAAGTGCAGTTTGATGTCAGCGTGGGAACTGTATACACTTATTCACGAAGAACTGAAGATGCGGAAGATGCGGAAGATTTGTGCAAAGTTTGTTTCAAGGGTGATCAGAAAGAAAGATGTTGTCATGACAAAGATCGGTATCAAGACAGTTCCTCACCCACCATATAGTTCAGACCTTGCTCTCTGTGACTTTTGGTTATTCCTTAAGCTCAAGGAAAACCTTAGAGGCTGTCGTTAGGAGACAATTGAGTAGATGAAAGAGCCCGTGATGAGGGTCAGCGATACGATCATACAAGAGAACTTCCAATGGGGTGTCCCAAAAGTCGTTGGAACGGTACAAGTGCATTTCAGCCGGAGGAGATTACTTCGAAGGGAACTAGAATGTGTATTATCAAGAAAAGTGTCTATGCAAAAGAAAAAAAAAAAAAAAAAAGTCTGAAAACTTATTGAATGCACCTTGTAAATGTTTGATCAAATGCTGATGCAGTATTTTGATATTTTAATCCTTTCGTTTCGTTCGCATCTTGTGGAATGCGAGTTAATTTCAATTTAATTTGGTCATCATCCAGAGAGGATGGTCTGCCAGAACGTTGTTCATCATTAAGGTTAAAATCACCAGCTCTAAATTTTGCGAAACCTTTCCGAATAATTCTATAATTCTGTCAGTAATCGTGCTTATTTTATTTTTTTTTTTACCTATACACGGCACATGCCTTTTCTGTTGCTTGCGGGGCATTTTTTTTATTGCCTTTATGGGAACAGAAAAGCATCAGCTATCGAAAATGGATCTTACGGCCTCCGTTTTTCAAAGGTATACCCAAATCAACCATAATTCAAACCATTTTCAGCTTTATTCCCCACTCTTTATCTGTGCCAAAACCAAAGCGTAGATTCCATGAACAAAGCTTCTTTCTTAGAAGTGCACGCCTGTGGAACTCTCTTCCGTTTACCTGTTTCGCACCTGACTACAACTTGGATGTCTTCAAGTCCAACGTAAACAAATTCCCGATGAAGCGCCCCCTTAAGTAAGACACTTTATCAAATCTCCAATACTAATGGTTACTACGATACTATCCCATTATTACTGTACACGCAATAACCCTTATCCCCGAGTGGCTTCCGGGCCTTGATAAATGGTTACTACCATGTAAAAAAAAAAAAAAAAAAATCGTAAATTGACAAGTTCTAACGTGTTATAAATGAACTATTAAAAATCAGTACGAATTTTCCAGACAACCTAGTATTTTAAAATTAGGTAAATGTTATTTCCAAAATTTTTCACAAACAACCAAAATTGTATCTTTCATGTGCATATCGCTGTTGGTTTCTAAATAAGCGGTTTGAGCACTATAAAAATGGTGGACAAATGTTTGTTTAAAATAGACATTTGGCGAGGTTATTTGCGGGCACCGCTCCTGTGTGTAGATCGGTAGTACTGCTGACTATCAATGTGATGCTTCTAGGCTCAATCCTCGGCTTGGGAGAGGTGCTAGTCTAGCGGCATTGATGAGTTGTGATACAACGAAACAGGACTATGTCGAGGACTACAAAATATATATATATATATTACAAAAGCAAATATGGCCACATAAGATGGCTTCGATACGTGTGCTTTGCAATTATTTTTTTTTTCAGGTTGGATGCCTATAAACATTGTAATAAGCAAGTGTTTTTGTTTTTTTTTAATTCTTATATTTTTGCGAACTTTAAATATTTCCATTTCCTTTTACACGTTACCATAATGGCCCCATACAAAATTTTAGCCAGATCCGCCCAGTAATTTCCGAGAAAAAAGTGAACAGAGTGACTAAGAAATATATTATACATAGAAGCCGTCCAATACATGCCAGCATGTAAAACGGACGTTATACCGATGACGATGTCACAGATCTTGTTTGTTTGTTATATATATATATATATATATATATATATATATATATATATATATATATATATATATATATATTAGTTAGTTTTTTCTTTTTTAGTGATTTTTTTTTCGTTTTGTTTGTTTAAAACTAACTAGCGTTAAATTCTCGTCTCGCTCGAATTCACGCGATATCGACTACAGCGTGACTTGCACAATTGGGGAACAAAAAAAAAAGCATAAATTTCATGCCCCCCTCCCTCCATCATCAAAAGAAAACCACAACTCGATTGTTTTCAGATTACGGTTTTATAAAACCGTTTAGGACCGGCGTGTGCCCTTGGGAGTGAGAGAAGGGGGGCACAAAAATTTTATATTGATAAGCGTTCTTCTTGTAGGTGGTGGTGGGGTTCGTCGGTCCGTGACACTGACGTTTAAAAATAATATAAATGGTTGGATAGACTTATCTCATAGATAGAAATATTTTATGTGCATAGACTATTAATGATAATAAATAAATAATACATACAGACATGTAGAGGCATCGCTACACTGGCATGACAATGTTTCGATCTGTAGTTATTAATAGCAAAGATTTGATCAAGCGAAAAATCTGTCTCGTTATTCAAGTGTTGAAAAGTAAAAAAAAAAAGCTGCACTTCCATTTCTTGTTCTCTTTCAGTGGAGTATTAGTCCTCCACGACTGAGACAATTTTTTTTATTGTTGTACATATTCTCCACGTTAAAAAAACCACCCTGGTGTCTAACTCTGTCCCGTGGGGAGGCATAGTAAATAGGTACTTTTAAATATGAACATCTAAATGCAAAGACAAGCTTTTCACCTGATGAGATCGCAGTTATTAATAACTACAAATCGAAACATTATCATGCCAGTGTAGTGAAACCTGTACATGTCTGAATATTAATATAAGCAGCTGTTTATCATTGAGCACTAATAATAAACCCGGTGGATATTCTGAAATTTATTCTACGAATACATTCTCACTCTTGACTACTTTA
>NC_136512.1:29412840-29460340 GCF_053919585.1 Euprymna scolopes | reverse complement strand
CATGTCAGATTAATGTGCGTAGGGGGTTACGGGTCGGTCCTCTGCGTACACAGAGGAATACTTAACGAGAAACAGATTGGGACGTCGCCCCCATCTCTTCCCTCTATCTCTACCTCCCAACACTCACGGGCGTTATTTTCAGGGGCTTTAGTTGCAGCCACTGCTGTCGTCAAAAAAAAAAAAAAAAAAAAAAAAAAAAAAAAAAAAAAAAAAAAAAAAAGATTTATGCATCGTACAGCGCCTCGCCTACCATTCCAGGTCTCGTAACGTTTATTACGTTGCAACAAGTCGTCGTTATCCAGCAGAGTTAACGAAAGGATTCAAGATCCTGTTCTTCACGAAATCGGACAAATATGCTAGTCAATATAACGCCAAAGTACGCCAACCACAAAAAAGTTGCAACATTCTTTTGTTTGTGGTTTCATGCCAGGTTGGGTCTACTCTACATCGTACTAAAAGTTAGACAAGATTCAAATATGGGAAAACTTCAAATTTCGAAGTTGAACATTTTCCACTGCGTTTTAAAACACTAACTTCCAGGTTTTATGATAAACCAATAAATCTTGCATTTTTAGGGCCAATTTTTCAAATGAAATGGTTGCCAGAGATATTGAATCACCCATTATACCATATCTTTTTTTTTTTTTTTTTTTTTTTTTACATTTTCACCCCAAACAAGGCACTTTGGTGTAGGGGGCTACTATCAGGGGCAGCAACTACTGGGGCACTATGTTGGGATTTGGCTAGCAAGAGGTCTGTTCACGTTACACTTGAACTTCTGCATATCAGTACAGTTAGGGAAGCAGGGACCTATGGCTATCCTACCCTACGTCATCTCTCGGCTACTTCTACAGAGTAGGTAAAAAATGTGCAGCAATTGAAAATATGAATGATACAACGAAAACGAAGAACAAGTGAAGCATGCATGGTCCCCCATGAGTGCACAGTGAACGAGGCAAAAAAAAAAAAAAAAAAGGACTAAGTTTAGCATTTGCACCCCCTCTCGATTTAACCCCAAAAATCTTCAGGGGACATCAAATCCTGGTAAAAATGAACAAACGGTGCAGCTTTAGGCCTTAATGTATGTAAATTTGACAGCTGCACTATGCAAAAAAAAAAAAAAAAAAATCCATCATTTGCCGCACCCTTCCTATTTAGCCCCCAAAGTTCCCAACGCCTTAACATATTTAAATTTGAGTTCAGCACCATGCAAAACTGATAATAAATAGACATACACAGAAACTTTTGGATAAATATGGTAAAATGGTTCCAAAAATGGAGTGTTTTTATTAGCCCTAAAAGAAACCCTGGAGCACACCCAAGAGTTATTGCGAAGTATAGACAAACAAAATTATATAGAAACCAGTTAATTACAACTTTTAAAAAGTTTTATAAAAATCCAAGGCATCAATGTGTTTTAATAAGCACAAAAAGTGTCAATTTTAGCCATTTTAACCCCAAAGGCACCCATAGGGGGGGAGGGCAACCGAAGTTTTCCCTGAAAATCCGTTGTTACTTTTTTTTTTTTACTCATATCATGTTTAATGTTTATGCAAAGTTTCAAAAAAATTCCAAGGCGTAGTTATTGAGAAAAGTGTGGACAGACGAACGGACGAACAGACAAGGGTGAATTTACAAGTCCACCCTCCTTTTGTCCGGAGGGAGGGGGACGGACAAAAAACACACACAAAAAAAAGAAGAAAAACATTAAGTACATATATAATTTCCACAACCAAAACGCAGTAGACTGATCCCAAATGAGTATAACTTAAAAGTACCCCCTCCCCCCAAAAATAAAAACAAATTACAACTTTTTTTTTTTTAGTGATTTTATGCCAGGTTGGCTCTACACCATTAAAAGTTGGACAAAATTTGTGCATGGGAAAGTTTCAAATTTTGAAGTGTAACATTCGACTTATACTTTTCCATTACGTTTTAAAATCCCAACTCGGTCAAAATTTAAAGATAAATGAGAAAAAACTTGTCAGGAAATGATAAAAATCATTTTTATTAACTTTTTGTCGTTGTAAGTCCAATATTTCACTAAAAAGCCTTATCAGGGTAATAAGCCCAGTTCGTAGTTTTTTGTTATATATATTGGACTTACAATAACAACAAAAATGTAAATAAAAATGATTTTATCATTTTCCTGACATTTAAAGTTTTCAAATATATCTTTTAAATTTTATTCAAAATAAATCTCTTCTAAAACTGTGCGACTACCTTTTTACTACATTTCCCCCCCGCTCGAAGCTGGAGCGAAGCACACGTGAAATAACTGGACAGCATGCACATTTAACTTTTTTCTTCGCCAAGGAATTATCTCCTTCATAAAATAAAGACTTATTACCCTGATGAAACTATTTTTAGTGAAATATTGGACTTACAAAAAAAAAAAAAAAAAAAAAAAAAAAAAAAAATTTTTTTATAATTTTCCTGACATTTAGAGTTTTCTAATTTATCTTTAAATTTTATTCAAAATAAATGTCTCCAAGGAGTGTGACTATTTTTTTTTTTTTACTTCATAATTCGGTCAGTTTTCATGATAAATGAATAAATCTTGCATTTTTATCCATGTTTTCAGGGCCAATCTTTCACATGACATGGTTGGCAGCGATCAACCATTATACCATATCTATAGTTATTTCTACCCTATTTCCTCAGCTATTTCAACAGAGTGGGCCAAAAATCTGCAGCAATTTCGGTATAGATCCCAGGTTATATGATGTGCATTTGCTATTAAAACCTGGTGCCCTTGAAGATAAGAGGAGGGTGTTCTGCTTTTTTTTTTTTAGACCATTCTGTTGTGTTGCACTCAACCCGATTCACATAGAACTAATAAAGAAAGATATCCGTTTTATTTATATAAAGAACTAGGTGTTGGGAGGCGCCGGCGTTGCCCGGTGGCAAAATACGGTTAAATAAAAAAATAAATTTAAATACATATAAAAGTGAACGTGTGTGTGTGTGTCTACATTTCATTACGCAATAACTGTCAATTTTAAGTCTACAGACTCAAAATTTGATATACAGGGTACTGAGATTTGGGAAAATTTTTGTGATCAGTTTTCGGCCAGAAATTTGGCTGTTAAGGGGGTCAAAGTTCAACGATTTGACCTTTGAGAACTCTACCAAACTCCTCCGCAAATTTTGGGTCTAAACACTTGAAATTTTAGATATAGGTTCCTTGGACATGGATCTAACTTAACTTGATTTGAGCCCAAAACAATAAATGTTAAGGGGTCATAATAGGGGTCAAATTTAAAAAAATTGACCGCTTTTTTTTTTTTTTGCTCAACATATACCTCCAAACACCCGGGCAACGCTGGGCTGAAATGCTAGTAAATAAATAAAATAAAAAACCAAAAAAAAAAAAAAACCGTAAAATCCCACATGTATATAGATTGAAGGCGCACAAATCCTAAAAGTTCAGAACACATTTCGATGCAACATTGCGGCAATGGGATAGAGGTTGGAGCTTGGCCGATAGTATGTGACTTATTAGAGTTGAGATTCTTTTTGTGTAAGAGGTGGAGACTCTAGTGGTACTGGCCAGGCTAAGTAGTTAACGACACGAACAAACAATCTGGAAGTGCCAAGTTCGAATCCAGTTCGTTTCTACAGAAACACTTTCACAGCAGATTAAAAAATAGCTAAAACTATTACTCTTATGGAGAGAGGGAGAGAGAGGGGAAGGACAAAGACACGGAAAGGGAGAGACAGAGAGAGGGGAGGTCAGACACGAGAGAGGGAGGAGGTAAAGATATGGAGCGGAGAAAGGATGGGGAGGGGCAAAGACACGGAGAGAAGAGAGAGGGGGTAGGCAATGACAAAAAGAGGGAGAGAGAGAGGGGGGCTAAGACACGGAGAAGAGAGAGAGAGAGGGGGGGCTAAGACACGGAGAAGAGAATGAAACGTAAGAGGCTACTATTTGAGGTTGTGTCTAACGAGGAACTGTGGGGAGTTGAGGAGCGGGATGTCTGTTTAAATTACATCTAAACTTCTGTGGGTTAATGCAGTCATGGAAGCAGAAAATAGGGAATTCCACTGAGAGGAGAGAAAGAGAGAGAAGAGAGAAAGAGAGAGGAGGTGTCAAAAACATGGAGAGAGAGAGGGGGGTTAAAAACAGGGAAAAGAGAGAGAGAGAAAGAGAGGATGTCAAAAACATGGAAAAGAGAGAAGAGGTGTCAAAGACACCGAGAAGAGAGAGAGGGCGTGTCAAAAACAGAAAGAGAGAGAGAGAGAGAGACAGGGTGTCAGATATACGGAGAGAACAGAGAGGGGTGAAAGATAGTGAAAGGAGAGAGGTGGAGACAGAGAGAGGGGGAAGTGGGGAAAACGATGAGAGAGACAGAGAAAGAGAAGTTAGTAGTTAGGAGGAGGTAAAAAGGAAAGTAGGTTCGATCCAGATTGATTATCCGATTTCTGAAAAATGTCGGCGTCGGAATGAGTCAGACTTCGGTAAAAACAAAAATATAATGCAGGGTAACAATCTGATTTATGTAGATTCATTCGGCTGGTAGATTATTTTAGAGATATCAAGTTTACGTTTGGTTTCAAGTTCAATCCTAATGGAAAATCCTGGTTTATATATATATATATATATATATATATATATATATATATAAAGAGAGAGCACGCACTCTTGTATAAACTTCTTTAAATTCATTGGATGCTTTACTTCTGAATATTCTTTAAAAAAAAAAAAAAAAAAAAAAAAAAAAAAAAAAAAAAAAGAAAGATCGTTTTAGGTACTGGAGTATAGTCACATTTTTATGATTCAGATACCCTAAAAATTTCCGATTTTTCAGAAACAGAATAATCGTCCGAACACTAATATATATATATATATATATATATACACACAAATGTAGTGAAGTAAAAACTCAATATTCTTTCAAAAAGTGCTCAATACATATGTAAACTTTTTATAAGTAAAATTATTAAGTGTTGGGACAATTTTAGGTAATCAGAATCGGAAAAAAGGAGTATTTTCCGATGCCAAAAACGATTCTTTGTATTTCGTTTATTTGTTTTCGTATATAATACTCACTTGGCCATAGCTTGTATTAATGATAAAATAATAAATATTTGCTGGTTTTAAACTCAAAGTAAAACATCTTCAACAAGTTTTTTACGTTTGCGAAAATAGATGCAGTTTTGGGCCCTCCCCAAATAACAAAAACAATTTAGAAATTTTAAAGAATCAGAATCGGAAACGTAGAAGAGAATCGGTAATTGCATCGGAATCGGGGAAAATATTGGAATCGTCCCATCACTAATACATACATAAAAACATGAGAAAAGGCCCTATGCGGATCAATCTACAATTCAACGATGTCAACTCTCCCATAAGGAGTTCAATATTTTTTTTCTTTTACAAAAGGGTTATCACTTATCAAGGCCTAAAGCTCCATCGAGGCTAAGGTTAAAGAATGTAAAGTGGTCAGCGTGACAACAGCATTGAACCTTTTATGCAAACATGTTGTAGCTAGCTGGAAAACAGGCCCGTGGTACAGAGTTCCACAGCAGGAACAGTTTTAGGAAAGAAACTTTGTTCATGGAATTACTCTTTAGATTTAGGCACATATGGAGACTGCCTAAATCTACACACACACACACACACACACACGTCGATTTCGACGTATGAGATTCCGCCACAACAACTAAGTTGTTCAGAAATCCACACAGATTTGTTTATAGTGGTGAAGGCTTTGTGTCGAACCAACCACACTTTTTGATATTACTACGAACCTCCGTCAGTGCAGATAGCTGCCACAGGACAGAGTATTCAGTAGACCGCAGGGTTTTACATCAGAATTTCCTTCTCCTAGATGCAGGTCTTAACGAAGACTGGGGGTGCATCTCTCCCAGTGACTTAATGTGCCTCCAGATACCAACATGGAAATTTCTACGACTCGGCACAATCATGTTGACATACCGTTTGTCGTCAGATCACTGAAGTTAAGCAACGTTCAGCCTGGCCAGTACCAGATGGGTGACCATTTGGGAAGTTTAGGCACTGTATGAACCGTGCCGATATATATTTCTTCAGAAATATATTTTCTTATAATATATACCAATTTTTATTTAAGAAGCTCGATGTAATTACAAAATGACAAAACTATACTCCAAAATTCATGATGTTGACCATCTTATAATTTATTCCTTTAATTCAGTTGACATTAAGAATTGTAAATGTCAACTGAATTAAAGGAATAAATCATGAGATGGTCAACATCATGAATTTTGAAATATAGGTTTTTTATCATTTACTTCTTATATATATATATATATATATATATATATATATATAATATTATATATATATATATATATATACACACACACACACACACACACAAATTGTTTATGTAAAAGATGTTACATTTTATAGTTTTTATATAAATAATTTTTATATTAGTTTTCACATTTGCGTTCGAGCACTTTATTGATTTCTTTGCAATGCATTCTCCCGTCCTAATATATAAATATATATGTATATAGAAATCAATAAAGAAAGAAAATGACGATACAAAACTATATACTAATACATAGAGATTTATTCATTTATTATTTGTTAGGGGTGTATGGCAAATGGGAACACTTTATACCATGGTATTTCGAAGCCTTATACCTAACTATACCCATTATTATATTTTCGTTCTGGCTTTAATATCCTAAAAAATTGCAAAATTTCCACAACCAACCGCAACACGTTTCCTGGAATCCACATTTAAACTGGACGGAGAATTTATTTCTCACAAAGGAACTTCTATTTACTCGTTTTTCAAAAAAATATTTAGATATTGTTTGGTATTCAACAAGGACCTAAAAAAACTTTGCAAAACATCTTCACTCCCCTGCTTTGAAGAACTTTCTCCTACTGTATATTTTCTCTGTTGTATTCCCATTTTTTTTTTTTTTTTTTGACTTGACTATATTTTTATATTTTTGTACTTATTACGTCCAGGTTATTCCCCTATTTTTATTCTCCTATATACAATAACTTAGTATTTTTATACTTTTATCTATATATTAATACGATAGCGTGTGTGTTATTTTCTGTGTCATGCTTACGTCTGGATCGTTTACTTCCATTTCTTCTCATAAATAATTTTACCAAGAATTTTTCATAAGTTTTGGTTTTGCTTTCGATTATAGCTGATAGCACTTAAATAATCTATTTTTTTAATAAATATTTTTTATCAAAAATTATTTTGGTTTCGGTTATGGCTGAAGGAACTCAAGTTATATTATTTTGGTTTCGATAATTCAAGCTAATGCACCCAAACAAATCATATGGATATTTATTTATTTTTGAAATTGCAACTTTATAAAATAAAAATCGATAGAACATTAACTATAATAATATATACGAAATCTGCAAGAATTAAAATATCATATTTAAGCGTCCTTTACGACCGGGCTTTGCCGGGCGTAGTGCTAGCTTAGAAAAATACTTTTGTAGTTTCAACAAAAAAAGCTACAATAATATCAGAGCGTCTCCATTTACACTGAACATCTACAGAATGCCAACATCAATATATTACATATGAATGAGTCCCCTGTGGAATTTCCACAGGTCCTGCTAGTTATCTATTATTGCTCTATAATTCTTATATCTATTTATCCCATAGTCCTTTGTATTTTCCTTTATTCTACCGTCTTTTTATCCTCTAGTTTACTCATGTAAAATTTTTTTTTTATAAATTGTATCCCTTATAATTTATCCCCCACATGTATTACATTACTATTATTCCTTATAATTTATATTTCTTTCCAGTACTGTTTTAATTTCAGATACCCCCCCCCCTTCGAAAATATACCTACATAGCATAAACCCCCTAGTTTCATAACTATAATCCATTAATACATATTAAATAAGCATCTTCTTTCAATTAACTTACCATATATTCTTCCCGAGAGTTTAATCACGCACATTGTACACCACATATCAAAGCCACCATAGCAGATACGCTATACACCTACCTGCATTATATAATAAAAGCTAGACTCCTCTTATAGCATAGAGATCAATTTAGTTTCCCAAACAGCATCAATATTTTATTACGCTCCTAATGTAGCTATAGCTAGACGTCGCATCCCTATTATGTTACCTAGCATCTTCACTACTCTTCTGATGAGAAGCATTAGGCTTCGAAATGCCATGGTATAAAGAGTTCCCACTTAACCTACATTGATGTATACGATTGCTGAATAAATATATATTAGCATATAGTTTTATACCTTTATTTTGTTTCGTTATAGATTTCTATATAAGCATCTTGGAGAACGAAACTGACGGGAAGAGAGCCAGAGAAAGGATAAGGATATTAGATCGGATGTGCAGGGCAATGGATGTCAACAGCACCACCGGACTCTGAAAACAAGTAATGGACCGAAGCCTATGGAGAACACTAACCATGATTTTATTTATGGCATGAATATGCGACGACACCCGAAGAAGATATAAGCTATAAAACAATTTGTTGAGCTTTGCATTATACCTATAAGTCTCCTCTTAAATAATCGATTTTATTCTCTTCTTTAATTCCCCCATATACAGGGTGACCCCCCCCCCAAAAAAAACGGACCCCAACTCTAATTAGGCCCCGTTTCTTAGTGTTTTGTTCGAATGAAATGAAACTTTGGTCATAACTAGTTTATTATATTCAAGACATCACATCAAAACACTAGGGTGTTCGGCCTTTTTTTCTCCGTTCTACAGCATAAGCTCTAGATGGCCTCCACTTAGCTTTTGTTTTTTTGGGGTCACCCTGTATAAGAACAAAGAATTAATAAAACGTTAAAACCCCCTTTAAGAAGATTTAACATTTAATTTTCAAAAAGGAGACCAAGTATATATATATATATATATATATATGAATAATTTAAAAAAAGGCACAAAAGATTGACACAAAATCACGCATACAAAACTCACACACTCAAGTATAGATAAACTGTCAAGCGCTGAAATATATGACGTGTATTTTCCAATGACTGAATTAATACACAATTCTTTTATTAAATGAAAAAAAAAAAAAAATTAAAGTGTACTTATATTCAATTATTTATTTGCTGATTTGCGTTGTATACGAACCCACAGTTTCATTGTTGCTCGTTCGATTATCCGAGGAAAATACACCTACGCACTCACCCACCCACGAGCACCTGATTACATCGGGAAATCAGAAAAAAGTCAAAGGGTTTCACTGTAATATCCCGATTTAACGACTTCTTTGTCATTGAGCGATACAATAACGTTTGTAAACTTGAGTTTTGATTTAATGTATTTTTGCTTATTTAGTTTAATCTACATATATCCACACACACACACACACATATATATATATATACATACACACATATCTTTATATATATATATGTATATCTTTATCAATCCCTCTCATATATCTCCCTAAAAAGTATACATAAAAATCCATTGGTTTTCATTTCATAAGGAACGTGTTTGCTTCATCAACTCGAACACAACGAAACTAATAGCGTAAACACACACACGCTAACTTACGTACTTGCATGACATGTCGAAATAAGTATGAATTCCGCAAATTACGAAAAATGATCCAATAGAAAAATAATTACAAATACATATAAAATCTATTGTACGTTTTAATGTGGAAGAGTTGTGCGACCAATTCAGTACGAAAAGCAGTTTTTTCGTACTGAATTGGTCGCACATCTCTTCCACATTAAAACATAAATTAAGGATCCGTTAAGCCAACTCATTCCAGAACGTAGTAGTGGATGATTTTTTTTTTCATTTGTTTAAAATACATCTCTCACTTACTGGATCATCTTTCGTAATTTTTGGAATTTATACTAATTACGACATGACACGTAAGTTTTGGTTTAAAAGATCACCAACATATACAAGCACCAATGATACATATATGACAATGAGAGTTTGGAATTTGTTTTGGGTTTGTTTTTTAGTTTTGTTTTTTAGTTTGGCCTTTTTTTCTCAAATTATCTCTACAATTATATAAATGTAACTGTGTGTGAGAGAGAGTGAGAGTGTGTGTGTGTGAGAGAGAGAGAGAGAGAGAGTGAGAGACAGACAAATTTCCCTATATATTCCGAAACGGTTGAACAGATTTTCTTTAAAATTTACACAGCATTTGTGTATAAGTTTGGGAGTAATCTTAGTTAAGTGTTGTCTCAGAATAGCCCCGATAATTACCGATAATCGAAACCGCTATTTTAATTTATCTATCAACGGTAAAACCATTTTTTCCATGTCGCCGCTTAACCACAATGATAGAACAACGGGCCGTGAAAATTCTACTGTGGGTAATTTGATAGCATTTTTTTTTGTTTTTTTTTGTTTTTGCATGACGTAGTCTGTAGGTTCAACCTTTGCACATAAATTTCTTAAGGTTTTTTTTTTTTTCGTTGATTGCAAAAAAGTTTATATAAAACAATTTTATAAAAGAAACAGTAAATTCTCAAGAATGCAATGTAGAATAACATTTTGGACTAAGTTATTGCATTTAATTTCTCGGATTTCGATGACAATAAAAATATGAGTGAAATATTCATTCGTTGATCATCATTCAATCCCGGGAAACGTCGGGTCTCTCCGCTAGTAGTCATAATTTCGAATCTCGAGTTTTGATTTAATTGAAATCGAAATGAAGGGAGAGAAATACGTACCCCACCCCAAAAATAAAAGAAAAAAATGCACTTACTGATCCGCGCTATTTTTTAAATCGTATTTCCAAGTTTAATTCAAGTTTTTTTTTTTTTTTAATTCAATTGTAAGGTTACAGTACAGAATAGGTACAAAACACCCTCCTCTCCCCATGTTAAGAATGGCTTTTTAAATAAGGTTATTTCAGCACGGGTCAATAAGTGCATGAATACCGAAAATAAAAACAAAAAAAAACAGACATGCACACACGTGATGTAACCAAGAGGAGATTCGAATTGAAAACAAATAATTGAATGCGATCTAAGTAAGCGGGTGCGACGCGATTTCATTGCCACCCCCGAGATTTTTTTCACTTGGAACAGGTTCGATAAGTTCGTTGCAAAAAACGATGCGATTGCAATTAAATAAATGTTTTTAATATAACAAAGTTAACTACGATAAAGCTAGCGTAGGAAGGAGAGATATAAAGACAGGTAAACAGACAGATACATCGATAGAGAAACAGATGCAGGTGATTGAGCACTGTTTGTGAATTGAATATTCACTTGACATTCCTTCCTTCGGAGAAGGCTGAGTCAACCCACCTAGGGATGAATGCCATCGGAATGACACAAACACAGACAGAGAGAGAGAGAGAGACAGAGACACAGAGAGACAGAGTGACAGGTAGAGAGACAGGTAGAGAGACAGAGTGACAGGTAGAGAGACAGAGTGACAGGTAGACAGTGAGAGAGAGGGAGAGCGAAAGAGAGAGCGAAAGAGCGAGAGAAAGAAAGAGCGAGAGAAAGAAAGAGCGAAAGAAAGAAAGAGCGAAAGAAAGAAAGAGCGAAAGAAAGAAAGAGCGAAAGAAAGAAAGAGCGAAAGAAAGAAAGAGCGAAAGAAAGAGCGAGAGAAGAGAGAGAGATAAAAATATCAGGTCGATGCAAAAAGTTTTTACCGATTTGTAAAGGGCATTTTAAAACGATTGCAATTTATTTTATGCATATTATTACTTAAAACATATCGTCATGATTAATTTATATATATATATATATATATATATATATATATTTACATTATTCAAGCATCTTTCATATTTTCTCACTCATGTTGATCCAAAAATGACTTGTCAGCAGAAATGGAGTAATCTTCCATCATGATAATGCTCGTCCTGGCACAACACTATTGACCAAAGATCTCCTAGGAGTTTTTGGGTTGGTAAATTTTTCCTCATCCTGCATATTCCCCTGATCTAGCTTCCTGGGATTATTAAATATTTCAAAGAGATCTAGATCGCCTAAAGTTAACATCATGAGAAGGGACAGAACACGACTTGGATTCATTCCCCCCCCCCTAAAAAAAAAAAAAAAAAAAAAAAAAAAAAAATTTTCAAACGGCATTTAAAAGCTCGTTCATAGATGGGATCAAGTTAAAGAGAGCAATTTTTTTTTTTTTTTTCAGTCTTCCGATCTGGGAGGTTTTGAAGTGAATTAGGTTTGTCAATGTGGGGAAAACCCTTCATATCAGACAATTGCTATTTATTTAGACACTGCCAGAGTGCCCCCTTTTTGGGGGAGCTGGGTTCCCACCCCTCCCACATTAAAAAACGACCTTGTGTCTAATTTGATTTCGTGGGGGAAGGTACAGTGCCAACAACGCTAAAATAAATAAATAAAAGTTATAAACTAGTTCTGTTTTACTTATTAATTAATTATTACACGGGTAGTGGTTTCAATCCTACCCAAAGCCGGCCAGAGGCTTACTTGGCCAAAAACGTGGCGAGACGACAACAACTATGCAGTTAGGAGATTCAGAGTTCCTATCCCATCGTGGTTACCACTTGATGAAGGCCAGAGGAATAGTTGGCTGAAACGTCATAAAACAACTAAGAAAGATGAGGATAACAGTTTGCAATAAACAAATTAATAAATAATATTCATCTCAATAATGAATTCCAATTAAATAATTTATATAATCTTTTCTCCCGATTTTTTTTTTTTATAGGGGTAGGATTAGAGGTGAGGTAGACATAAGATATTAAGATTAAGAGATAACAAAAAAAATCGCTTACCGTGAACGTTTTGTTGCCGGATCCTTCATGACCATAGCTTCCTTTATTTCTCCAAATTTTCCAAAGTACTCCCTGAGACCATCTGTAAATTAAAAGATTAAAAAAAAAAGGGTTATTATGCTGTCGTAAGTTTCGGACATTGAATTGCGAGTGTGCTGTAAATTACATACGACAGAATATTTCAGGACTTTTAAGCTAATCGATTTCTATGACGGGAAGTTCAGTTTGGTAATCAATATTTGTGTATGTGTGTTCGGACCTATGCTCTACCGTGGATGTGGGAGTGAGTTAATTGGATGACTGCATGCGGACAGATGTAAATACACACACACAAACAAAAGCTAGTTGGAAAATATACCCGGTAAACCAAGTGTAAGGAGATTCAAACAATTGCGCTTAAATATAAATATATATATATATATATATATATATATATGCGCGCACGACATCACTAAATTTGGTTGTTTGCGGTAAGTAGAGAAATATATACATATGTGGGGGGCATACATAGCACGCATATATACATAGCACGCACACAATATATACATACATTACACACACGCACAACATATACATCACATACACATGTACACACATCACATATACATCCAACAATTAGTCTGCTGACCGACGAAAAGACGGTAGAAATTCTTCTCTTTCATCTCAATTATCCAATCTTGCAATTTACTTTCAAACTTCTGAAATCTAAAGCTAACGAAGTTATCGTTGTATGGGGTCATTAATAAGGACTCGGCGTTGTCCAGGATTACACAAGGTTTCCTTAATCCATTTGCATCCATCACTTGACGTAATATTATCGATTTTATTTATTTTTATTATAATTTGCATTCACCGTATTCAATTATGTGGGTTACGGTCTAAATATATATGTAGCAATTATTGGGTGAATGGCAGCGTACGTATCGAGACATTTACTGAAATCATTTAATGAAGCATATCCCCCCCCCCTCGTGAATAAATTTCAATTTCCAGTTATTTAAAAGGGGATTTAGGGGGTGGGGGTGTAAGAGCATTTTTAGGGGAGGGGTGCATAATAAGAATTCAAATATTGCAGATTTGCATTAAATTTGATCCAGAGTCACAATACAATCTGAATTTCTTAAGATTAAAACATTGAATGTCCGACATTTTATTGAATAAAAATCATTAAATGGTTAGTGATCAAAATTGGAATAAGGATTCCAGACAGAGTTTAGCAGCAGCATATACTGATTTTATTCTTTGTAAAAAAAAAAAAAAAAAAAAAAAAAAAAAATTTCTATAAAAGCAACAGTAGGTTCTCTACAGTGCAATGCGGATTACAATGTATTGTGGATTATGTCACTACGGGGAGGTTTGTGCAACTATCGGATTACAGAGGCAATCATATCGATTTTATTACAAAATAGATTTCACCGATTTCGATAACAATAAAACTGTTGAACATTCGTTGATCCTCATGCCGGACAACGTTGGGTTTCCCTGCTAGTAGAAACCCGGGATATATAATAGAAACCCGGGATTAATCTGTTCCGGGGTTGGGATCGTAAGGTGAAATCGCCGTATGGCGGGGCCAAAGCACAATTTTATACAGTACATATTAAAAATTAGTAACAAAATACAATACACATGTATATAATACACATGTATATAATCAAATAACATAACACTGTAACGTGGGGCAAATATCGTAACCAGGGGCCGGAAAGACATTGTATTCCAAATCGTAACTTGGAAAAAAAAAAAAAAAAAAACTATCCTAGGGCCACCATATCCCAAAGTTCTAATATATATATATATATATATATACACACACACACATATATATATATATACACACACACATACATACAGGGTGACCCCTCCCTCAAAAAACAAAAAAACAGGACATTCAATTGTTTTTCTGAGCATTTTACAGTCAACGGAGAAAAAAGGTCAAAGACCCTAGTGTTTTGATGTGATGTTTTGAATATAATAAGCTAGTTATAACCAAAGTTTCATTTCATTCGGACAAAACACTACGAAACTGGGCAAATTAGAGTTGGGGGACATTTTTTAGGGCCACCACATTATATATATATATATATATATATTACAGTTTTAATAGAATTTTCACATTTTCTCAACATTTTATTGGATTTTATCCACATCTTTTTCTCCACATACACGCACGCAATTAAACCAAAGTTAATTTAATCAACATTTGTTTCTATAAGGCTTTTTCCTATATATTTTATCTGGCCTGGGTGCCTGGCGTTGCCCGAGTGTTTGGGTGTGTTTGTTGAGCAAAAAAAAAAAAAAAAAAAAAAAAAAATGTGGTAATAGGCAGGCTCGATCCCGTACCGCGAAGAAGGAAAAGAACGTGAAAAAAAGTGACGTCTTTGCCGTTGCGCCCATTGCCAAACAGGAAGTTTGGAACTTAAATGTTTAAATTAAGGCCAGTCAATCGAAAAGAGGGGATGACTTTCCAAAATATCGGCGAAAAAAGCGACCCATCCCTGTAGAAAAGTGCAGAGTTGAGGATGAAAGAATTAATGTTTTTAACCAATTTTTTCTATATTTGTCCGCCGAAGGGTCGAACTTCAAAAGGATTACGATCTCGTGAAAATCCGTCGCTTCTGTCAAAAGTTTTAGGCAGACATACAAACGTACATACATACATACATTTAAACAGACAGGCGAGATATATATTATAGATAATAAAAAAAGAAAAATACATACTAAAATATTCCTCAGTGCTAGGACGGAGTTGGAATCAAAGTTTTGTTCAAACAGAATTGTTTTAATTAGTCGCTAGTAACATACAAAAAATGTCATGCGTGGGTTTGATGAAAGGGTTTCGGTGGAACGACCAAAATTCGAACTTGGCGTACCCAGATTTTCAATCCGTAATGTTAACCACAGGTGGAGGTTGTAGTCGTGGTATTATTAATAGTACTACAACTAAAATTATCTTTCACAGTATGGTGTTAGACCTCCACCGCCACTTTAATTTTATATCACTCGCAATCGGAGGAAAGTACACCTATTTTTCTTACGTATACTTTGCTTATGAAAAAAAAAATTGTCGGGTCATACTACCCCCCCCCACAACAGTTTTGGCGCGCAAGTGATCACAGCCGATAACCACATAGAAGTTCGAACTCTGCACGGCCGATTATAACGGTCGCGACGGTATTCTTCAGGTCAGATGCGCACCCATCTCATTATAGATGGGACGTTAAGTAAATAATAAAAAGGCCGTTGTGGTTCCTTTTGAAGTAATCGTTTTCATCAATTAGAATTAACAGATTTCGTGTAAGTAAATAAATAAGCTTAATTTTCAAACAATTATCGGAAATGCTTATTAACGGGGGTTCGTTTTGGTTAGGCGGGCAGCAATCAGCAGGATTACGGACGGAATAATTAAGAAAAATTAGCAGCTCTATGTTCGATATATATATATATATATATATATATATATATATATATATATATATATATATACGTACAGCACCATCACGTGGACACACCGGTTCTCGCCAGATCACCGAAGTTAAGCAACGTTGAAACTGGCCAGATTGGGTAACCATGAGACTAGGCGCTATATGGATCTTCTGAGAAGGTTGGGCTTGGGGCCAGCACCTGCATCCCGAAAATAAATAAGAACTCTATAAAAGCATCTACAAAGTCATAGATGGCTTATGCCCCTCCAGGGGCTCAAGGATATATATTTGTTGGCGTTTTTTTTAGCAATATTAACCACTTTAAAACGCTGTTATTTTTATTTTTTTTCCGCTAAAAAAAATTTTTTTTTAAAGAGCTATAAGCTCATATATATATATATATATCTCGCCCTTATTTTCCATGAGACGTACTTATTTACTTTTATATATGCACACACACACACACACACGTTTAAGTAAAATTCCGGCATTGCGAATAACTCAAACTATTTAATTATAATTTAGAATCACCATCAGTTTTGTAGCTTTTTATTTTTATTTTTCTCGTTTCTGAGGTAAGTCAACCCTGGAGTTTCCGAAGGAGAAGGGGGAAGAGATTACGTCATTATTCCAATAATACGAAATGTGATTTGCCTTTAGCGAAAAAGTCGCGCGCACGCACGTACACACAAACAAACACAATTACCAGAACTTTTAAAATTGATTTTTAATTATATATATATATATATATATATATATATATATATATATATATATATATATATATATATAAATAAATAAATAAATAAAAGGTACCAATTTATTCTCCCTTTAGACACAAGGTCAAGCGTGCATTTGATGAAAGTTGTTTCGATGGAACGAACAACATTCGAACTTAGCAACCCAGGTTTTCAGTCTGTATCGTTAACCACTTAGCCAACAATAATAATTATAATAATTATAGCGACTATTATGCTTATTACCACCATTAATACTATTACCACAGTCATCTTAGTTGCCCTTACCACAACTAATTATTATTTACGATTGCTATTCAATATTATTAGTATTACCGCTATTATTTTTATAGTTATAATTATTACCACGGTGTTTTGTATCGTAATTACCATCGTTATTAACATTACTCATACAATTATAATCATCATTACCACGGTTATTTTCACTGTTATAATTATTACCAAGGTTAATTGCATCGTTATAATTACCATTATTATTAATATTGTTCCCACGATTATAAAATCACTATTACCACTACTATTTATTATTATTATTACCATGTTTTTTTTAAAATTATTACCAAGGTTATTTGTAGCATTATAATTATCATTACTATCTATATTACTCATTCAATTATCATTTTTACCACTATTATTTATTATTAAATACGGTTATTAAAAACGGTTGTTTTTATTGGGGTACCACGGTTAATTGTATCGTTATAATTACCATCATTAACATTACGCCTACAAGTATAATAAACGTTATTGCCACTACTTGTTTATATTATTATTACGGTTATTTTTATCCTTATAATTATTATTATTATTATTACTATTAAAAGAAATTTTCGTACTATTATCATAAGGATAACTATTACCACTACTATTCATAAATATTACTACTAATACTGTATTTACAAGTCGAAGTAGTCGAAGTCGACCCGTGATTTCTTTTATAAATAATTGTCCTTTATAGATCGGAGACGCTAGGAAGAACGATTTCTTATCGTTCCACCAAGTGCGCGCCTCGACCACAAGCGAACGAAAAAAGAAAGAAACAGAGAAAGCACTACCCGCGTACGGATCGACGACCTACACTGAATGTTTTATTTAAAAGAAAACCTTAACCCTCGACCCACCAAAAGAATGAGGGGGGGGGAAGAAATGACCTATATACATGGGCATCGTTGCTTTACCCTACCGCTATCACCACAAGTGAAACGCGTCGACCCCCACAACATACACGGATAGGTAAAAGATTGCCATTTTTAAAGATTAACGGCTTTTCCCGTATCTGTACTTACCCCAAAACAAAATTTTTCATGTGTCACTCTCTCCAAGCATTTGTTTTTTGTAAAAAAGTAATAACCCCCCCCCAAAAAAAAACAAACACACACAGGAGAATCTTTATCATGCACCTACCCGTCACCGAACTAAAATGTCATATTCCAAAATAAATTGACCAAGGTTTTTTGTTTTTAGTTATAAAAATAATTAAAAAAAAAAAAAAAAAAAAAAAAAAAAAAAAAAAAAAAAAAAAACACTTATTTTATTATTGGAATCCTTTTCGAGATGAGCAATTTATACATTTATTTAGTCCGTAAACAAATAACTTTCACGTGATTTTTGGAATATGATATTTCAAATTTTAAGTGTAAGCGACGGTTTGTTTTGGTACGCCATATTGTTTTAAATAAAGGGATACAACTAAATTCGAACTAAAGAGATCAAAATCAGCCTTGCAATGAATACAATTTACTATTACAATCGTAAAAAAAAAAAAAAAAAAAAAAGAAAAGAAAAATCTTTGTATTAAAAAAATGTACTTTATCAATTTACGTGATTTTTGTAATATGGCATTTTCGTTCCGTCTCGGGTACGTGCATCAGAACAATTTTTTCTGCATTTTTTTTTTTTTTTAATTAGGTGAAATTCTGTACAGCAACCAACATTTATTATCGGCCTACACACTCAACAACGGTATAAGCATGCGTAGTATCAAAGTCGCTATTATCAGTATACAGTATAATCACGTTGACACGCCGGTTCGTGTTAGATCAACTAAGTTAAGCGATGTTGAGCTTGTAAGTACTAAAATGGGTCACCATTTGGGAATAGGCGCTGTATGTGGCCGAGATCTCTGCTTATCTCTGCTGTGTTTCCAGTCGTCTTAGACTCATTTTCACTTGAATCACTGTGCGGATTTAGAAAAGCGTGGTTTGTGATTGCGCAACGTCTGCTTTACAATCGCGAAGGCACTCTTACAAAGGGGCATCCATTGTTTCTAGAAACTGGACGGGCGTTTACAATATTACTATCATCTGCTTTTTTTTTTTTTTAAGACTTTTTTAATCCCTGTTACTTAAACCAGTGGACCAAGAGCAGGTGAACATAAATGCAGACATTTTAAAACCGCAAAGTATTTACTATTCGACAATCTAAATGCGTTCAAGTTCTATTCACATTGCGAAGGATCAAAAAGTAATTTATCTTTTTGTATGTTTTGCTTCCCTTCGAGAACAAAATGTGACACAAGGTCATTTTTAATGTGTGTGTGGGGGTGGGTGGGGGCAAAACCAGCTCCCAAAAAGGGACACACTGTCAGTAGGCAAAAACAAAAAATTGCTTTAGTATAGAAGAGTTTCCCCCATACACTGACTAAGGACAAAATAACAAAAAGTGTAGCTTCAGAACAGATACTACACTTGGATCTAAGCCCGAAGGAAGATATTTATCTCTCTCCCACCATGAGAGGATGTGACAAGGTCGGAAGGTGGGAAAATGAGTTAGTACTCCAAAAGGAGCATTTCAGCCTTGCAAAAATATGCCAGAGTAGCCTCGTCAGCATTCCCTTGTGAGGGCGCCTTAGACAACAAGCGATAAACTTGTTCCTCCTGAAAACCGGGAGGCAAGGCCTGGGAGGGTTAACTTCCTAGGGTTACACAGAACATTTTGCACCAGTCCGACAGAAACACACACACACACGTCTAGTTTCTGTCGGACTGATTGTTGAGGCGGGAACCTCAACTAATGTTCCTATTTACAATGCCTCCCCACGGAACAGAGCTAGACACCAGGGTCGTTTTTTTAACGTGGAAAAAGAAACAAACATTAAAAATTGTCTCAGTCGTGAAGGATTGCTCCTCCACTGACAGAATAAGAAATTGAAGTATAACATCTGAAGAACAGATACTACACTTTCATTATGAAGTTAACAGACCGAAAGCCAGATACCATTATTATTATGTACACACTAGGAATTCTCACAGGTCATCATCAGAGATTGCTTACTACCAACAACCGGGTGTTCCCTGGAGTCTGGGTAACAATATATCTCCCCAGATTTCCAGTACTACTCTGCAGCTCCTTTCGCTCACCATTGCAAAAGATTTTGCATCATCGCAACAGACGCTTACCATCGACTTCTTGCTAGCAATGACCACTGGTTATCACTTGAATTTGAGTGGCAATAGGTCCCCATCCTCTTCGCACATCCAGTGGAGGTCTGGTTGGTGTTTTCTCTCTGTCTTTCCATCTTTCTCGACTACTTAGTGCGATGCCAGTCGATGCCGACGCTACAATTTGTATCCGTGTGTGCGTGAGGTGGGGAATAGTTAACTAACAATTTTGCGGTCTCGGTTTTCTCGGTTTCGTGTGGCGTTTCTCTATCTTTCCATTTTACTTCTGTTGCAATTTCTATAAATGGCCGGTTAGCGTTTTAGCCAACAATAGTGGATACATTAAGTGAATATTTACATGATCGAATGGTTTACGAATAAATAGAAATTCATTCTGATGGATTCAATGTCGTAATTAAATAAAAAAATAATAATAAAAAAACAAAACAAAAAAAAACAATTGTTCCGTTTATCGCATTTTTTTTTTTTTAATTCCAATAAATGTTCGGTTGGTAACAAGTAATTCGAAATGATTCAATGTGCAATTAATTTAGAAAAGTTAGGTAGCAACTAAATCACGCGTGCGCGCACAAAATGGCCGTGCAATTTTATTAACGGAGAGAAATCAGAAGAAGCAGATTCAATGAAATTATGAAAATTCTTAACTATCATTTGATTTTGCGGCTTCTACGCGGACGGAAACTGCTATTCCTGCTGTGGAGGTCTTCAATGTGTAATAAATTCTTAAATGAATAAGAATTCAATGTTATTATTATTACACAATGCGAGTATAAGGATGGTGGTAGGAAGAAGGGAGGAGGAGGGAGAAGACAGTGCTATGGATGCAAGTGGGATGTTTTGCGTTTTCCGTTTTTTTTTTTTCCTTTATTTGTTTTGGATACAGAACATGGTAAAGAAAGAATAGAATCTTTGTAAGAAAAAAAAAGGGGGGGGAGAAACGGGGGAAAAAAGAAAGAAAAGAAACGATCTTTTCTCTCGATTCAATCCAACCCACGGCTGCCACCTTTCGCCTTTGACAGGTTTTCTTTTTAGGACAAAGATTGCCAATGTCCTATATTTTATAAGGATCTCTCTCTCAAAGCAGTCGTTTTGTCATTCGGAAAGGAATGGAAGGAAAGAAAGCGGGAGACAGAGAAAGCAAGAGGGACGAAAAGAAGAAAGAGAAAAGAAACACAAAAAAACAGCAAGGAAAGAGAAAAAAAAAATAGATGAAAAAGAGGAGGGGAAAGAGAAACGAAAGGGGTGGAGGAAAAAAGGCGGGCAAAAGAAAAAGGGGGGAAAGAAAAGTGAGAAAAAAGAAAAAGGAAAAAAGAGGAAAAGAAATTAAAAAGAAAGTGAAAAAATATGAAATCTTTTATTTGTTTTTTACTCTTCCAAACAAAGAATTTAACAAATTTCTATGAAATAACATGACAAACATGTTCACGACAAACCGAAAACAAATATCTATAAAAAAAAAAAAAAAAAAAAAAAAAAAAAAAAAAAAAAAATCAATAAATTTATTTTGTTCAGTTATTTGGCCTTTAAGAGTCAGTTTAGTCGAAATGAACGCCGATATAAACTATATGCAACATATTGTTTTAGCTGCTCTACTTTTTATAGTACTGAGCACTTTGGGATTCACTAATACTATCTATTATCACAAACAACCAAATTCGGTTCCATCCAACATACAACTGAAATTGTTGGCCTGAAGAATCCGTTCAATCCGATTCGAATAAATTATTTCCAGAAAATAAGCTTTTATTTTTCACGTTTCTCACAAAAAAAAAAAAAAAAAAAAAAAAAAACGAATTGGTCGACCATAGTCGCGGGCAACTCGAAGGCTCCCTTTTTTATCAGCAAAGAAAAGAAACTAATTTTTTTCTTATTGATTTTTATAGGTCTGATGGTGTGTGGCCAATCTGTATGATTCAACGAAAAACGTGTAAGACGTACCACACAGCAAATAAAATATGAATTCTGAAGGTTTATATATATATATATATATATATATATATATGTATATATGTGTGTGTGTGTGTATGTTTTTACTTGCCTTCCCACGAGAGCAGAGTTAGACACAAGGTCAGTTTTTAATGTGGGGGGGGGGCATCTCCCCAAGGAAGGGTACTCTGGTTAGTAACATAGTATCAGTCACGAAGGATTTCTTTATTAACAGAGACCAAAAAAGTGTAGTGCAGCACTGCAGCATCAGAACAGATACTACACTTTGATCTTGACCAAAAGCAAAAGGCAACCCTTTATATATATATATATATATATATTAGTGAATGAATGACAAAAGTCTATATTCCAAATTTCATGATGTTGACCATCTTACAATTTATTCCTTTAATTCAACTAACACTTACAATTCTTGACAGTATCTGTTTCGTAGCCCAAAATCAATCACTTAATTATTCTATCAATCAGTGAATTTATTTTGCCTTTAATTCATTAGAAGAAATAGCAACAATCAATTCGTCAAAAGAAAATAAAGTGCGTTTTGACGTGATTAAAATCCGAAAATTGGAAGAGAAGCTGTAAATACCTTATATGTTTACATTATGCTATTTCGAATATATATATATATATATATATATATATATATATATATGTGTGTGTGTGTGTGTGTGTGTATGTATACACACACACACACACACACACACACACACACGTCAGCATAAAAAAAAAAAAAGGTGCTAGGGCACTTATTGATCCGCGCTATTTTTTTAAATAGTATTTTCAAGTTTAATTAATGTTAAACGATATCTGTTTTTATTAAATCGTTATATGAAAGTACAGATTTGGTACACAACACCCTCCCATCCCCATGTTAAGAATGGCTTTCTAAAGATTATTCCAGCACCGATCAATACGTGCATGAGTACTAAAAAAAAATGACTATCATTTTTGAATCTAGGTATTATTTAGACCTATTTTCTGAAGCCAATTGGCACAAGGCCATTTTACTTTGGACGCTCACGAGGAGCCAATATATACACCAGATAATACACCTGACGAAGCAAATCGAACGTATTGGATCAGAAAAAACAACAAAAAAAAAACAAACATAAGTGATTGAAATACATAATTATCCGTCGAGTTATATTTTAGTAGTAGTAACGAGCTGCAAGTACATTGGCCAGTCTTCGGTGGGCTTTGTCACTCGTTGGTGATGGCTTAGTTATCCGAGCAGGCCTAGACTTTCACCTGTCGAAACCCTCAGCTGTACAAAATTTGTAGACTTTGTCCAAAGAGAATACGAGTGCAAAATACTTAAGACATCAATGGTTATACTAAATCTTAATTGGTGACATAACGTTTATTACGATTAATAAATTACTTTATTCCGTTTGCGAACACAAAATAATTACCTTTAATAATTAGCAAATATTAAGTGAACACGCGAGTGCGCGCGCGCACACACACACACACACACACAATTAACCAGTCGATATTGCATAATGCTAAGAGTACTTGCTAATGGGTTAGGAGATCGGTGTTCAATCCTTGGTAGTCAAACCAAAGACTCGGAAAATGATATCTAATGCCTTTTTGTTAAATGCTGAGTATAAAATAAAGATAAAAAGTGGAGTAGGCCTGGAAAAATACACCTAAAAAAAAAAAAAAGAAAAAAAAAAGAGCCTTCAGGTCGCCCTCGACTATAGTCAGCCACTTACATATTACTTACACGTACAGTTATATATATATATGTGTGTGTGTGTGTGTGTATTTAGACATATCACAAACATATAAACATAATTTGAGTAAAAACGTTTCAATTATTTATAGAGTGTACACTTGTAACTATAATAAGGCAACTGAAACTGTCCCCACCCATCCCTTAAAAAATAATTAAAAATAATGGTACTAGTCTTGGCGAGTATCACAAATTGGCTATGAAGAGTCAAGGAGGATGAAAAGACCCAGCAAGGAGAGCACTATTCAGACCGCCACTAGAAGAATGTAGAGAGTACTTAGATAGTACTTGGAGAGACTTATTGCCACTCAGACTCCAGCGAAAGCCAACAGTCATTACTAGCGAGAAATAAATGGTAAATGGCTGTTGCTATAAATCGAGAGTGATTGAAATCTGGGGAGACTTGTTTCTAAGACCAGGGGGTATCATTTGTTTTTTTGTCAGTCAAAAATCACTGATAATGACGTGAAAAAACTCCTAGTGAGTAAATAGATAAACAGTGCATGTAAGAAAACTGAAATTACAGCAAATTTTATACCCCGCCCCCCCCCGATAAATACAAAGAGTACTAGGTGATGGAAGGATTATTGTCATCCAAATTCCAGTGAAGATCAATGATCATTGTTAGTGAGATATCAATGGTAAGAACTGTTGCGATAATGCAAAAATCATTTACAAAACTTATTGAAAAAAGTTGCACTGCACAATCACGTTGACACACTGGTTCTCGCCAGATCACTGAAGTTAAGCAACGCTGAGCCTGGCCAGTACCAGATGGATGACCATTTGGGAAGGCCAGGTGCTGTATGTAGCTTCTGGGAAGATTCGGCGACGGGTCAGTACCCTCACCCCGAAAAAAGAACTCCTCACTATTAAAGCATCTACAAAAGTTGTGGATGGCTTATGCCCCTACAGGGGCTCAGAGCTATGGATGCATGGATTGAAAGAAGTTAAGCGTACTGGATATCTGAGGAGTAATCTTATCGAAACTCCTGGGAACACGAGTGCTTTTTATCAATGAGTAATCCTTGATGATGACCAGTGTGAGAACTCCTAGCGAGTACAAATAAAAATACAAATAAAATAATAACCCCCTTTTTATTTAAAATTTTGGCTAAGGTACACAAAATCACTCCGGAAACTTAGACCCTTGTCCTATTAGTCAACAGTAGAAATATAGACTTTGGAGAATCTTATTACAAAAATTGTATTATTCCAGAGTACGTACTGAACAACAAATATATATATATATATATATATATATATATATATATGGTAGCCTCCTTCAGTCTTGACAGATAATGGATACCCACTGTAAGGGTGCCTGTGCATGGAATTTTGTGACAAGAGTTGCACAATCTCCAACCACAACTCTCCCGAGTTCAGCATTGTTGAATACCAGAGGTTCGGGAGGACTGGGAAACAATGTCGAGATAAGCGGAGAGCACATGCAGTACCTACAATTGCCAAATGGTCATCTGTTTGGTGGTAGCCAGGCTCAATGTTGCTTAATTTTGGTTATCTGATGAGAACCGGTATGCCAACGTGTTTATACCATATATAAACACACACACACACACACACACACAGTGTTGGGACGATTCATCGGAATCAGAAAAATCTGAACTTTTGAGGGTATCGGTATCAGAAAAATGTGTGCTAAAAACGATTCTTTTAATTCGCATTTTATTTGATTTTGTTTCAAGCAAACACGTTTACTGCTAATAGTACTGATAAAATAATGAAAATCTATTGATTTTAATAAACAAGTGTATTTTTACGTTTGAGAAAATGTCCGCACTTCTAACATGTGTTTTTATGGTAATCGTGAAAAAAAAAAAAAAAAAGTTAAATATTTAGAGATTTATAAAGAATCAGAATCGTTAATTGTATCGAAATCGGGGAAAAATATTGTAATCATCCCAACACACACATTAAATATATATATATATATATATATATATATATATATTACACACACACACATACATATATATATTATATATATATATATATTAGTAAGTTATAAAATATATATGGCGATTAAGCTACACAGAATATTCCGCGTTTCATCCACTCAAAGATTCTTCAGGATTCATAAGCCTGAAAATCCTAGAGTGGATGAAACTCGAAATATTCAGTGTAGCTTAATCGCCATATATATTTTATAACTTACTAACTAGCTCTACCTACGTACTGAGCACTGTTTACATATAAATTTATAGTTTTGTATATTAATTTATGCGAGTAAATGAAGTAGTTATATATAACTACTTCATTTACTCACATAAATACACACACACACACACATATATATATAATATATATATAATATGAATAAATGACAAAAGTCTATATTCCAAATTTCATGATGTTGACCATCTTACAATTCATTCCTTTAATCCAGTGGACATTCACAATTCTTGACAGTATCTGTTTCATAACACAACATCAACCACTTAATTATTATATCAATCAGTGAATCTGTTTCGCCCATAACTCATAAGAAATGGCAACACGCAATCCTTTAAAAGGAAATAAAATGCGTTTGGACAAGATTAAAATTCCAAAAATTAGAAAAGCTGCAAAGTATTGGTATATATATATATATATATATAAAAGTATTGGTATATATAAAGTATTGGTATATATATATATATATATAAAAGTATTGGTATATATAAAGTATTGGTATATATATATATAAAGTATTGGTTATAAGTAAGGCCAGTAGGTTCTTTGATATGACAGGGGCGCGTTCAAAATAAATGTTTGTTTAGAGCACAATTGAAGCATAATACTTGACTTTTACATTTTAAACTTTAATGCAAGCCATTATATATAAAAATTAATTTTATAAAATAAACAGTAGGTTCTCTACAGTGCAATGTAGACTACAATGTACTGTGGACTAAGTCAGTGGGGAGAAGCATATGTGAAGCTTCATCCTGGTGCACCGCGATGGTCCCTAAACTAGAGCAGGCAATCAATTAATTTGAAAAAAAAAAAAAAAAAAAAAAAAAAAAAAAAATGGCGATTCCACTGATTTCGATTACAGTAAAAATATGAGAGTTTGAAAAATTTGTAGCCATTACAGAGAACTATTTTCTCAAGTGAATCAACCCCCCCCCCCCGAGTTCTTCGGCCACAGGCTGACCTATCAGCTAACAGGGTGCATTGATTCATCGGACCTTCAGACAAGCAAACAAAACCTATCCTCTCTTGTCTGGTGGACAGGGGACGAGAGAGGATAGGTGTTGCTTGGCCTGACTGATTGACCGTGACGTTCCCTCAAGTCTTTTTAGAGAGTAAATGAATCAATGCGCCCTGTTAGCTAATAGCTCAGCCTGTGGCCAAAGAACTCAGAGGGGGCAATGATTCACTGGAGAAAATAGTTCTCTGTAACTGCTACAAGTTTGTTGATTCTAATTCCGGGCAACACCGGGGTCTCCCTGCTGGTTAAGTATAAAACCAAACTATAAAAAGAAAAAAAATATTGAGAGAGAGAGAAAAAAAAGTGACTCCCGAAGGGTGTGTGTGGTCTTAAGTTATTGCTTATAAGTGCGAGGCTATAAGAGTTTAATCTCTCAACAGATGAGGAGGAGAATGGGGAGGAGGACACATCAATAAGATAAACTTACTAAAGCATTTGGGATTTAGGATTATTACGAGCTCGAAATAAATTACGATCAGAAAATTAATGTACTTTTAAACGAAACTACAACGTCGCGTATTAAATCTGGTTGAACTTTATCATTTTAACGAATATAAAACAGATGTTAATAACCCCGACCCCAGATCTTTCATGATCACATCTTTTGTACGATAGGGGCGCGTTCGCAATTTTATATCTTCCTCTCGTTTACCAAGCACACTCGAACCATAATACTCGACTTGGCCTTTTGGTCAAGATCAAAGTGTAGTATCTTCCCCCAATCCCCATTAGGGATCGCCCTGCTTGTTTTCGGTTCCCCGGAAAACAGTGGGGGGGGGGGGTCTAGTCACCTAGATTAGTACAGGGGGGGGTCTCACTAACAACCCAGTAGGATTTATCTTTTGTTTTTGATATGAACACTTGATTAGTTTTCCCCACTCCACGAACAATCTTTCTCTTTATTCAAAAACTTTATTTTCTAATGAAATTGAATTTTATTTTTTCACACATGCACACACAAAATTTAAATTAAAAAAAAAAAAAAAAAAAAAAAAAAAAAAAAAATGCATACACAAACACACAGACAACTGTTTATAAATTGTAAATATGTCTTTGATTCTTAAACGCTGGGGATTTATTAGTTAGATTAAGATCCATAGAGTGAATGAGGTATTTTGGTAAATGTTGCCAGTCAAGAGTAAGACTCCAAAGTCTACATTTATTACTTTTAATCACTTTAGTCACAAAGACCCTGAACCCTTCCCCTCCCAAATTTCTTGTAGGGCCTTGTGCCTAATTTTGTTGTTTAAAAATCTTGTTTTTTACTTAATTGTATTTTCAAAATTTTTAAAAGCAATAAAATATTTAAACAAGATCAAAGTGTAGTATCTGTTCTTCAGATGCTGCACTTCCATTTTTTGTTCTCTTTTGGTGGAGGAGCAGTCAGTCCTTCACGACTGAAACAATTTTTTTTTTATTTTTGTAACTTTTTTTCCACGTTAAAAAACGACCCTAGTGTCTAACTCTGTCCCGTGAGGAGGCATAGTAAATAGGTACTCTCAGTACTTCTATGGAACCCATATCGACCCGAATGTTCCCAATTGCGATTTAACGAACAGACCGGAAGTAGTCGAACCGTCGTCGAACAGTACATACACTAAAATGAAAACTTTGTTCAAGTATTTTTTTTTTCAGGACTCATGGTTGCTATTTAATACTTGCCCATCCACGAGACAAAAGTTGGAAAATTTTTTAATGGGGGAAAGAAACATCCAGCTCACCTAAAAGAGGCATTTTGGATTGGAACAAAAATAAAAATTGCTCCAGTCTGGAAGGACTTCTCAACTGACTGAAGATAGAATAGAATGAGCATAGGATCAGAACAGATACTACACTTTATTTACAAAAAATTACATTTTAAACAAATTAAGCACAAAAACACATACTACACTGTCCCTAGTCAAAAGGCCAAGAAGCCAATTGAACGATCCATTTCCATGTTAAGAACGAGTTTAATATTTTCATGTAGGTAAATATGAATCAATTTTTGTAAAGAATTTTATAATATATATATATATATATATATATATATATATATGTCTATATATTTATTTGATTTTATACGAAACTAATCACAAAATATATATAGCTGGAGGGAAAATTAATCAGAATCGGGAATCGTAAAAATCGGAACTTTTTGGGGTATCGGAAAAAAAAATTGCGCCTATTTTCCGATGTCCAAAACGATTCTTTTAATTGTTTATCTTTTATTTGTTTGTTTAAAACATTTTTTTTTTATTGTAGGTAGTAATGAAAAAATATAAGTCTAAACAGTTTAAACTGTTAATAAAATTAAGATCTTTACGTCAACCCTATATTTTAGGTTTGCGAAAAGGTATGCTTTATTACATGTTTTTTTTTTTTTTTTTTTTTAAATAATTTTTAAAATAATTAAAAAGAAAAAGAAAAAAACTACCGTAAAATATTTAGAGGTTTAAAAGAAATAAGAATCTGGATATATATTGTGGGGGGGGGGGATTTATTTACACCCCCCTCCCCACACACCTTTTTGAATTTGTATGCTCATTTATTTTTCGCCGTTTTCAAATTGTAAACTGCAATCGAAAACTTTCGGGTCGATAGGGTTCCTTCTTACAGAAGAAGCACCGGTTTTTACTTACAATTCAAACTAATTAAAAAAAAAAAAAATTTTTTTAAATACAGAAAAATCTTTGCTGTATATATCCAGCAGGGAACAGAAATGTCATACTCCAAAAATCACGTAATTAGTAGTACTATTTTTATGAAGAAAATATTTGTTAAACGATATAATGCGGTTAATGTTAAATTGGTTGCAATACAAGGCCGAATTGGCAAGTTTGAATTATTGTGGACTTATCTGCCTTCGTTTTGTTTTCCAAGATGGTGATTAAATAGTTTTGTTTTTTTTGCTTACTCATAAAATTTGATTTCCATAGTTAAAAAAAAATAAAAAATAAAAAAAAATAAACAACGAACAAAAATGAACTATTTGATAAGTTTACGTGAATTTTGAAATATGACATCTTCGTTCCGTGAAGATTTTTCTGTTTTTTTTTTGTTTTTTTTTTAATTAGGTTGAATTCTAAGTAAGAACCGGTGCTTATGTAGGAATGGACTCATTTTCTTTTTTTTAGGTTGAATTTTACACCAGAACCGGAGTACCTTTCTAAAATAAAGTAACCCCCTGCAGTTGCAAGGCTTCAAAATCACTAAAAAATTTCGCACAACCATAACGTAATAATCGCAGATGCCATTATAAACAGAACACACAAAAAATTCCGGTATTTTTACTTGGTAAATCCGAATGTGATTTTGAAGCTCTAAAACTGTAGATTAAAAAGCAATTTTTGGTTTGAATACCGTTAGTCATGTATTTTAGTTGGTTTGTGCTCCTAAATAAAAAGGAAACATCTTATAATGTGCCTCTGTTGTACTAAAGAACTACATCTTCAACCCATTTTAATAATGAATCCCACCTGGCCTATAATGCGTCTAGCTAAAAATAAAATAGAGGATGACCAGGACCACCGTACCCAGCCCACATTATTTTATGGCCTTGTGCCCAAATTGTAGGATTTGTTTACCCTCTTCTTGGAAGTAAATAATTCAAAGCGTAGCATCTGTTCTGGCAATGAAACGAATAGAAATTATTTTAGACAAAAGGTAATTATTTTTTCTTCCAATCTACAGTGCTCCCTGTGAGAAATGAGAAAGTCCGAATCGACCTTGTGTCTAACTTTGCCTTTGTTAGTAAGCAAGTAAAAAGGGACATATTT
Source organism: Euprymna scolopes (assembly GCF_053919585.1). NCBI lineage: Eukaryota > Metazoa > Mollusca > Cephalopoda > Sepiida > Sepiolidae > Euprymna > Euprymna scolopes. The sequence goes on along the minus strand of NC_136512.1, from coordinate 29,429,374 downwards.
ACAAAAAAAAAAAAAAAAAAAAAAAGAAAGAAGACTGACGATTTTTACTTTTCTATAACGGGCAAAAAAAGAAAAGAAAAAAGGGGGTACTATTTTTACTAACGATTCAATGAAATTATTTTTTTTTTAAAGAAGTGGGGGGTGGGGGCTATCCCGCAAAACGTTTTTCTTTTTTTTTTTTTTTTCCGCATAAACCCCCTAAAACCAGGCTATACAAATAATCCCTTTAATTTAAAACCAACACATTCATTATTATAAGGGATAGATAGAGGTGGAAAGAGGGAGAGAGAAAGAGAGAGAGAGAGAGGGGGGGGGGCGGTCCAGGCCACTCCATCCAGTCTAACAACGGGGTAACCAAATCTTAGTCTGGCCCAGAAGTCGGATCTGTTTTATTCTGAATTTTTTTTTCTCGCTATAGAAAGACCTTACAATTGCAGGATTTAAAAAAGAGAGAAATGTGAACAATAATATATAAAAAAAAATACGTCCGTCCATGTTGCGCGTTTATAACGCTGAAAGTTCGAAAACACAAGAATGAATGACCGATTTCAATATTACGCGTAACAGACCCAGCGAAAAGTTAGCATGACAGACCAACAAAAATGCCATTTCAAAAGTTAGCATGACAGACCAACAAAAATGCCATTTCAAAAGTTAGCATGACAGACCAACAAAAATGCCATTTCAAAAGTTAGCATGACAGACCAACAAAAATGCCATTTCAAAAGTTAGCATGACAGACCAACAAAAATGCCATTTCAAAAGTTAGCATGACAGACCAACAAAAATGCCATTTCAAAAGTTAGCATGACAGACCAACAAAAATGCCATTTCAAAAGTTAGCATGACAGACCAACAAAAATGCCATTTCAAAAGTTAGCATGACAGACCAACAAAAATGCCATTTCAAAAGTTAGCATGACAGACCAACAAAAATGCCATTTCAAAAGTTAGCATGACAGACCAACAAAAATGCCATTTCAAAAGTTAGCATGACAAACCAACAAAAATGCCATTTCAAAAGTTAGCATGACAGACCAACAAAAATGCCATTTCAAAAGTTAGCATGACAGACCAACAAAAATGCCATTTCAAAAGTTAGCATGACAGACCAACAAAAAATGCCATTTCATCTTAAGCATGCCAGACTTACGAAAATGCTATTTTAACAGTAAGTATGACAGATTGATGGAGTTTCTCACAGATCCAGGACGTATCTTAGACAAAAAAATAGAAGTACAGAGAGAAAGAAAGATCCGAGGACGACGATTCTGGGATGAAACGAGACAACGATGATACATCATCTGGGACGTTGCTAGGAAGAAGGTGGATGTATAGTACACGAGCAACTATTGTTTCCAATAAGATTAGAAAGCAGCCCCCCCTCCCATTATAGTACCACCCTGTAAGAATAATATATATATATATATATGTGATTTCTCAAAAGTGCGTCATTTACAATTATAGAAGGCCAGAGTATCCCCCTCCAGTTTCATTTCTCTGCCTTTCGTGCTTTTCAGAAAATGAATAAACTACGATTTTTATTCGCTCATCTTCCGAGACAGATATGAAGATATATGGAGCGAAATTGAGAGAGAGAGGAAAAAAAAAAAAAAAAGCAACCACCGACCGAATATATTTAATTGGAAGCGAACAAATACCCCCCCCCCTTTGTGTATCTGTGCGTTTTTTTTTGTTGTTTTTGCAGTTTACAGCATATCAACCCATTACATTATTCGACATCGAAATTTAAAAGACAATCAAAATATTTAATTAACGGTAGTCATTGATGGTTATTACAATTAGTTATAATCGGTGAGGAAATTCGAGAGGGTCAACACCTTTAACAGTATATGTCTCTTACAACGAAATGCACATCTTTTGCTGAACAAAGGATGTACAAGATCCTGACTTAATACACACACACACACACACATATATATCAAAAGCAATTAAAATATATAGCGTTTAGATTTTTTATTAGTATTATTTTTTAATAAGCTTTAACTGATATATGTTAATTAGAATACATAACCATCGCCGATTTGTGAGATATATATATATATATATATATATATATATATATATATATATATATAGAGAGAGAGAGAGAGAGAGAGATAGAGAGAGAGAGAGAGAGAGAGAATCAGTTCGGCATTGTGTGTGTGCGTGTTTCTCTCTAATCGACGACTTCGGATAGTCGGTGCCCGGGAAAAAAAGGTCGAAGGTCGAAGAGATTTATAACAACTATCTGTACTACAGCAGCAGAGAAAGAGGAAGGTCTACCTTTCTCGTTAACTTACCGTTCATGAAAAAGAAAAAAAAAGTAAATTGTTTTTTATGAACTATTATTTTTTGTTGTTGATCCATTTCACAATTGTAAGCACATTTAATGACAATAAGTTTCAATCCCATAGAAACGTTCTTTGTTTAAATATTGTTGTATTTTTTTCTACACCGCGTTAAATCTAACACACACACAGCATATCTACATATTTAGAGTCTCTCTCTCTCTCTCACAATACAGAGAGAGTGTAAATTTTACACTATAGAACTATTCTTTCCCTCTCTATAGTATATACATAATAGGAGAAAACATTTATGGCAAGCAAACTACACAGAAATCGTTACACTTTGATACTCTAGAGCTCATCCACGCTAACTACCACAGATCGACACACACACACACACACACACACGACGATTACATCTAGCACATTAAAAAATCCATTGAGCTCTCTAGTCGGAAACATGACGCCTGATATTTATCTGTATGTTTTGATATTAGAGCAAACCTTTCAAGAAGATCTTGATTTTTCTTTAAATCATTCATATTACACACACACACACACACACACACACAACTACAGGTTTTCATACTTTGTGTTTTTTATATACTGCTACTACTACTACTACATAGGTTTCATACTGGTATGTGTGTGCACACACACTTTTTCATACTACTATATGTGTGTGCGTTTTCACACTAACACATGCATGTGCGCGCGTTTTCATACTACTGTATACGTGTGTGCGTATGTCTTCATACTCTCTTATACAATGTAACCCGGATATAAGAAACCTCTTAGCGAGTTCATACATCTATCTTATATCCGGGTTCCTTATATCCGGGTCATCCTGTACATTAACACAGGCTCTAATTTGGGACCCGAATAAAATCTCTTATATCCGGGTACCACTAATATATATATATATATATATATATATATATATATATATATATATATATATATATATATACCTACTATGTATGCGTGATAGTGCGATAAAATTAATAAACAGGCCCAGAAAAATCGCCCACTGCAAAGCAGATCATTTATCCCATACTCCTCATCAAATGTTTCAATCTTTTTGAAATCTCTAATTAAGTATGAAGTTTAAAATTGAATAAAGGAAGGAAAGAAAAAAAAAATACCCGAGCTGATCAGGGGAATGGTGGGTGTGAAAGTGTATATATTTCATTTGACCTTAGTTCAGAAGGATACAAGACCTTCCCACAGACCAGGGAAGAGGAATGAGACCCCCCCCTACCCTACACTGCCCAACCAATATATACATACGTATGTATACGTTCTCCTATAAACCAGCCAGTGGTAAGTACTTGTAGCGAGAGATAAATACTACAGGAGATGAGGAAGAGTAGAGAGAGAGAGAGAGAGAGAGAGAGAGAGAGAGAGAGAGAGAGAGAGAGAGAGAGAGAGAGAGAGAGAGAGAGAGAGAGAGAGAAGGGGCGTAGGTCGGAGGGATGGATGGATATATATATATTAGTGCTTAACACACACACACACACACAATTACCTTCGAATTGTGAGCTAGTACTAAATAAAAACCTCCACCCGAAAGAAGCATTTTCAATTGGGACAAGATTAAAAATTTTCACAGTCCAGAAGGTTGGTTGGTTGTTTTACGGCATATCAACCCTTTTCGGGTTATTTAATGCCGAATCCAAAGATTTTGAAGAAAATTTTTTGTAATAGAATATATTTGTTGTTTTCACGTCGGTTTCAATTTAACTCATAGTTGGGACCCTAACAGGTACTACCACTCCGGGTCAGAGTGGACTTGGGAGCAATGGTAATTAAAGGGTGGTTACACTCCCCCAAAGCCCACAAGCTGGGGCCTCACCACTGGATATAGTTTAAGGTCATATCCAGGACCCTCATTGAAGGACTTTTACCCTCTGCAGGGGGGGGGGGCAGTCGGCGTATTCTAATGCCTCACCGACAGAGGGCCATTCATCACAGTCCAGAAGGAGTTCTTAATTACTGACCAATGACAGTAAAGTATATGTAAAGGTCAAATCGATCAAGAAAAGGAGAGTAGTCAATAATATATGAAGGTAAATTTTCACGACGTGCCTCTGCCTCAGAATATTATAAACACCCCCAACCTCCACATGTTAAGAGCGGCTTTCGGAATAACCCTCGCCACAATCTCGGAAGTTGTTCTTAACATGGAGAGTTTTTTTTTTGGAGGGGGGGGTATTCCGAAAGCCGTTCTTAACATGGGTGGTTTTGGGGGTGTTTAAAACCGCGGGGACAGATCGTATATATAAGGTTACTGGAAGAGTGCTCGAACAACCGATGATATTCTGATCTTCTGTAAAAGACAGACAGACACATAGGAAAATATTTATATAAATAGTCCAACGTGATGGGAGATGAAAAAAGAACAGACTAAAATGGCATGTTCAACGTTTTTTGTTTTTTTGACTTCAAATCAATCATCCCGAAGAACTCTTGAGATAAAGACGAAACGTTGATGAACATACGATTTTACTTTGTACCGTTTTCATCTCCCTCCGTATATTTATATCTTTCGCTTTACCTCCCAATCACGACCAGTGTGTTAGCATTAATATCAAAGTGAAGAGACGAATCGATCATATGAGGGAGATTTTATAAATACTCTTGTTAGCAGTGGAAGTAATAGTATCACAAAAAAAGAAAAGAAAAAAAAAAGAGAAAGAAACGGATCACCTCTAAATTTGACCATTTCCGAGGACGTAAGCTCTAGCGTAATTTCTAAACCTTAAAAAAAAAAAAAAAAAAAAAAAAAAAAAAATGGCTGATCTTTTTTATAATTAACGACAGAATTGACTTGACAGGATATTATCTTTTTTTTTTTTTTTTTACTCAAAAATGAAACTTTATGTTTGCTACAAATCCCACACTGAAAGATAGCATATATATATATATATATATATATATATATATATATATATATATATATATATATATATATATATATATATATAAACAAGATTAAAGACTAAATCATAATTTCTAAGAGCTTATTGTTCGACAGAATACCCACTCAATAAGGAACATTAAATCTTAATTTTTTCTTTTTGTGAATTATAATTTACAGCCTTTGTGTCTTTTATGACAAACTATTTGCTATTTTGATTGTATCGAGCTTTTTTTTGGGGGGGGGGCGGTAGATTAATATATAAATATTAATATTTTCTTTTGGTTTGTAAACTTAATTTTTTTTTTACTTCCGGAAAACGGGCAGTTGCCTGTATGTCCAACTAAGAGTTAAAAACTACAAATATAAAGCCCCGTAAAGGTGGTATATTCTTACTCTACCAGGTCCTGGATGAATAATATATAAAATTTAGGAAAAAAAAAAAATTCATTCTCTAAGGTTTAGTTGGGACTGGGTTTCGTCAGGGAGGAACATTGTTTTTTCAATGTTATTATGTATATTTGGAAAGAAAATGACGATCCATTATTCAAAGAACCTGTTATATAAAGGAGAGTTGTGCGTGTGCACGCGTGAAAGAGGAATGGGCTGGGTGAAGAAGAGAGAGAGAGAATTAAAGATAAAAATTTTTAATAAAAGTAAGTTACTCCCCCCACCCGACAACGTCGCGTAGCTTTGCTATATATATATATATATATATATATATATACACACACACACTGGCAAAAACAAGGAATAACTTCATATTTGTATTTTTTCGGATATTACAATTGTTTCGACATAAACCAGACAATTTAAAATTTTATATCATTTAAAAATTTTCGTAGTTACATCTCATATGTTTGAAAAAAAAAATAATACAAATATTGGTATATATATATATATATACATATACATTACCATTGGTTAATTGATTTTAAATGTATTAAACCCTTGGAATAATCTCTTCTCTCTCTCTCTCTCTCTATATATATATATATATACACACACACACACGCTTTAATAGTATATATACTTTTTATGTATGTAAACAATAAAACTATTTTTTAAATTGACAAATCTGTTTAAACTCAATGAAAATAAACTGCACTTTCAGGGCTTATATATCATTTGTAAACAATTCAAATGGCACAAGTATATTTAAAGCACGTTCATATAATTTTATTTGATGTATGATAATCTTACATGTGTTTTGTTGAATGACATACTTAACAACCCATCAGAGACCTATATAAATCCATATTTTTTTTTCTTTTGAGAAAAGGACCAAAGGCAGAAGAAACGGAATTCTTTTAAAGCCCCCCCCCCAAAAAAAAATACTAATTTGTAGGTTATTTATAGATCGTTCCAGGAGGACCCCCCCCCAAAAAAAACAACAAAAAACAGATACCACGAGGTGAAATTGTTGCAGTACACCGTAAACTTTTTAGATATATATTAAAGCTACATTTCTAATATTTTTCGTATTTAATGAAACTGATCGATAATTTAATCCATAAGTCACAGGTAATTTTATACTTATAATTGTTTATAAATGATATTGATATATATATATATATATATATATATATACACACACACACACACACACACACACAATAACCGGACAGCATTTGTTCGGATACAAGCTTGTAGAATGCTGAAGGGTAGACGAAGGATTGGAGTGGCAGGAAAAGGAACAAGTTTTAAAAGCCTTTCAGCTAACGCTGACTTTAAATATATTTGAATGAACATTTTCTAAATATCTTGCAGTTGTTATGAATATCCGTTTGCGTGATTCGAGAGTCTTTAAGTGCAAAGAAAAAAAAAAGAAAAAAAAAACTTTGAAAAAGATGACATGCGAGGGGATTTCCACGGAGGGAATTTTACTGATTAGATAATGGTGTGGTGAGTACTTTATAATTCGAGATAACGAAAGAGGGGGGGGGGCGAGGGGGGAGTTTGAATTAATTAACATTAATAAATAAGTAGATGATTAAAAAAAAATAATAAATTTATAGCTAAACCATATATATAAATAAAGGATAAATAATGAAAATAAATTCATAATTAATAAAATAAAAATAATGAATAAATAATATATAAATTAATTTATATATAAAACAAATTATTTTATTTATCTTTAATAAATAATAAATTTGTAATCTTACAAAATAAATTCCTAATAAAATAAATAATGAAGTAATAATTATTCACAATAATAGATAATACACATGTAAATAAATTTTAAAAAATAGAAAAAAAAAACAACAAAAAACAAAAAAAAAACAATAAAAAAAACACGTACCTGCTGTAGTCTGCCAACTCAATCCACCGATAAACATTTTCCTGATTTGGTAATGTAGTCATTTTTTTTTTTTTTTTTTTTTAAAGTGGGAATAAAAAATAGAAAAGAAAAATAGTCAGAATGGAATAACACAATCATATGAACATCATTGAAAAAGAAAATCACACACAAAAAAGATTTAGAGCATTTTTTTTTACAATAGCAAACAAAGCAAAAAAAAAATAAAGGTAACCCATCCCCCGCAAAAAAAAAAAAAAAAAAAAAAAAGAAAAAAGAAAATCAAATAAATGTTACCAAAGGCAAGATAAGATACTAGCTGGATAAGCGTTTTATTTATGTCTTTTAACTAATTTTTAAGCGTTTGATTAGTTTAAACAAAACTAGTGTCAAGTCTGCAGAGTTAGAACGGGCAAAATGGCGGTTTCACTACAACCACTTGGACCCTGCATAATCGCTCCAAAATTTAAAAAAAAAAAAAAAAAAAAAAAATACAGGTAAAACATTACATTTTCACACGATTGGTGACATTTATTGGATGGGTTTCTACCGGTGTTTTGTCTCGGGGGGGGGGGTCTGAATGCTTATAACACCGTCATTGTTTATTTTTTCCATTTTAACGCAGAAACAAAAATAGTGTCAAGTCTAAGTAAATAAGCACTTTAAAATAAGTTAAAACAGAAACATTTATCCGGGTAGGTAGAAGAGTAACATATCTTGCCATTTATTTGTTGAATATTTCTTTCTTACACTAGTTTTGATTTTGTTGGCTATTGCAATATATATATATATAAGTCCTCAATAAACACATCACATCGAAAATGTAATTAGTTGTCATTTGCATTTAAAGAAAGTAATATTTTATTTTTTTTTATCTTTGTTATCGCACAAACGTACGAAACAAATTGAAACTAAATAGCGTTTTAAATCGCTTTTATTGGGGCTTTAATGAGAAATTAGGTGGCAAAAAGCACAGCCTGTGTTATACCTGACCTTCAGGTTGTAAGCTGAGTGTGTAAACACGGTTCACACACACACAACGACTTGATTTGGGAATCGTAAAGGCGCCCCCAGGTGTGAATGTGGTATTATGGTGACTAGCTATTCCTAGCTTAAACAAATCAAAGGTACAATGACAAGGAAGACCAAAGACTCCCCCTATCTCTCAATTTTTTTTTATTGCCCCTGTGACTAATTTTGTTGATATTTGTTTACGAAATAGAATCTATAAATCACAGTGTAGTATCTGTTCTTATGCTACACTTAAGGTAATTCTGTCCTTTAGTTAGTGAAGGAGAACCCCCTTCCAGACTAAGTCAATTTAAAAAAAAAAAAAAATTGTCTCCAATCTAGAGTGCCCCTTTCTGGGGAGCTGGACATCACCTCCTCCCCCTATATTAAAAACAACCTTGTGTAAAATTTTGCTCTGGTGAGGAAAGCACAAATATAAAAGAGCGAACACAATATAAAATAAAGACGCATTTAACAAAAAAGAAAAATAAATGAACGAGGTGGATATATATATATATAAGAAACATACTATTGACCTAAATGAAATTTAAAGGACTACACCGGAGAAAAAGGAGTTAGGCTTCGCCAAGATATACTAAAATAACCGATTCGAATATTACTAACAATAAAATCAAAACATTGTTAATTTCGTTAGTGTTATAGTTAAATCAAATCGTATATTAATAAATGATACGACTTATACATGGATTTAGAACACGTTTATCGTTAAAACTTATGTTATAGTAAAAAAAGAAAAAAACATATTTATGATACGAGATATCATAGATGCATAATTATCGTTATTTCAGATTATTTAACGATTTCTTCTGTTAATATTGTAGTTAAATAAATCGTACATTCATAATTATGCAAGATTATCGTCGGGGCATCCAGATATGTTCTGTTTACCGTTTTGTTAATATTAAGGTTTAAATAAAATATATAATGATGGTATATATAGTAGATCTATTTCTTGATTATTTTGTCAACCATGTAGAACTGCTTACAAAAAAATAATGTAATATTTCGCATATATATATATATATATATATATATATATATATATATATATATATATATATATATATATAACACGACTTTACGATATTTTCTTTGGTCATTAACTCAATTTCTGTTCGGTTATTTTATATATATATATATATATATAACAAAATTAATGATAAACACGTCTGTAGACATCTACAATATATCGTCTATTTGTGTTTTAACCATAACACTAGTAGAATTACCGACAAACATAGAATTACAGTGTCTTGTCTAATTAATAAACGCTTTGTTTAACGACCTGTTTATTGCTACTTCCGTTAGTGTTTACGTTAAAGCGTTTATTAATTAGACAAGATACTGTAATTTTATGTTTATCGGGAATTCTACTAGTGTTATCGTTGAATAAAATACAAGCTAACAACGAGGAAATATATTGTAGATGTCTACAGACGCGTTTCGTTTCACGTTAGCTATATATATATATATATATATATATATATATATATATATATATATATAAAGAATATATATATACACAAGAAATCGTATATTTGTGTTTATCGGAAATCGTGTTAAGGCCTATATTAATACCACAAGGACAGAGTTAGACACAATGCGGGCTTTTAATGTAGGGGAACATCCACCACCCCCCTTAAAAAGAAAAAAAAGGGGGCACTTTCTAACTATTTACTTAAAAATTTAACATGAAAGATGTAAAACTTGAAAATACATATTTAAAAAAAAAAAAGAAAAAGAAAATATTGCGGTAACAAAAGTGCATAAGCACCGGATTTCCCGATCAGTTGACATGGGACAGAAGGTAAAGTGACAAAGTGCAGTATCAGCCGTTCTTAACATGAGGAGGTTGGGGTTGGGTGTTTATTCCGAAAGCCGTTCTTAACATGGGGAGGTTGGGGTGCTTATAATACGCTGGGGGCACGTCATAAAAATTGACCGAACTAGTTTTATATAATAATGTTAATCGATTATTGTAAATGCAGTCGGACATGTGTATCGTAAATTACGTTATGGTTAAGCATATTAATAGTGTTTGATATCGTAGACGCATTCAAACATGTTTATTGTAAATTCTGTTAACGTTATAGTTAAATAAGGTTTATATTAACAACGATATAATAGATAGCAAACGTAGATAGATACGTGTTTATTCAAACAAGTTCATCGTTGTTTGTCAATTATGAGACGGATATTAAATTATAGAAACATCGTTACGTAGCAGTATTTAAGCCCGCTTTATTCCTACCAAATCAGATATGTTTAGCGTCAAATTCATTAGCTGTTTTGATTAAATAACCCGTGTATTAACGACATTAGACGCATTTAAACATGGTTAGCTCACAAGTGAAATTGTTTATTATATTTGCGGGGGAGGTAGACATCGAACGAAGCCCTTGGTAAACATCGTCGATTATAGTTCTGTCGCTATTTTTTTTTTACCTTTCAAATTGTCAAAATTAAATGTCAAATAGTTTTGTTGGCAGTTAAAAAGAAAAAAAAAATCACAGGTCGATCTTCTTAGCCGATTAATATATATTAAAGAAAAAATTTTTTTAACTGTAAATTGAAATTTTACTATCAAATTTATTGTTTGAGTGAATAATTTAGAGAACAATTTACAAATTTTTGGTGTATTAAGTCGAACAATAAATTTGATTGTAAATTTCGGTGTAAATGCATTTACTGATCCGCGCTATTTTTTTTAAAAATCGTATTTAAGTTTAAAGTTTTCTGTTTTTTTTTTTAATTATTATTCAATTGTAAGGTTAACGTACAGAATAGGTACAAAACACCCTCCCCATGTTAAGAATGGCTTTTTAAATAATAACGTTATTTCAGCACGGATCAATAAGTGCACTAGTACCTTAATTTCAATTACAGTGTTAATTTCTTTTCTTTTATAATAAGCTATACTCTTTAGTGTGTGTGTGTGTATTGAGTTTTTTTATTTGGTTGGGATTAATATATATATATATATATATATATATATATATAAATACTTGGTATTTATATTAGATTGAAGTTTACCATTGCTTATATCAGGTAAACACCGCATCTTTTTTTTTTATTTCATTATGAAAGGCATTATTCTTCAAGAACATCAGTAATTTCAGACGATGAAAAAACTTAATGGTAAAGAGATAAACGAAACGTATTATTTATGACAACCAGTATCCACCCCAAGCAATCGGGGTGGATAGGTTGTTTGGCTTGTTTGCTTGCTTCTCGAAAGTAAATCTTTTTATTATTATTATTTTGGAAACGTTTTTAAAGTGTACTAAGGGCACGGAAAAAAAAGAGGATGCTTAGCAACACTATTAAAGCCACGGAAGAAAGAAAAATAACAAAAAAAAAAATAAAAAAAGGAGTCGAGAGGAAATGTATCGTCGATACAGACACACACGCACCGAGCGAGGAATAAGACTAGAAAAGAAGCGCTTCCACCCCGCTTATCCTCCGACGCTGTAGCGACAACGAGGAGATAGGAAGGCCTAGAGAGTCGAGGAACGAACGAAGGTAGGCTGTTTGTGGAACGATACCCGATAAACAAACATGTAGTCAATTATAATACGATGATAAACGTTTCTTAAAAAAAAAAAAAAAATGTATAAGACGAACGAGACAAAGAACGCAGTGGTGTTGTTTATAATTCGTTTGTTTGGGGACGGGGAAGCGGTTTTTTTTTTCTTTTTTGTTCGTTAATATAAAATACGCACTAGAGTAATGAATGAGGTGTACGTTTTTTTTTTCTATAGCCAAACGTTTTATTCGTTTTAAAGTTTAGTTTTTTTTTTAATTATTATTTAACAATATATTGCGTTTGATTTTTAAATTAAAAAAAAAAAAAATTAAAATTATTTTTCCCCCCAAGAAAAAAAAAAAAATACTTCCTTTAACATAAAAAAATAAATTAAAACGAGTACTTTTTTTTTTTTTTTACTCTACCTACGACGATATGCACAACAAGTATAAAAACACACGCAACAAGAATGATGTATTAAAAACAAGACTAATTTAATGATAAATAAACACAGAGGTCTAGAAAGAAGAATTAAAAAAAAAAAGAAAAAAAAAAAGAAAAAAAGGGGGGGGGCAATAGTATTCAAAGAATATAAGCTTAAGACGAATAAAATATGACATATCAACAATATCTGTGCTTTTCTGTGGAAATAGGATATATTCCGAAACTCTATCGGACAGGACACGGAAGAGAAGAGATACAATGTATCTCAGATACATTTAATTATTAAAAAAAAAAACATACAAATAAAAATAAGGCAAATAAACACTTTGAATAAACCAAACAGGTATCCGTAATCAGAATCCAAAAGACAAAACGAGACGGCGGGGGGGGGCAATAATAAAATACGTACCCCGGATCATTTGGAATTTCATCAGTAGAGTTCGTCTGCTGGGTTTGGGGATCCATCTTCATATTTCTAGCTCCACTACTGCTAAAAACTACCTACTCGGGTACAGACAGCTTTGCACACACGTGGGGTCGCTGAGACCGCTCGCTCTTCACTATGGACTAATTGGGGGTGGGCCCTTACAGCCGCGCTTGCCCATGATTGACAGGCGCCAGGCGGCCGCCGATTGGTCCGTTCGCCGGCGCCATGGCAACCGATGTCAGTTTACATTGACGTCATCGGCGCACCTGGCGCCACGCCCACCGTCGAGTTTTCAACACAGGGAAACTGACAACACAATCTAGAAGGAGAGAAAAAGAAAGTAGATGGATGGAAAGAAAGAAGAAATCAGGAGCAAAAAGACGGGAAAGAGAAATATATATATATATATATATATATATATATATATATATATATATATATATATATATATATATATATACATGGAGAGAGAGAGAGAGAGAAGGAAAATAACAAGAGAAGGAAAGAGAAAAGGAAAAAGAAGAAATTGAAAGAAAAAATTAAGGTTAAAAATGGCTTGAAGGAGTGAAAAGAAGTTGTATTCCCAAAGAGAGAGAGAGAGAGAGAGAGAGAGAGAGAGAGAGAGAGAGAGAGAGAGAGAAGATATATGGAAATGAGACGAAAAAAGAAATAAAGAGTAAATTAGAACGGATAAGAAAGAGGAGAAACAAGAGTCTTTAGAGAGAGAGAGAGAGAGAGAGAGAGAGAGAGAGAGAGAGATAAAGAGAGTGGAAGCAGTGAAAGGTGTTACTGATGGAGAAAAAAGGGAGAAATAAAGAAAAGAAAGAAAGAAAACAGTGAAGGAAAAGAGAAGTGGAAAAAGTAAGAGAGATGAAAAAATGATATAGAGAAAAAGAAAGAAAGGGAGGAAAGAGGTGCAAGACGAGAAGAGGAAAATGATAAGAGAGGAGGAGAAAGACAAAGACAAAGAGAGAAAGAGAAAGAAAGAAAGAGACAGAGAGACAAAGAATGGAGGAAGAGAGAGGCGGAGGGGATTATAAATGGGACTATATAGATAGAAAAGAAGAAAAAAGGAAACTAGATAGGAATATATGTATATATATATATATTAAACACAATATATATATATATATATATATATATATATATATATATATATATATATATATATAGAGAGAGAGAGAGAGAGAGAGAGAGAGAGAGAGACTCAATTTAAGTAGATAGAGAGTGCGGGGAGGGAGAAAAAGAAAGAAAGAAAGATAAAAAAGAAAGTAGGATAGACCGAAAGAAAAAGGACAAGGAGAAAAGAGAAGAAAACGGCGAAAAATTAAAAGAGGAAGAAAATCACAGCTGAAGGAGAAATATATATATTTATATGTGTCTGTGTGTGTGTGTGTGTGTGTGTGTGTGTGTACATGGTAAAATGTACTTACTCTAATACTTTACTGCAGTTTCACAGCATTATCAACTCTCTCTCTCTCTCTTTATATATATATATATATATATATATATATATATATATATATATATATAGTAAGTTATAAAAAGTATATATATATATATATATATATATATATATATATTCGGAAATGGGACGATACAGATATAAAGAAAAAAATAGTAGATGGGAACAAATAAAAAAAGAAATGAGGACTATATGTGCGCGTGTGTGTGTGTGTGTGTGTGTTTGCGTACGTGTGTGCATGTATGTGTGAGCGAACAGAAAGCAGCGAAAGGTTGAGTGAAAGAGAAAGCAAAGGCAAGATGGACAGGGGATGAAGTCGTAAAAGGTAATAGGCAGAAAGGAAGAAAGGAAGAAAGGAGAGCAATGAGATAGATAGATAGATAGATAGATAGATAGATAGATAGAGGGTGAGGAGAAAGAAAAAAAGAAAGAGAATGTGGTGGAAAAGGAGGAGAGAAAAGAGGGTAAGGAAGAAAAAGTGAGAAGGGAGGAATAGGAGAGCAAAGAGATAGATAGATAATTAGATATAGAGAGAGAAAAGAGAGGGTTGAGGAGGCGGAAGAGAAGAGGAGGAGGAGGAAGAGGAGGAGGAGGAAGAGGAGGAGGAGGAGGAGAGAAAAGTGGAGGGAGAAAAAGAAGAGAGAGGAGGAAGGAGAGAGAAAGAGACGGAGATATGTAGATAGGTATGGAAAATAAGAGAGAAAGATAGAGAGAGGGTGGGGGGGAATCAGAACAATATCGAAAATTTGATGGAAGAGGGAGAGAAAGAGAGGAGCGAAGAAGAAAGTCAAGGAGGAAGGAAGAATAGAGAAAGAAAAATGAGATAAATACACTTATGTCGAGAGAGAGAGAGAGAGAGAGAGAGAGAGACAGAGAGAGAGAAAGATACAGACAATATACAGATAGAAAATGTAACAGGAAGGGGGAAGGAGGGGGACGAAGAGACTTTGAGAAAAAAAAAGAGGAAAGAAAGAAACTGGGATATATATATATAGAGAGAGAGAGAGAAAGAGAGAGAGAGAGAGAGGGGGGAGTTGGGGGGGGGGCGAGAAAGATACAGACAATATAAAAAAGAAAAAGAGAGAAGTTATAGGAAGGGTGAAAAAGGGGGACGAAGCGTCTTGTACAAGGAAAAAAGAGGAAAGAAAGAAACTGGGATATATATATATATATAGGGAGAGAGAGAGAGAGAGAGAGAAAGTTGGAGGGGGGGGGCGAGTGAATATATCGATCACCTGTTCATTGTATTGATATGCTATCCCATCCACATAGCATCACACTCTATTTACATCTATCCATCCATCCCAGCCATAATCATTCGCTCCATATCTATCCCAACCTGTTCATATCTATCGATACCGGCGGGCTCGTGTCTACTTATCGATCCCATCATATTCAAGTCTATCGCTCACATTCCATGCATATCTATCATATTTTATCTCTATCAGATTTATCAGCCCGTGTCTGCCCAGCCGTTCACTAATGTACGTGTTAAAGGACCAGTTAGTCGAAAGAGGAGAGAGGTTTAAATGCACAAGAGAGACGGGGAAAATAAGAGCATGTATATAGACGAGAGAGAGAGAGAGAGAGAGAGAGAGAGAGAGAGAGAGAGAGAGAGAGAGAGAGAGAGAGAGAGAGAGAGAGAGAGAGAGAGAGGAGTTGATAAAAGAAAGGCGGTGAGAAGAATTTGACTATGAGAGAGGGGGAGAGAGAGTAAGAGGGAGCTAGGAGAAGAGAGAGCACATACAAGGGAAGCATTTGGAGAGAGAGAGAGAGAGAGAGAGAGAGAGAGAGAGAGAGAGAGAGAGAGAGAGAGAGAGTGTTTGAAAGTCTTGTATCAGAATTGAGACCTGAACAAGATGCTGAAGCAGGATTATTTTCTTCATCTTTCTTAAAAACGCAACATTTTTTTCCTACTCTTTTAAACAGGTTTCTTGTCTCTACTTCTCTCCCTTCCCCCCCCCTCTCTCTCTCTCTCTTATGTGTCCCCTTCTCTTTATCTCTCTTTCTTTCTACCCTTATATCTTCTTCTCCTTTTCTCTCTTATGTGCCCCCCTCTCTCTCTCTCATTCGCTCATAGTTTCCTTTTTCTTCATCCGACTTTCTTTCTATTATTCTCTTTACCCC
>NC_136512.1:29332840-29402840 GCF_053919585.1 Euprymna scolopes | reverse complement strand
ATAATTAAAAAGTCGGGGATTGTAAGCAAAGTAAAGAAGAGAATACTTAACAATTTCCCTCCGCATGTTATAAATGAGTTTCTACGTAGTAATGTTTTAATTTAGTCAACGTTGTGAATGAGTTTCTATGTAACAATGCTACAATTTAGAAACAATTCTTAAAATGGAGAGGGGTGTGTATTAAAAATTTGCTTTCTTCTAAGAAAGTTCGTTTTTTTTAATCTTAATTATAAATATTTATTATTTACGTCGAAGGGGTACAAGCGCTTGTAGTTCGTTGAAGCATCCATCATTAAAATAATTGTAAAATAGGCAGAGGGATGCAACATTTCGTTGATGGAACAGAGGTTGAAGCTTAGATGACAGTTCAGGACTTATCAGGTTGGCGACTCTTTTGATCCCTGTCCAGGAGTGAGAGACTGTAAAATAAAAAACCGGATGATGATGATGATGATAATGATAATAATAATAATAATAATAATAATAATAATGATAATAATAATGATGATAATAATAATAATAATAATAATGATAATAATAATGATGATAATAATAATGATAATAATAATGATAATAATAATGATGATAATAATAATAATAATAATAATAATCGTAATAATAATAATAATAATAGTCATAATAATAATACTAATAGTCATAATGATAATAGTAATAATAATAATAATAACAATAGTAATAGTAATAATCATAATAGTAATAATAATAATAAAAATTATGATAATTATGATAATATTAATATTAATAATATCAATATTATTAATAATGGTAGTATTAATAATAATAGTAATGATAATGATTGTAATAATGAAAATAATCGTAATATTATTAATAATAATAATAGTTACTGATAGTAATGATAATAATAATGGTTACTGATAATAGCAATAGTATTAATAATAATAATAATAATAATAATAATAATGATAATAGCTATAATAATAATGATAATAGTTATAATAATAATGGTTATATTAATACTGATAATAGCAATCGTAATAATAATATTCATAATAATAATAATGATAATAGTTATAATAATAATGATAATAGTTATAATGATAATGATAATAGTTATGATAATAATGTTTATATTAATACTGATAATAGCAATAGTACTACTAATATTAATAATACTAATGATAATAGTTATAATAATAATGATATTAGTTATAATAATAATGATAGTAGTATTAATATTAATTGTAATAATATTAATAATAATAGTATTTACGATAATATTAGTAAAAATAATGCTAATAGTCATAATAATAATATTAATAATATTAGTTATAATAGTAATAATAGTAGTAATAATAATGATAATAGTAATAATATTATTATTAATAATAATGATATTAATGATAGTAATGGTAATATAAATAATAATCATGAACTTAATATCAATAATAATATTAATAAAAGTAATCATAAAATTACTACTACTACTACTACTACTACTACTACTACTACTACTGATAATAATAGTAATAATTGTTCAAATAATGGTATGGTTCAAAAGGAGGGGGATAGCTTATTTAATAATAGTGAGATTTCCAGTGCGGAAATAACTTAGGATGAGCTAAATTTGCTGAATCGAGTGAAAGAATTAATGAGAAGTCGTGAAAAAGGAATGCTTTTTAATTGCAGTATAGTATTGACCAGACAAAGTTAAGGAATACGACGAATAAAGTGGACAGGGTAATGAATAAGGTGTCCCCGGAGAGCATAACAGATGTCAGAGACATTTGCAGGCAGGAGCTGTATTGGTTGGTGAGATGGTATGGACGAAAGAACCAAAAATGAAACAAAGGAACCGTATTGGAGAAGTAGAATAGAAGGTGACCTGAAGAGATTCAGGGAAGATCTTGGTCGAATTCAGCCATGGTTAAAAGGTCATTAGAAAAAATGCAAACAAGGAGAAAAAGACGAACTGGACAGACGATAAAAAATGAAAGCCAAGGGGGTTAATACCACCATGGAAGAGATGAAGCAACTGATTATGGCAAAAGATTCAAAGATTAAAAGGTATAATAATAGAATTCAGCAGTTTAACGACAACAAATTATTAAAAACAAACCAATCAAGGTTCTTTAGAAATCTGGAAGGAGATGAAACCAAAACAGGGGCGCCTAACCCTAAGCCTAACCCTACACGGACTAGAAAGTTTTGGTCAAGAGAGACTTGCCACAAGGTTGATGCTGACTGGGTCGCTAAAATAAGTGAAAGAATGGAAGGGATAAACAAGAGGATGTCCACATTTTTGTTGAAGATTTGAGAAAACAAATGAAGTGCACGCCTAAGTGGAAAGGACCCGGACCCGATGGAATTCATGAGTACTGGTTGCGATCTTTCACACGAATCCACAAAAGAGTTACTGTTTCTCTGGATGATTGTGTTAGATTGTTCCAGATACCAGGATGGATTGTTGTGGGGCGGTCTATTTTAATCATTAAAGATCCTGCTATAAAGGACATGTTGGAAATTACAGATTGTGTCAGATTGTGCCAGATATGAAAATGGCTTGTGGTGGGAAGGGCTATTTTAATAATGAAAAATCCTACTAAAGGGCGAAATGTTGAAAATTATAGACCAATTCCTTGCTTGGACTTGCTTTGGGAAACTCTCCTCATATACACATCTTCCGTCTTCTCTTATTGTACCAAGTTGAAGCACCATCTGGTACTTGTAGCTTTTTGCACCAGAATCTCTTAATCTTTTACCATTTGGCAGAATGATGCTTTTTATGTCTCCTCTCTTTCCTCGTTTAAGATGTACTCCTGCACATTTGGAAATTCCAAATTCTATATTTATGGTTTCAATCCACCGTTGTATAGTTTGAAACAAAGAGTCAATTTCCTTTTCTGTTTTGCCAAGCAATTTCAGATTGTCCAAAAATAACACGCGACTAATCTTCTGTCCGTTCGTCTCCAGTTGGTAGCCCATCTTTGATTCTCTTAGTACATGTGTCAATGGTATGAGTGCTATTATGAATAGAAGTGGTCAACAGTAATCTCCTAGGGAGATACCGCGTCTGATGTGGACTCTCCCTAATAATTTCCCATCTGAAAAAAGGTTGTATTTCCAACTGCTCATACTTTTCCCTATAAACTGACTGGATAATCAGTTCCAAAGTAATAATGTAATATCCTGCTAAAAGGTCAGATGTTGGAAATTATAGACCAATTGGTTGCTTAAACTTGCTGTTGTAGGCACCGACAGGGATAATCAGTTCAAAAGTATATGACGATCTTGAAGTAAATGGTTCACTACCAGTGGAACAAAAAGGCGGGAGGAAAAGGTGTTTAAGAATAAAAGACCAACTATCGCTCGATAAATGCATTTTAAAGAACTGCAAAAGGAGGAAAAAAAAACGTGAATGTAGCTTGGATAGATTATAAAAATAAAAGCTTATGATATGGTGCTGCTTTCGTGGGTACTCAGGATGTTGAAAATGGTAGGGGTGGCTGCAAATATAATTGAGTTCATTGGGAAAAGTCTGAGCAATTGGAAAACCAACCTTTTTCAGATGGGTGTCTATTAGGGACAGTCAACATCAGACGCGGTATCTTCCAAGGAGATTCCTTTTCGCCACTTCTATTCATAATAGTACTTATATTATTGACACATGTACTAAGAGAGACAAAGATGGGATGCCAACTGGAGAAGAATGGACCGAAGATCTGCCATATGTTATTTATGGACGATCTGAAAATGTTTGGCAAAACAGAAAAGGAAATTGACTCTTTGGTTCAAACTGTACAGCAGTGGACTGATGACATAAATGTGGAGTTTGAAATTTTCCACCGTACAGTATTTAGTCTTAAACGAAGAAAGAGAGTAGCCATGAAAGGCATCATTTTGCCAAATGGTAAAAGATTAGAAGATCCTGATGCAGAAGGCTACAACTACCTGGGGATACTTGAATTTGATGCGATGCTTTGTAATAAAATAAGACGAAAGAGGTGTATATGAGGAGACTAAAACAGCTCCTGAAATCTAGACTGAGTGGTAGGAACCTGTTTTCAGCCATCAATTCATGGGCGGTTACTGCAATTCGATACATCATGAAAGAAAGGAGGAAGAAGGCTGATTAGGATTGAAGAATGTGACGGGGGAGGGCTTAAAAGTGTGCCCCATTATTTGGCTAATAGTTATGAAGTATTATTTGCTGCATTGGTGAAAGAGGAAGAGCTAGATAAAGATTGATTGGAAGATAAGCAGAAGTACAAAAAAAAAATCAAAGCAGAAAAGTTGACTGAATTTGTAAGAATGAAATTTCATGGTCAGTTTGAGCGAGATACTAAAACACAAAAATGTCAGGACACGTGGAATTTTTTGTGAAAAGGTGACTTGAAAAGAGAAACAGAAAATCTTATATTTGTTGCTCAGGAATAGGCAAAAAACACAAATGCAATAAATAAAAAACATCTATGGGAAGGATCGTTCCGATAAGTGCAGGTTGTAGTGTATATCTCTTGAAACAGTGTCACACATTTTATTAGCGTGAGTTCTAAACTTGCCAAAAAAGAGTTCAAATGTCGCCATGACAAAGTTTGCATAAATCTGCACTGGAGTTTCTACCCAAATTTTTAATCCAAGTGACGGACAAATGATACCAACATCATCCAGAAAAGGTAGTGGTAAACGACGACGTTAAGATTATCTGGGATATCATGACTCAATGTAATCGAGAAATAACTCACAGGAAACCGGATATTGTAGTTGTGAACAAAAAGACCAATGAATGTTAGATTATTGATGTGGTTTGTCTAAACGACATAAACTTAACAGACAAGAAGAATGGGAAAATACGGAACTCTCAAAAACTGAGGGTGGAGATTGCTAGATTGTGGAATAAGAAAACTTCCATCATGCCAATAATTATTGTTGTGCTTAGCTCAATTCCTGATGATCTTATGAAAGAGCTGAACTTCTTGGAAATCAGATATACCATCACTGTACTCCGGAAGTCTGTTCTGCTTGACCCAGCAAACATCCTATGCCAGGTACTTTCCATCTAACGGACTCTTTGACTATCCTCGCTAGCTTTCGTGTAAGAGTTCGCTCTTGAGGAAAAGTAATCGGTGTAATTACAACACTGTAAAGTTAATGGAATAATAATAATAATAATAATAATAAAAAAAATAAAAATAAAAAAATTAGAAAAAAAACGAAAATGCGGGTTTCCCTTCCACGAGTGACTAATGTTTTTGCAAAATAATAATAAAAAAAAAAATCTAAGGTGTTGTTATTGAGAAAAGTGTGGTCAAACAAACGGATGAACGGTTTTGGGACAATTTTACCCCTATAATGGCCCCCAGTGGGACAACCAGAATTATCCCGGAAAATCTGTTTTGGCAAAAATTTTCTCTCACCATGACTTATGTTTGTGCAAAAATTAAAAAAAATATCAATTATTGAAAAAAGTACGAACATACAAACGAACGAATACGAATGAATTACTAGGTCCAATAACTCCTTTGTTGGGGGGGGGCGTAATAGTATATTTGTAGATGAACACCTTTAGCTAAATCACTTCCTCAAAATGTTATATTATTTTTGTTTGTTTTGTTTTAATGATTACGCAGTGGAGAAAAAAAAACAACAAAAAGAATTATTTTAGAATTTCGAGTTGGAAATCATTTTCGTATATAAGGTTAACATGAAATGATCATCATTTACGGCCCATTCTAACCTTTTAAGGATATTCACTAAAATTTTTTACCACTAATCTTATCCAATGTAATCGCTCGAAAACAAAATACTAGTAGACAATTACATTTTAACATTGTTGGCATTAATTGGATGTGTTTCTAAAAGAATTTTGATTAATATTTCACTTTTGCTGATATACTAGGGCATTCCTGTGGAGATTATGGGCAGCCATTTTCCTAAATTCGTGTTGAATTAAAAGACGCTTTGAAATAATTTAAAATACAAATTTAAATTTATCAAAGTAGGTAGAAGAGTAACTTAGCTTGCTTTTGGTAACATTGTTGTGTATTTTTCATCTTCGCTTTGTTCTGTTAATTATAGAATCGCATTTTTCCTTCTTTGGTGTTAGGGTTAAATGTAGACATAATTTATTTTTTTAATTCGACAAATTCCTAAATATTTTCATTTTTATGTATTTTATTCAAGATTTTGATAAACTCATTGTAAGATCTATATGTACATTTTTCATTCGTTCCTAAAGCGCAAAATATACAAAGGACATAATTTCAGAAGCTGATGACCAGACAACGACAACCGGTGCCAGCAAAATTGAAAAACAAACAAACAAACAAAAAAAACAACTTTTCCAGAGCATTAAAATATTTTAAATACTCACCGTGAACGCCCCGCCGCTTTGCGCGGCACGGGCGACAAGATCAAAGTGTAGTATCTGTTCCGACAGATGCTGCAAGCAAAGACCAGCACAGACCATATGTGGGGGTAACCCCACATATCTGACTTGGTCAATGTAGGGGCAACCCTTCATATCAACAGTGCTTATCCAGCTCCCATTTCCCACCTCTCGGGAGCTGCCCCCCTTTTCCCGCCCCCTCCCTCTCTCTCCAGATTAAAAAACGGCCTTGTGCCTAATTTGCTCAGTGGGGAAGCAAATAAATAAACACCGTGAACGAGGCACGTTTAGCAAATTGGTAGAAAAATTTCTACCGAGAGAACTCTAGAATATTTACTGTATAATCTATACTCCTATAAATTTTTTTTGATTGATATTCATATTAAAAAACCTTTTTTTCTATTTATTTAAGCATTTATTTGCTTCCCCTCGAAAGTAGATGTGACACAAGGTCGTTTTTAATGTGGGGGGGGGGAACCAGCTCCCCTAAAAGAAGGGACAAAAAAGGGCACTCCGGCAGTATTCAAAAATAGTTATTGTCTCAGTATGACGGGTTTCCCCTACATTGACCAAGGACCAATTAATTTAAGTGAAGCATCAGGGCAGGTACTACAGCTTGATCCTGACTGGAAGATCAAGAAAGAAAAACGCAAGCCTTTTTTTCTATTTATTTAAAATGAAAATACAACTTTGTTATATATGTGTTGGGCAATTGCATTCATATGCAAAATATTCTTTTAAATATTTATCTTACTTGATTCCATATTAGTGTTTTCGGTTTTTTTATGGGATGATCGTCTTTAATTAAATAATACGTGTAATTATATTCATGCAGATATTCTACATGATTTATACTTGCGTAATATTTGCGTAAAAAGGGTGTAGTAAACACAAACCTCTTCCTATATATACCTATGTACGCGTCTCTCTCTCTCTCTCTCTCTCTCTCTCTCTCTCTCTCTCTATATATATATATATATATATATATATATATATATATATATGTATATATTTCTGTAGAAATATATTTTCTTATAATATATATCAATCCTTATTTAAGAAGCTCAATGTAATTACAGAGCAATATAGAGAATAAATGACAAAAAGTTATATTCCAAAATTCATGATGTTGACCATCTTATAATTTATTCCTTTAATTCATTTGACTTATAGAGAATAAATGACAAAGAATTGTATAAGTCAACTGAATTAAAAGAATAAATTATAAGACGGTCAACATTATGAATTTTGGAATATAACTTTTTGTCATTTATTCTCTCTCTCTCTCTCTCTCTCTCTCTCTATATATATATATATATATATATATATATATATATATATATATGTATTTGTTAAAAACATTTCCTATCAAACTACTCTGTCAGTTTTTGGTCTACAGTCATGAAACTTGATGTATAGAGTATTCGAACTTATGCGAAATTTATAATTGGGTTTTAGCCTGGGAAAATAAGCACAAAAGTTTGAAATTTAAAAAAAATGCCAGGTGAATGGTTGAACAACGACATCAGGAGTCATTTAAAAAAAAACAAAAAAAACTTTATAAATCATTACTATATACTGGGTCCAAATAAATACGAAATCTGCACCAATCAAAATATTATATTCAAGCATATTTTACGACCGGGCAATGCTAGGCGTCCTGCTAGTTAACCAATAAATACGAAATCTGCACCAATCAAAATATTATATTTAAGCATATTTTACGACCGGGCAATGCTAGGCGTCCTGCTAGTTAACCAATAAAAAATAAATTAGACTCGGAGGATCAAACTAAATCTGGGAATGGGATTCTGTGGCTTTTAGTATTCTGTTTTAAATAAACAATTTCTAATACATAAATCCATCTGTGTATGCTTTTTTTTTTTTTTTATTGCCAAGAATAAAAATAAAAAAAAGATTGGTTTTTGGAATCGTAAAAGAATTAAAAGATACGTTTTTAGAATCGGAAATTAGCCTCACATTTTTTTCGATTACGATATCTCAAAATGTTCCGATTCTACTGATTCCCGATTTAGATTCCAACTAATCGTCATCGTCTCAACACAGCCACATTATATATATATATATATATATATATATATATATATATATATATATATATATATATATATATATATATATATATATATATATATATATACATATATATATATATATATATATATATATATATATATATGTATATATATATATATATATATATATATACATATATATATATATATATATATATATATATATATATATGTATATATATATATATATATATAAATGTTTGGAGGTACAAAATTTATATATAGTTTTAAAAATAATAGTTATTAATAATAATAATAATAATAATTATTTAAAAAAAATATATATGCATATAGTAATTTATAAAATATATATGGCGATTAAGCTACACTGAATATTCGGCGTTTCATCCACTCTAGGACTCCTCAGGCTTAGAGTGGATGAAACGCCGAATATTCAATGTAGCTTAATCGCCATATATATTTTATAAGTTACTAACTAGCTCTACCTACGTATTGAGCACTTTTGAAGTAAATACTTAAAGTTTACCCATGAATCTATACTTTCGTATATTAATTTTATGTGAGTAAATTTAGTTATATATATATATATATATATATATATATATATATATATATATATATATATATATATATATATATATATATATATATATATATATATAATCAGAATTCTGAGGTAATTACGAACACAGGTTAATTAATCAGAATATTACAGAATATTTTTGGAGGTTATATTATATAAGACAATCCCAGCCAAAAAGAGAATTGCTCAATATACGTGATAGAGCAAATGGAATTTATAGTTTTTTTTTTGGTTTAAATTTAATTCAGGAAAACATTTATTTCAGAACAGAAATTCATTGTTTGAACAAAGAATGCAGTTCGGAGTTTTCCACACACACACACACACACACACACACACACACACACACACACACACACACACACAAATATATATATATATATATATATATATATATATATATATATATATATATGATGAAAATAACGGAAATAGTATTCCGACAAAATAGAGAAATAAAAAGGAACAAACCGTATTATGTGTTCATCAACGTTTCGTCTTTATTTCGAGACTTCCTCTGGATGAATGGTGTGAGAAGGTTAACCTTATTTTACTGTAGACACAGGTTAACGTTCTCACACCATTCAAACATCCCCCCTGTAATAATTAACACATAATATCAATCAATAAATTACATAAATAACACTCATTTAATTTCTGTTACAAACCTATATTTGAATTTTAACAGATATATCTTTTTTTTTTCCAGTAAGAATATCAACTGCGTTCATATTTTTAAACTCACATTAACGACTATATGACGTCACTGAAATTTCCCTCTCTTTAACAGCCCCCCCCCCCTCATTTTTGAATTTCCCTCGTCCTTTTTCCGTTTTTCTGAAATAGAACTGCGTCACACTGTGCACGTGAAACATTTTCAAATATTTTGTACTAGTATTTTTTGTTTCTTAATCTCATGCATCCAGAGGAAGTCTCGAAATAAAGAGGAAACGTTGATGAACACATAATACGGTTTGTTCCTTTTTATTTCTCTCTCTCTCTCTCTCTCTCTCTCTCTCTCTCTCTCTCTCTCTCTCTCTCTCTATATATATATATATATATATATATATATATATATATATACTAGACTACGCATGACCCATTGAGTCAGTATGTTATATTAATGTTGTGGTGGCACACATTCATATGCATATGGGGATAGTAATTACACATAAATGGGAAGACTCAGTTAGTCTGAGTGTGTGTGTTCACCAGAAGCCACCGAAGGCCGCCGAGAGCAGATATGTTTCTCCAGCAAATACTCTCTTATTTGACACCATTATGTAAATGCCATGTAAATATACCTTTTCCTAATACACTTCTTATTTGATCTACCTTTGTATTGCTTTCTACGTTACTTGTTTCAACCTGCAAACTTAACAATTTACTATGGAATTAATGTATGAGCGTGACACTTGTGACGTAAGGAAAATAGACTTTTGTGACATAACAGAAACATTTCTATGAAAGTATATTAAAATGAAGAAAAGAATATAGATACATTTCTATGAGTCATTTTGTTTATGATTGTTTATTTTTGAAAAAAAACAAAAAAACTTACAGCCATTGAATTATAAGTCGTTTGCCATACTTATAGGTAAATGTGCACTGAACAGATACCATAATACACTTCCCCGTGTTAAGAATGGCTTTTTAAATAGAAAATAAAAATAAAATGTAACTTTTTTTTCATTTATTTTAAACAAACATTCATGACCCATTGGGTCAAATATTTAATTTATATGTTAATAATAGGGTCAATAAAACTAATTAAGACAATGCGGAAATGAACGATGTAAAACAACCCAGAAAGTATAAACAATTGTTTATTTGTATAATGTAAACCCGAACCCCCCCCCAAAAAAAAACAATTGAGACGCTGAAAACGTACACACTAAAACAATACGTTTTATTGTCGAGTTGATTATATACACTGTTATCGGTTTATGTTTGTGTGCGCATGCGCAACCGGAAGTCGTAAACCGGATGTTGGGTTACATCACTCGTTATAAGACCATTTGAGTTTTATAATTATATACGTATATATATATATATATATATATATACATAATATATATATATATACATACATAATGTATATATATACATGTATATATACATGTATATATATGTATATATATGCATGTATATATGCATATATATATGCATATATATGTATATATACCTATATGTATACCTATATGTATGTATATATGTATATATATATGTATACTAGGGTCTTTGGCCTTTTTTTCTACGTTCTACAGCATATGTTCTAGATAGCCTCCATTTAGCTTTTGTTTTTTTCGGATTACCCTGTATATGTATATATATATGTATACATATGTATGTATATATATATATATATATATATATGTATATATAAGTATATATATATATTCATATATACGTATATATATGTATATATATATATGCATGTATATATATATATGTATGTATATATACGTATATATATGTATATATATATGTATATATACGTATATATATATGTGTATATATACGACAGGGTAGGTCGATTTTGGAACTTTAAAAAGGTCAATAGATGGAAAGTTGTGAAATAACACCCTAAATCACGTGACAAAATATTTTTTCCCAAAATGTTGTATTTTTTTGCGAAATTGAATTTAAAGACATCAATATTTGCAATCTTAGTCGTAATTTCGGTGACACCGGAAATATGTACCCATAAAATTAAATCCGAGGTTAAACTAGAGTAAAATAATAAAATCTATTAAAGAATTTATTTTTTTAAGTTTATTATCTTTTTTCATAATCATTTAAATAAAATGACCAAAAACAAAAATAAAATATATTAAAATATATAGTTTCAAATAAAATGACGACTTAGTAAAAGAAGTTTTATTTATTGGATATTTTTTCGACTTTCACCGGTAGTATTTATCTGCCCCTTGTTTACATTTTTTAACCTTCGAATTCACACGAATTAATTTAAGAAATTAAACATACTATTAAAATAGTTAATTTAACAAATTAAACATACTATTAAAATATTTAATTTAACAAATTAAACAGAACTATTAAAATATTTAAACTTTTTATAATTATTGTCATTTATTTATATTTCAAAATTCAGTGTTTTTTTAAAGGCTGGTTTTGGTTTACCAATTAGTTTTTGAACTAAACTGTATTCATTGGTAAGTAAAACATTTTTTAAAAATAAATTTTTAAATTTATTTCCAATTTAAAAAAAATATTTTCGTGTGTTATCTGATAATATTATATATGTGTCTGTGTTTCTTTTTACAGATATTTTAATTTTTAAAATGGCTGGAAAAAACACTGGAGTTTCCACTCGAAGTAAAGGAGCAATTAAATTTTCAGGTTTACCATCACCTTTGGATAAAACAGAGCCACTAACCTTTAGACAAATAATTCAATATAGCTGTTTTTTAATGAACACTTATCCCCATCTTTCTTGTTATGGTATTTCGAAATTAATGGCAAATGACGTGATAAATATTTGGAAGGCTGTCAACCCTCGTTTGCCTTTGTTAAATGAAAATAGTGTTGTCGTCAAGGTGAATATGCTATGCTTTCAGAAGGCAAAGCAAATAAATAAGAAACATCTACCTGCTGCCCAAACAAAATTCTGGAAGGAAAAAATAGATACATTATTTGATATTTCATCATGTTCGTGCAAGCTTCCCATTTTAAGTTGTGGCAATATTAATGTCAAATGCGACAAAGAAAATTGCCAGACCAAGCACATCATCTGCACTTGCCCTCTGAAGCGAAAAGTAAGTTATTTTCTATTTTTATTTTTTAATTTATTATGAAAGGGATAACTTAATGTCTAAATTATGTAAATTTTGAGAAAAAACATTTCCACAGTGGAAATAAATATTTAAATCAATTTTTTCATTTTATTTTACATGTAAAATATTTTTAATTTAATATGTTAAACTGTATTTTTAATCTTAGTAAATTTCATTTTAATCTGATATTCCAGGTTCCCACGGAAGACCGAGAATATTTAAAAGACCAAAGGAGTAAAATAGGGCCCAAGGGCACATTCCAACTTGGTCCAATAGATAAAACCGCAATAAAAAAAGTAAAAGAAAAGGAGAAAGAGAAATCCAACAAAAAACATCTCCCATAACATCAACATCATCTATTCAAGATCATGTTTCTCCAAGTACATTTCTAAGTCACTCATCTTCTCCAAGTGATGAAGCAGATTACATACAGCCAGATAGTTCTCTCAAAGTGCCCTATAACCTTACAAAAATTCCAAGGTTTGTTCTTGAATTAGTCAGGGGTGATATATCCTCTAATCTTAGAGCCAGTCTTGGCAATGCCCTGCTCTTGGATTTGAGGGCTATGGGCCTTCTTATCCCTAATATAGATATAAAGAATATCTATATGGATAAATGTAAAATTGATAGGGCAAAAGCTAAAGTAAACGCAGATGCCTATCAAAACCACAGCAAAAATATGGAAAATCTTCTTTGTATAGGTGTTGATGGGCGGACAGACAAACATACACTGCTCTACAAAGAATCAGTGGATGTAAATGGATTTCAAATTGTGAAAAAAAAACAAAGCATCTGAACGTCACCTCACAATAACAAAAGAAACAGCAAATGAGAGTCTATATTTGACTCACCGAATTCTTCCGGATACTGGAGCAACTGGTAATGTTCTTGCGGAGCAAGTGGCTGATGTTTTAGAGGAATTCAAAAGTTTAAGCACCATTAAGGCTGTCCTTGTTGACAACACAAATGCGAACACAGGCTGTGAAGGTGGCCTGGTTACACTTTTAGAAAAAAAAATTAAAAATAATCTTCATACTATTGGTTGCTCCTTATACCAGAATGAACTTCCATTTAGGGCATGGTTCAAACATTTAGATGGCACCACAAAAAGCCCCACAACATTCAGTGGTCCATTGGGTAAATTATGTGCAAATGATTGCCATAATTTACCACAAATAGCATTTTCCGCTGTTGGGAATCCCTTGGAGCGTGAATTTGAAGACAAGGATAGCCTAAGTAGTGACCAAAGACTGCTCTACGAGTATACAGTTGGGATTTCTAGAGGTAAGGTAGACCCTAGATTTGTATCCTGGAAAATTGGACCATTGAACCAGGCTAGATGGTTAACGTTGGCTATCAGGCTCATGTGCCTATGGACTCGTGGGACATATCTGCATAATCTTTCAACCAAATTGCATAGTTTGATCAATTTTATTGTAAATGTATATGCGATTTGTTGGTTTGACATTAAAAAAAATAACAAATTGCACCACCAACAAATGTACATTTATAATATGATTGAGAGAATACAGAAGCAACCAACTGAAATTTAAAAAAAAACACTTAAAAACATTCAGTTTAATGCTTTTGCATTACTGTCAGAAAATATTTTATTTTCTAGGGTAAAATCAGATGAACTTGAAGTAAGAGAAGAGGGAATAAAAAGAATTTTGACCATTAGGTAAGTTAATATTTCTTCATATAAAACATCAATTTATTGTGACATTTTAAAGATTACATTTAATTTCACCAAATCTTATTAAAGCAGTATAAATTGCATTTAAAGATTAAACTCAAATTATTTTTTATATTGTTTCAGAAGAGGGGAACCAGCCAAGAAAAGACTTAAAAAGATCCCGATGATCAACTTTAAGGCTCTACACTGGACAAATTTAATAGATTTGTCAGTAAATGGAGTCTGTGAGCCACCACTTACACAAGACTTTTCTGACAGTGAATTAGATAGTTCATTGTTAACAGGCGAAAAGCTTGACTTGCCAGATTTCCCTTTACATTCCCAAGGTGTTGAACGAGCAGTTAAGTTCGTGACAGAGGCTTCACAATCTGTATACGGCTTTGAAGCAAGGCACCGGCACATACTTGGGAAAGTTTTGTGCCAACAATTAAGACCCGCTTTTTCATCGAAGGGCTCTTGTTTAGAACACTTTGATTCTTTATATTAAAAATAAATAATTATTTGTTTTTCCATA
Organism: Euprymna scolopes; assembly: GCF_053919585.1. Taxonomy (NCBI): domain Eukaryota; kingdom Metazoa; phylum Mollusca; class Cephalopoda; order Sepiida; family Sepiolidae; genus Euprymna; species Euprymna scolopes. The sequence goes on along the minus strand of NC_136512.1, from coordinate 29,387,826 downwards.
ATTGCTTGTTGTATTTTCATATCAGGAAAAAAATTTTCTCAATACATTCAACAATTTCTGTTTAAATAATAGCATTTTAAACTCGACGCATTGAAGTGGGGAGGGGGGGCTTAAATTTCAATTTGAATTTTTTTTATAATTTTGTTTCAAATTATATTCCCATCAAATAAAATAAGATTTCTTGGCTTAAATGCTGAAATTATTTAGTTTGGAGATCAATATTTAGGCTAAATCCACCAAAATCGAAGGTTTTTTCCGCCCATGTTTATTTAAAATCTTTTATGTCAAATTCGCAAAAAACCGTTGAAGACTCAGATCTAATTTTTGGTATGAGTATTCAATAGGTATAGACACAACTTTCGGTCCATTAACCTTTTTGATTTTTAGAAAAAAGTTAAAAATCGACCTACCCTAATATACGTATACATATGCATATATATATGTATGTATATATACGTATATATATGTATATATATACGTATATATACGTATATATATGTATATATATGTATGTATATATATATACGTATGTCAGGTCATGTCATGAGCTACTGGTACCATGTAACCCAGTACTACCTGCCTCATGGTCGGATCACCGGCGACTAAACTGGTTCACCCACCAGACTTGTTTGGTGAGGAGGGCGGCTCGTCTCCCTGAAGGATTAAAAACAAAACCTTCCAAAGGGCGAATGAACTCTTTTTCTGGGTCAACGGCCAACTAGCACCGTGTATATTTGTGTGTGTGTGTGTGTGTGTGTGTGTTGGGGTGGAGAGGGCTCCCGTAAGCCGTGGTGAAGGCAACCTTTCTAGGAGAAGAAAATCTCTGATTTAAAAAATAATAAAGCAGAAGACCAGTACCCGCATTAAGCTGGTCTGCAGTTTAATTTGTTGCTGGCTATCTTGTTCTTGCTTGTTGCTGGATCTCAACATTTTGAACCGAGAGAGAGAGAGAGAGAGAGAGAGAGAGAGAGAGAGAGAGAGAGAGAGAGAGAGAGACTTAGCTGTCGTACAAAAGTAAGACTCTGTAACATCATATTTGTATAGATACTCCCTCAGGCATTTGGGCTCATGGATTTTAAATGTCTGAGGGAGTGGCACTCGTCTGACAAGACGTTGCAATCATCATATATGTATATATATATGTATATATACGTATATATATGTATATATATATGAATGTATATATACGTATATATATATTTATATATATGTATATATACGTATATATATGTATATATACGGATATATATGTATTTATATGTATATATATGTATATATACGTATATACATGTATATACGTATATATATATGTATATATACGTATATATATATGTATATATACATATATGTATATATATGTATATATATGTAGACATGTACAAAAGGCTTTTTGCATCGGGATTCTCACATTCTTACATTCTTACATTCCAGGGAAAGTTTTCTGATACTTTCTATATCAAAATATCTTAGATTTGCAAACGGACATCGTCTCTATCTTTTTTTTTTTTGATCGAGTTTAAAAAAATTCCCTCGTTTCGAGTGTTTGTTTGTCTTTTTTGTATAAATAAAGCGAAACTAACCGAAGCCAGTGCAACCGCCTTTAAAACCAACGTCGTTTCTGCAAGTCATCTTTTTGACTGACATCATAAGACTTGAACACTTTACACTTCCGATCGCGTCATGGTGTAGCGGTAAGATTTCAGGTTTTCTTTCACTTTCTTTTCTGCCTTCGCATCACGGGTGCGAGCCTGTCTGCATACTACCACTTTTTTTGTTGCTTAACACACACCTCCAAACACCATGGCAACGCTTGGCACTTAGGCTAGTTTATCTATATATATAAAAGCGAAAATGTGTGTATGTATTTCTGTATGTATGTATGTATGTATGTATGTGTGTGTGTTTGTATGTCTCGCAAAAACTTTCAACACGGGTCACGGATTATCATGAGATTGGTATCATTTTAAGTTCCAACCGTCGCCAGACAAATATCGAAAAATTGGCCAAAAACATTAATTTCTCCACCCTAAAATCATCAATTTTCTACAGGGAGGGATCAGCAAAAACCGTCCTCTCATGACAAGTTCGTTACTACGCATGTGCAAATGACGTCGGAACATGATTTAGTTTAAATATTTAAAAAACCGACACAATTTCGTCGACGCGTCTTAGCTCTGTTGCTTAGATCGCGGCCTCAATATCTAAAGGTTTTGGGTTCGAATCATGGAGTGAGATGTCTTTTTTTTTTTTCGATTTTTTAAATTTTAATATTTGAGCAGGGTTATTTAAGCCACTTTTCACTTTTTTTTTTAAAGAAGTTTTAACGTTCATTTTTCTGTTTTCTTTTGCGCGTTTTCTTTTTTTGTTTTTCCCATTTTTACATTTAACATCGTTCGTTCGCCTTACGTTAGTTTTTTTGTGTTTTTTTTTCGACTTTTTAAAGTTTTATTTGATTACCCCCCCCTGTCCAAGCACACACACCTCCAAACATCCGGGCAACGCCGGGTACCCCCCCCCCCCCCGCAGGTATATATGAAAGGCAAAATGAGCACGAGCGTTTGTGTATGTCTGCCAAAGGCCTTTTGCATCTGGGTTCTCATATTGGTTAGATTCTGCGAGATGTTTTTTCATAGTTCTCAGATCGTAATATCTCACATTCGCAAGTGGATAACCTTTCTTTCTTTTTTTTTTTGATCAAGTTAAACAAACTTGCCACTGTGGCGTCGTCTCAGGTGTTTGTTTGGCTTTTTCGTATTAAGCGAAGCTGTTTAAATGCAAACGACAGTTCGACAGCCTAGTGGCCGAGGTATGGTATCCGCTCTTGCACTGCACCAAATGAGATTAGTTCTTGTAGAACCTTTTTATGCTGAGAAAATTTCATTTCTAAGCAAATTGTGTCACGTTTTTTTTTTGTGGGAAAATAAATAAATACCGACAGAAAGCAGCAAGCTTACGTGGCCCCCGGCCAGTTTAAAAAGCAACATTCATTTCTGCGCATGCGTGGCAACTCATATGATTCTCAAGTTAATTACCAACCCATCGACTTCCCTATCCTCTTTGGCCTAATAATTAGCGAGGAAAACTACTTATCTTACGTTTTCGAGTTCGATCCCACCTCTCTCTCTATCTTTTTTTGTTTTAATTTTTATCTCGTCCTTGTGCCAATATCCTCCATCCGGACAAAAATTAATTACCAACTCGTTGAATTCACTATCCTCTTTGGTCTAATAGTTAGCGTGGAAAACTAATAACTCACCTCTCTCTCCATCTTATATTTAAAAAAAAAATTACCATGTGGAAGCCATTCTTAACATCGCTTCATCCTTGTGCCAATATCCTCCACCCGGGCAACGTTGGGTACTCCCCGTTAATTAATGTATAAATACGTTTTCGCGCATACCTACATGGTAAACGTTTTGTCGACTTACAGCTCACAAGTTTCAATTTTATTAACTTTGAACGCTTAGCAGCTATTTTTACCGGCTACAAACCAAATCGAATTTATTCCACAAGTTCGAATTCCGTATATACTAAGTTTCAAGTCTGTAGATCAAATAATGGCCGGGCAGTTTGATAGAGATCGTTCCTCACACAGACAGACATGGTCACTTATATATTCATATACATTCCCCCAATGTCTAATTTAAAGGAAATTGTGTCCAGGTGTTGACGTATAAACCGTACCACCAATAAAAGGAGAGACCCAGAGGAAAGGAGAGGTTGTTTGGGATGACAGAATGTTTACAGTTTCAAGTGATAACAATTTTAAGATACAGAAGTTTGCGTAAGAAAACCACATCATTATAAATATTATGTATATGAAAGAGGGATTTTGTTTTTGCATTAAGAGAGATTCAACGATAAAAAGGTGATATGTTATACGAACCTGTCCTTTGTTTAATCGTCTTATGTCCGGCGATGACGCAGTTAAACGAATACAAAACAATTATCTTTATACATGTTTATGCTTATCGAATTTAGATAAATACAACCTGAGATAGTCGAGCGCAAACTGACTACCATCTGTTAAAGATGTCTGTTATTACAATAGAAAAATGCGAGCATGAAAAGTGATATGGTTAAGCTTAAACACGAAAAAGTAAAGGACTAGTTGTTAAAACTGGAAAAGAAAAGAACAAGATATTCTTGTTTTAAGCATTAAGGTTGGTTGGTTGCTTTTGTTTTACGGCATATCAACCCTTTTCGGGTTATTCAATGCCGAATCCAAAGATTTTGAAGAAAAATGTTTTTAATAGAATATATTTCCTGTTTTCATGTCGGTTTCTATTTAACCCATAGTTGGGACCCTAACAGGTACTACCACTCCGGGTCAGAGTGGACCTGGGAGCAATGGTAATTAAAGGGTGGCTCCACACTCCCCAAAGCCCACAAACTGAGGCATCACCACTGGATATAGTTTAAGGTCATATCCAGGACACCCATTGAGGGACTTTTACCCTCTGCAGGGGGGCAGTCGGCGTATTCTAATGCCCCACCGACAGGGCCTAAGCATTAAGATTTTTTTTTTTAAATTCAATTTATAACATTTTATAATCAATTCTTAATGCTGCCATATTTTAAGTTATAAATTTATTATATTTTTATTAGAATATCTTCTTTTCTTTTCCAGTTTTAACAACTAATCCTTTACTTTTCCATGTTTAAGCTTAACCATATTACTTTTCATGCTCGCATTTTTCTATTGTAATCCATAATTTTTCCAGGCTTCCAGCAAATTCACTTGTTCTTTGTTTAATTGCAGTCTTTTTTTTTGCCCCCATAAAAATTTACACATATGTAATAACAAGGTACGGCACTCGTCTACTTTCAATAAAACCCCCCAAATTATCTACCTTTCATTCTTTCATTCTCTCTGCTTCAATCGTTACTTCTCTTTTCGCGAGAGCGGCGTATTGGTGGCAACAATAGTCGCTAAAGCGACGTGGTTGCTATGGAAATCAGTCAGAAAAAACGTCGCTCACCTCCTTACGTCTTTTTTTTTTTTTGATCACCAGTAAATTTATCAGAACTTTTGTTTTACAGAACGAAAATTAAATTTTTTTTTTCACAATATAGCTGAGAAGGTGATCTATAAACTGTGATAATTGTTTGAAATTTGGTCGAAAAATGAGTGAGCGATGAAGCTTTAAAGCAGATCTAAATGACTAAAACTGCCACTTTACCATATATTCAAACACGATAGTGTTTGAATGATTAATGTTTAATTAGTTTATATAATGTTTCATTATTTCCCCAAATCTTGAAACCCTAATAAAACGACCTTCAGTCGGAAGTGGAATGCGAATGTAAGTAACAGTTAATGATATTAAGACTGAGCTTCTTTTCTTTAAGAACTTCAAAACAACCTTCTTACTCATCGATTGCCATGACAATTAGCACGCTACCTGAGAGCCCATTTTTTAAATCCCTCGGCCTGACATTCTTAGGCAACATGATTTGGAACAAATACATTTAATACATCGTCAAAGCTGCTGCAAAGAAGGTGGGATCCCTCTATCCTGCTAGAAAATTATCCACACCATATATATATATATATATATATATATATATATATATATATATATATATATATCCTTACAAATCCAACCACTTTACCCTTGAGGTCCATAGATTCCGGAAAACCTTTTACTCTAATAGTGTTTTCTATCGGACTGCTAGACTTTGGAATTCCTTCACCGTTTCCTGCTTCTCTTACTGTACCAACCTGCAGAAGTTTAAATGTAATGTGAACAGACATCTCACTGTCCAACTCCCTTCAGTTTCTTGTTATACAATCCCAAATAGTAACCCCTTATGTGATGTTGCCTATAGCAACAGCACTAAGCTGGGTTCTCCACCAGACTAGGTGAATTATTGTTCTGGAACCCGTTAAAACCAAAAACAGATAGACTATAACATAATCAACTGATCGATTAGTGAGAGGAAAATTAATTTTCATTTTTTTTTTTTTTGCGGACTGTTATCCTCATCTTCATAGTTGTTGTTGCTGTTGTTGTTGTTGTTTTGCCACGTTTCGGCCAACCCATCCTCTGGCCTTCTTTAGGTGGTTAACCGCGACGGGATATAAATACTGAGTCTTGTAGCTGTATTCCCAGTAATTACTGCCTTTCCATAGTTGCTGTCTGATCACGTTTTGGCCAACTAACTCTCTTGCCTGCTTTGGGTAGGATTGAAACTGTTATCTTCAGACAATGCTCACCTTGAACTGTAGAGACTTAACACCTTTATCCACTGCGCTATTACAACAACAACAACAACAACAACAACAGCAACTATGAAGATGAGGATAAGTCTGCAAAAAAAAAAATGAATACACAAAATATAAAGTCTTATCAAAAAGGATTCTAAAAAAAATAATAAAGAAAGGAAATGAATGTTCTTCAACGTTTCAGAAAAAAAAAAGAACTGCAGTGGAATATTCAAATGTACGCGATGCCTTAAATAAATTTTCAGAATTCTCTATATACAGGGATTTAAAACTGTTGTAGACTCTTGAAAATTCAGTAGGTTATTGCTGCATATCTTGTGAGACGACTGACCAATATTTTCTGAATTGAGGTTAAAATGAACAGCTACAGCAGGAATTGGAATACACTATACTAAAGCCCGATTGTCACAGCTGGTGAATGTAAAAAAATGTGATCCGGACGTGAGGACTCTTTAGAAGAATGATATGCAATAAAATCTTATTTTTAAACGTAGAAAAAAAATGCTACAGAAACGTATGGAATGCTTCAGACTGCTTTTAGACCATCTTGCACGAATCGAGCATCAGTTTTTGAGTGGCATAAGAGATTCAATGAAGAAAAGGAGTTTCTGAGGTATGAGAAGTGTGGGAGGAGTAAGGATGTCAGAACACGAGAGTTGATTGGCCAAATAAAGAATTTCACGGATAAGGACAGTCGTGCGTCTATGGAGAAAATAAGTGTACAGCTTGATGTCAGTGTGGGAACTGTACACACAATTATTCGTGAGGAATTGAGGATAGGTAGATTTGTACGAATGCGCCAGTCCACAACTCCATTCCTCACAGACTATTTGACTATGATTGGCATCAAGACAGTTCCTAATCCTCTTTATAGTCCAGACCTTGCTCCCTATGAATTTCGGTTATTCGCTAAGCTCATGGAATACTTTAGACGTTGTCCTTATGAGATAATTGTAGAGATAAAAGAGGCTGTGACAAAAGGACTTCCATGGGGGCTTCGAGGAGTTGTTGGAATGTTACTAAAAATGTGCATTGCAGCCGGAGGAGATTACTTTGAAATGAACTAGAGTTTCATGTGTGTACTAGCAATAAAAGTGGCCATACAAAAAAAAATATGGAAACTTATTGAGGGCATCTCGTATGCCAGGATTTATTTCCCCGTTCTTGCAAACACATGACTCGTCTATCACTATTGTATGTTGAAGGGATCAACTTATAAAGGGCAAAAAATCGTTTATTGTAATGTAGAAGTTTTTCTTTCTTTTTTTTTTAAAAGCACACTTTTTAGTCGCGTGCAAGCGACTCTATAAGTCACTCCGTCGGTCGGTCGGTTGGTCGGTCTATCGGTCTATCGGTCTATTGGTCTATCCGTAACACTTTTGTGCTTGGCCTTTTTCGTTAAGATCAAAGGTCTGTTGTTAATAGATGCTGTTCTTAACTTTTAAAGTTTTTCTTGGCCTTTTGGCCAAGATCAAAGTGTAGTATGTCTCTGTCAGATACTGTAAGCAAGGACCATATGGGGGGCAGCCCCACATATAAGACTTTGGTCAATGTAAGGGCATCCCTTCATACCAATTGTCACTATCCAGCTCCCCTACTTCCCGGGGAGTTGGTCCCCATTCCCCATTCCCCCTTCGCTCCTTACTTTAAAAATCGGCCCTGTGCCTAATTTGCTCGGCGGGGGAGAAAATAAACACCATTTTCTTGGCCTTTTGGCCAAGATCAAAGTGTAGTATCTGCTCTTACTACATGTTGTACTTATGTTTGTAACTTTTTGATATAAAGTGGAGGATCACTTTTCTGTATTAATTTAATGTAAAATAATCACCCACTTTACAACCAGTAAGTCTCAAAACCATTCAAGTCATTCTCCAGATCATTCAAGTTGTTTTTGGAGGATTCCAGTTATTTTTTAAGCATTCAAGTCATTCTTAAGGTCATTCAATTCATCCTTAAGTTCATTAAAGTCATTCTAAGTAATTTACTTTTTATTTATTTCAGTCATTTCAGCCCATTTTTCGCTTATTTTAGTTTATCTTTACGAATTTCATGTCAATCATATATTCACGCATTCATTCATTACACGAGACCACGCGACTGATGGCTATCGTCCTTGTTTATTTTCGAGATAAAATTTTAACTCGGCATATACTTTTGCACATACTTAATGCATAAACGATATACAGGATTAAATAATAAAACCTATTCCACAAAAAGGTGCACTGGCTAATATTTCTACGATAACACATTTTCGTTGGGTTTGTTGGTTATTGCACTATGAGCTTGAAATACGTTTCATATATTGAGTCGCGCCCAAGGAAATGTCACGTCTGCACCTAACACCGTGTAGGTAGTCACAGGAGAGATCGTGTTAAAACTGTTTAGGTACAATTTTAGTAGTAAGAATTGGGTTTCTTATCCTCAAACGAATATCAAGATGAAGATATATTGAAACTAATGTACTGATGCTGATATTTACATTAAATTTCAAGTGCTGTTTGAAATAAAAAAAAGTGTTCATAACGTTTTTTTTTTGTTTACGAATGTTTGAATCTGTTCATGAATAATGGAACTTACAATTATAATAATTACAGACCATGATTAAAGATCTATCTATCTATCTATCTATCTATCTATCTCATCTCATCTCATCTGTCTGTCTGTCTGTCTGCTCTCTCTCTCTTTCTCTCTCTCTCTCTCTCTCTCTATATATATATATATATATATATAAATATATTTCTGTAGAAATACATTTTCTCATAATATATATCAATCCTTATTTAAGAAGCTCAATGTAATTACAGAGCAATATAGAGAATAAATGACAAAAAGTAATATTCCAAAATTCATAATGTTGACCATCTTATAATTTATTTCTTTAATTCAGTTGACTTATAGAGAATAAATGACAAAGAATTGTATAAGTCAACTGAATTAAAAGAATAAATTATAAGATGGTCAACATTATGAATTTTGGAATATAACTTTTTGTCATTTATTCTCTCTCTCTCTCTCTCTCTATATATATATATATATATATATATGCATGTATATATATGCATATATATATATATATATATATATATATATATATATATATATATATATATATCCAAGCATATCTGTCTATAATTAGTTGTTTGGTGAATTTCCGCTATTCAACGACACAGGCGAAAGACGAACTATTTAACATACGAATTGAATAATATGAGTGTGAAATAAATACATATTCTGTTATAAAAATATACTTTTATATATATCTATATATAATATATATGTGTATTTATATATATGTATGCATATGTATATATGTGTGTATATGTATATATGTGTATATGTATATATATATGTGTATATACCTATATATATATATGTATGTGTATATGCATATATGCATATATATTTATAAGCATATATGTGCATATCGATATATATATATATACATATATATGTATATATATATGTATGTATGAGTATATATATATATATGTACATATATATATATATATATATATATATATATATATATATATATATATATATACATATTAATTTACTGGAAGAGATGACCCCACCCTCGTCTTTGTTAAGACATGCATCTAGGAGAAGGAAACTCTGATCTAAAAACCTGTATACCCTGTCATGTGGCAGTACCGCACCAACAAAGGTTAGCAGTAATACCAAAAAGTGGTGTTGGTTCTACGCAAAGTCTGCACCACTATACAAATCAACTGTGTAGATTTCTTAGCGAAATAGTTCGTGTGGCGGAACCTCATACATCGAAGTTGACGGGGGAGTGAGGAGTCTATCATATATATATATATATATATATATATATATATATATATATATATATATATATATATATAAATTCAGAAATCGATTTAGGAATCAGTAATTGGTTCTACAATAATGATTTTTGTTCTGTTCTCAATTATCTTGAAATATATCGTTGATGATATTCTGTAAATCGTTAATATCAGAAAGCAATGTCTTCGGAGGTATTAAGCGATTGTTGTTGACGATCGAAACTCGAAGTAGAGAAATATGAAATATGAACTCAGAGGATCGTGAAAGTTGTTAAATCGAACTCAACAACCGATACTATTAAACTTGTTAAAAACAAATGCTATAAAAATCAAATTGGAGAAAGTTTCTCTACTCATAGACATGACAAGAGCCGTTTTTTTTCTCTCATAATCTTGGCTGACATCCTCTTGCTCTACTAGACGTATATTTACTAAGATCAAACACAACACTAAATGTAACCGTAACCCGTTGGGTCATAATGGAAAGTGTTCGACTGAGCTTCAATCTATGGTCCCCCCTCGCAAAACTTTCACAAGAAACACTCGTCTAGCTGTAAACACTATCAATAATTCCCCCCACTCTTTATCTGTGCCTAAACCTAAACGTAGATTCCATGAACAAAGCTTTTTTATTAGAACTGCACGTCTGTGGAATTGTCTTCCGTTTTCCTGCTTTCCGGCTGACTACAATATGGTTGTGTTCAAGTCTAAAGTAAATAAGTTCTTGATGAACCGTTCCATATAAGTTATCAAATTTAACAAATTTTTATTACTAATGATTATTATATTGTCCAATTTCTACTGTACACCCTTTAACCCTTATCCTTGAGTGGCCTCTTGGCCTTGATAATGTGTTGATACCTATGAAAAAAAAGAAAAAAAAAAAGAAAAAGTCCAATGTGAACATGTTCTAATTGAATCGTCCCCCTAAGTAATCATAGTTACAAAATTCCCACTGTTTACTATGCTAAAATCACAATGACTAATGTATACCTATTAACCCTTATCCTTGAGTGGCCTCTGGGCCTTGATAAGTGGTGTCATCCATGTAAAAAAAAAAAAAAAACACTTCCACTATTGTACGTACTTTGGTTTATTTCGAAAATACGTAAACTGCGACATACCTGTTAAGAAAATCTTCCATATAACAAGTGAACTATACATGGTCTCCTGTGAATGCACAATGAACGAGGCATGAAAACAAAACAGTTCAGCATTTGCGCCCCCCTCCCTCATTTAGCCCCCAAAGTCCCCAGTGGACGTCAAATCCTAGTGGAAATGAACAAACGGTTCAGTTGTAGGTTTAACATATGTAAATTTGAGTTCTGCACCATGCAAAAAAAAAAAAAAAAAAAAAAGAAAAAGAAATGACTAAGTCCATCATTTGACCCCCTTCCCCCATTTAGCTCCCAAAGTCCCCAAGGCCTTAACATATTTAAATTTTAGTTCAGCACAATGCAAAACTTGTCCAACCGAGGTCTGGCTGCAGCTCTCTCTTTGGTCTTTCAGTACTTCTTGACCCTTCTCAGCTCTTTGGTGTCACTTTTTTTATTGGGAGGAGCGGTGGTGAAATTATGGGGGGGGTGCATGATGGGGGTGTAGAACTTGTAGATATGCAGCTTCAGTGTTCTTCATTCCCTGTAACGCTTATTCGTTATAGTGTCTTCTTGTATTATTCTCCGCATTCAAGTGGTTTCCTTAATATTTCAGCCGTTTTCATTATCGTTAGTCGTTGTACTTTCGCAGTTATTCCTCTGATTCCAATTTCTCCCATTCTTTTTTCGAAGTTTTTCGGAATTGTTCCTATTATTATTATTATTATTATTATTATTATTATTATTATTATTATTATTATTATTATTTGTACTTACTGTGGGTTCTCTTACGTCAGAGATTACTCATTAAAAACAATCCATGGTGTCCTTTTGAGTATGAGTGATAACTAGTCTCCTCAGATTTTCAGTACTCTCCGCCTCTTTCAAGAATCTTTGTAGGGGGTGAAACGATAAAGTTGTCGCCCTAAAGAAAACAACACTACAGCTTTATTTTAAAACTTTTATTGAAAAAAGTCAATTCAGATAACTTGATTATGTAGTAGAGCTAACAGTTATTCAATGTAGCCGCCTTCAGCCTCAATCACCGCCTCGATACGGTCAGAAACTGTGAGCATGCCCTTTCAACAAGCGCCAGCGTGATCTTGGCGAATACTCGACAGATGGCTGTCTTTGGTGTTGTAGGAGGTCATGTTGGTGATGTTCTTAACGTATGATCAAACGAAGTAGCCTATCGGGTTCAGGTAAGGGGGGAGAAGGGGGAGCAGTGAAAGAAAGTTACAAAGTTGTAGGACTCTTTCTGAAGTCAAACCCGACGGTCTTTTTAGACTTGTGGGTTAGGGTTAGGGCGCTGAATCTTGCTGCCACACCCAGGATTTGCCAGCAGCCACCTGATTACAAAAAGAGATCACCACACCAATAAATCAATTAAGGTAACTGGATTATGTAGTAGAGCTAACATCTATTCAATGTAGCCGCTTACAGCCTCATTCACCGCATCGATACGGGTCCGGAACTGGTAGCATGCCTTTTCCACAAGCACCAGCAGAGGCTCAGCGAATACTCGGCAGATGACGGTGATCAAGCTGACTTTGGTGTTGTAGGGGATTATGTTATTGATGTTCTCGACGTGTGATTAAACGTAGTCCAGCGGGTTCGGGTCGGAGAAGGAAGGGCAAGTGAGAGAAGGGGGCAAAGTCGTAGTACTCCTTCTGAAGTCAAACCTGGGTCTCTTTGGACTTATGAGTCGGCGCCGAGTCCTGCTGCCATACCCAAGGTCTGCCAGCGGTCAGCTGATTTCACCAGGGGATCACCACACTCTTCAGCACATCCAGGTACATTTTAGTGTTGATTTTCAAGCTGACTTCGAAGATGCCAGGTGGCTTCCACTTGAAACCACACCAAAGACCGTAATCGTGACTATAAACTGTGTTTTTATCTCCCTGATCAGGTCCCTGTTATTCGTGGCAATCCAGCGATTCATTTTGAGCATCTTGACAATGGTCTTGTTGTTATAACTTGGATCGGTAGAGAGCATGAGTTGTATAGCGGCACATCTCCGATCTCGCTCGTTGAACATTGTGTCACTTTAAGACATGACAGAAGGCCTCTATCGCTCTTGGCATTTGTACACAACTGGCCAACTAGTAGATGGTCTGCAACAAAAAGAAAAAAAAGAGAAGAGAAAACCAGTTTTCATCAAACGGAAATGGAATCATGTCGTCGTTTCTAGGGCGACAATTATATCGTTTCACAATGTATACCAGTGGCCCATCAATTTCAGTAATAAACGTCCAACAAAGTTTTATATCACCGTTGGATGATATGCGAGTACACTTTGATGATCGTTTCATCAGTATGAGGGGCCATCCTGGATAAGCTTTACATTCAGCGAACTTTAAGCCCAAATTCTTTTCTGTGGAATTATCTCAAAGATAATGTGTATTATAATATTTTTCTGTCCCTATTAACTTTAAAATAACATTGTCTCCCTGTCTGTTATGCTCAAGTTTGAATTTTCTTTAGTATGTCGATCAAAAATTTAATTTGAAATAGCATTTTCGTCGGTCTGTTATGCGTAAGTTTTAAATAGTATTTTTGTTAGTCTATCATGCATAGGTTTGAAATAGCATTTTCCTTGATCTGTCATGCTTACGTTTGACACAGAATTTTCATTAGTCTACAATGCTTAGCTTTGAAAAAGCATTTTTGTTGGCCTGTCTCGCCTAAGTTCTAAATAGTATTTTTAGTGAGCCGTCATCTTACATGTAAAACAGCATTTACGTTGGTCTGTCACTCTCAATTTTGAAATAGCATTTTCTTTCCCCTGTGTTACGAATGAGCTTTTGAATAGCATTTACGTTGGCCTATCGTGCGTAAATTATAAACACCGTTTTCTTTCATCTGTTATGTAATGTTTTATGTTACAAAGGTCGGTGTGATGTAAAATATTCCCCTATAAAAATTTCTCGTTTTTATATAGAAGAGACGAAAGGTTGTTTTTATGATCAGATTTTTTCCGATTTTCGATACTTATCGGATGAATTTCTGTAGAAAACATATCTAAGAACACTGCCAGATATATAAAATTAGCTTTGTGTGAAATTTGCAAAATATAGGCTAAGCCGTTTCGGAACCTATAAGAAAAGAACTCACACACACAAAGTGAATTTTATATAATAGTATAGAAATTATTTTCGTCGCTCTGTTACACTTACGTTTTTAATTGCCTTTTCGTTAAGAAACGTGTTGATCGAACGGACGCATCTTTGGAATAGTAGTCTCTAGTTTTAGTTCTATTATAGCTTGCGCCCCACCCCCCTCGCGCGCCTAAAACTTTGTGATGTATGTTTGTTTAAGGGCTCTTCAGATTGTCATCATTAATACCGTTTCCAAAAGAATCAGTGGCCTGATGCAATTGTATCTGCCCCATTAGAGCGGAACCAGAAAAACATTCATCATACTATCCAGATGCGACTTCAACCTTATTTCATAAGTTGGTCGTTCTGTCACACTTAATTCATATATATATATATATATATATATATATATATATATATATATATATATATATATATATGCGTGTGCATGTGTGTATTGAGAACGTGAGAGATTATATAATTATTTCCACATTCAAACAAGGTCGCAGCTCACAAAAGCCATGACAGCCAACAAATCGGAAGTCCTAAGGCTCAATTTTCGCTCTTGTGCGCTGTGACGTTTTTTTAAAACTGTGTATATATATATATATATATATATATATATATATATATATATATATATATATATATATATGCATATATATATGCATATGTATATATGTATATATATATGTATATGTATATATAGAGAAAATAAAAAGGAACAAACCGTATTATGTGTTCATCAACGTTTCGTCTTTATTTCGAAACTTCCTCTGGATGAATGAGATTAAGAAACCAAAAAATATACCAGTACAAAATATATGAAAATGTTTCACGTGCACAGAGTGACGCAGTTCTATTTCAGAGAAACGGAAAATTGATGTTGGAAATTTAAAAAGGAGGGTGGGGGGCTGGCGCTGTTAAAGAGAAGGAAATTTTAGTGACGTCATATAGCCGTTAATTTAATTTTAAAACTATGAACGCAAGTTTATATTCTTATCGGGAAAAAGATATATCTGTTGAAATTCAAATATAAGTTTAACAGAAATGAAATGAGTGTTTTTTATGTAATTTATTGATTGAGATTATGTGTTAATTATTACAGGGGGTGTTTGAATGGTGTGAGAAAGTTAACCTGTGTGCACAGTTAAATAATGTTCTTTTAATAACAGTTTACTTATTAATGGCGCTATGTTATAGAAACCTCCACGTTGTTTAATAGTGCTTGAAATTGCGATAAGCGCAGATTCAAGAAGTCTCCGGCGCGGTTTATTTGAAATAAATTTAACTACTTGTGCTTGTTTAAAGTCAAAAGTGTGGTTATGTTTCAATGAATGAGAGAATAATACACTTAGAGAATTGCTATTTTTTTATATCTCTTTTGTGTTCATTGAGCCGTTTTTCCAATTTACGCTGAGTTTCACCAACGTATTTATGATGGCAATTATGGCAGGGAATAGTATATATACCTCCATCGGAAACTGGTTTGTTATAGAGATGTTTCGTGGTTTTTAATATATGTCTTATGGTTAGTGATGTGGTTTGTACGATAGGAATTTTTAGTTTGTTTAGTGTGTTATAGATTATTGTATTATTGGTGTGTGTAGGTAAAAGAAGATGTCTGTTTATGAGAGAAAGGTCTGGTGTGTATGATTTTTTATTATTATTTATTCTGGAAAATATTTGTGTGGCTTTTCTCTTAGCATTCAATATGAAATATGTCGGATATTGCAAGGTTTTCAAAATGTTTGTAAGGTATTTGAATTCTTCGTCCAGATATTCAGGACTGCAAATTCTGAAAGCGCGTAAGAAGAAACCAATTATTATCCCTGTTTTTATTTTATTGTTATGGTGTGAGTAGAAATGTATGTAATCGTTTTTGTGTGTAGTTTTGCGGTGAACTTTGAAGGATAGTTTATTATTGGATTTTATTATAAGTATGTCAAGAAAAGGTAATGTGTTATTGTTTTCTGTTTCATAGGTAAACTTTATGGAAGGTTCGACTGAGTTTAATTTGTCTCTAATGATATTTATGCGCGTATTTTCAGGAAGAAAAATTAAGATGTCATCAATGTATCTGAAATACTCTGTGTTTGAAAGTAATCTTAATTTGAAAGGACCAGATTCTAGGAATTCTAAGAAAAGGCAAGCTAATACTCCACTAAGAGGATTACCCATAGGAAGACCAAAATTTTCTTTATAGAAATTGTTATTGAAATGAAAGTAAGTCATGTTAGTTATAAGTCTAATGATTTTTATAAGAGTGTCCGGAGGAAAAGGTTAGCTAATGTTAGATTTTTAAAAATCTTTAAGGAGTAAATTCAAGAATTTTTAATGGGGACATTAGTATATAATGATGTTATATCTAAGCTGTGAATAGTTTTGTTTTGCACGTTAATGTTTTTTATTTTGTTCAGTAAATCTCCGGAGTTCTTTATGTGGGAGGTGCTGATAGTGCCCAGTAGTGGAGTCAAAATTAAATTAACGACTATATGACGTCACTAAAATTTCCTTCTCTTTAACAGCGCTAGCCCCCCCCTCCTTTTTGAATTTCCAACATCAATTTTCCGTTTCTCTGAAATAGAACTGCGTCACACTGTGCACGTGAAACATTTTCATATATTTTGTACTGGTATATTTTTTGGTTTCTTAATCTCATTCATCCAGAGGAAGTCTCGAAATAAAGACGAAACGTTGATGAACACATAATACGGTTTGTTCCTTTTTATTTTCTCTATTTTGTCGGAATACTATTTCCATTATTTTCATCATATGCATATATGTATATGTATATATGTATGTATATGTATGTATATATGTACGTATATATATGTATATATATGTATATATATATTTATATATGTATATATATGTATATATATATGCATATACATATATATATGTATGTATGTGTATATATATGTATATATGTATATATCTGTATATATATGTATATATGTACATATATATATATATATATGTATATATGTATGTATATATGTATACATGTATTTATATATCTATATGTATATATGTATATATATGCATATCTTTATATATATATATATATATATATATATATATATATATATATATATATATATATATATATATAATTCCAGGTTAATATTATTCCAAAAGTAAAGCTACAAATAATTTTTTTACGTGGTCAATACAAGAGTGCTCAATACTGAAGTAGAGCAAAATATACTTTCTTATTCTTTTACATAAGCATTAATATGTCGCTACGCATTCATGAGCATGTTTTGGTCAGCCAGTTACAAGTAACTAGAGATGTCTTCATTGCGTATTCAAAAATTTGGCCCGTAATACAAATTATCCAGGAGTTTACAAGCATAAAAAATATTGTTTTATTATCATAGAAAATCGGCAGGCTTAAATTCATGGAATTCCATGCATTTTAATGTATTTTAATCTGACGATTCTCTATGAGGATAACGCGCGAAAGATTCTGGTTAGTTTACTTGCCGTATATTTTTGTAACTGCCGTATATTTTCGCACACGCACGCGCGCGCACACACACACAAACACACACACACACACACATATAGTCTGTTTATTATACAAACATTATTAGTTACATATGTGTATACATGTTCCAGTGGAGTTCCAATCCATCACTTCATCAGACCAAAACCGAGTTGATATTTTTTGGTCTGATGAAGTGTTGTCCCTGAATCGGGAGTCCACTTACATATGTAGCCAATAATGTTACCAGGTCTGTCCTACATTAAACACTCTTTAATAATAACGCGAATTTCATTGTATTTACATCTAGGAAACCAATCAATATATATATATATATATATATATATATATATATATATATATATATATATATATATATATATATATATATATATATATATGTATATATATATATACATATACATATATATATACATATATATACTTAATTTACTCACATAAAATTAATATACGAAAGTATAAACTTATGTGTAACTTTAAGTATTTACTTCAACAGTACTCAATACGTTGGTAGAGCTATATATATATATATATATATATATATATATATATATATATTTATGTAGAAATATATTTTCTTATTAAATATCAGTCCTTATTGAAGAAGCTCATTGTAATTACAGAGCAATAATTCTCTCTCTCTTTCTTTCTTTCTTTCTTTCTTTCTTTCTCTCTCTCTCTCTCTCTCTCTCTCTCTCTCTATATATATATATATATATATATATATATATATATATATTCGTTATGTTTTGTTCCACATATGGTATGTTCCAAGAAAGAAACTTTGTTCATGGTAGTTTTGTTTGGGTTTGGGCAGAGAGAGAGAGAGAGAGAGAGAGAGAGAGAGAGAAAGAGAGATAGAGAGAGAAATAGAGAGAGAGAAAGAGAGGGAGGATGAGAGAGAGAGAGAGATAGGGACAAAGGAAGGAAAGGATAGTTCTTTGTTGTAGTTTTAAGAAACAAACGTTAATTACATTTGTTATAGATAGATGAGATCTTTCTGTGAATTTTTTACTCTGGATTTAGGTCGTGTAGCTCAGTAGAACACCTTCTAGGAACATATAACAATACAGTAGAAAGAGTCTAGCAGCATCTCTTTTGTGCGAAAGAGGCTGTATGGGCAAGAAGAGACCATCCCCACTTGATTGTGAAATCGATTTTATACTCTATCGAAATAAGAAAGAATGTCCTAAGCCGCGCGGTCCCAGATATGGCAAAGGTATTGTTTGCTATATGCCACCACGGCCAACTTTAAAAACTCTGCGTTACTACTAAACGAGCAAATTACTTACGTGTCAGAAAGACGAACAGGTGTTTCTGTTGGTGAAGAAGACGACGGACAAGCCGTTGGCATCGAAGAGGCTCCTCTCTACACCATATGCCCCAGTTAATTCATATTTATACGCTTGCATCAATTAGATTCAAAAGTTTGGCCAGATTTCAAACATTTAAAGCTCTTTAATGAAGATTTAAAAAAAAAAATATATACGACGTCCATAAAACACTTCCATTTTTACACAGTTTTCACCGTAATATGGTGTTTCCTATTAATTTGAAGAGCTCGTTGGTGTGATAAGGCCTTTCCGCCAGGAGTGCTCGTGCTGGTTGTTTTAGACAACTCTCCAAATCCGAGAAGGCAAAAGTCACCTTGAAAACTTCTATCAGGGCAGTTAACATTCCTAGGATGATGGAAATCTGAAGTTGCCTCGCAGAAATAAAAAGGCGAAAAAAAAAAAAAAGTTTGAAAGATAAAACAGAAAGACGCGAAAAAAACTTTCAAGAACGTTATATACTATAAAATATATGCATATACATACACAACTACCTACCTACCTACCTACATACATACATACCTACATACATACATACATACATACATTCACACATGAAAATGCGTATATATATATATATATATATATATATATATATATATATATATATATATATATATATATATAAAGATACATATATACACACTTTCATATATACTATAAATATACATAGGCATAATATATATTAACTATAAATAAAGGCTTCCTTTAGTCTTGACAGACTATGGATACCTACTTATAGGGTGCCTGCGCGTGAAATAACTGTGGCAAGAGTTGCGCAATCTCCAACGACACCTCTCCTGAGTCGACATTGTTAAATACCAGCGGCAAGTGGAAACAATGCCGAGATAATCGGACAGCACATACAGCGCATAGAATTCCCAAATGGTCACCCATACGGTACTAGCCAGGCTCAACGTTGCTTTACTTGAGTGATCAGACGAGAACCGATGTGTCAACGTGATTATGCCGTATAACTATAAATATACATAGATATATATACATACTATAAAAACAATCTTTTCCAATCTCGCAATGGGAAATTGAAAAAAAAAAGGCGTTTATATATATATATATATATATATATATATATATATATATATATATATATATATATATATATATATATATATATATATTAAATAGTTGTGGTTACGGAAAAGCCCATGTAAAATATTTAAATGGGCTTTTCCGTAACCACAACCAAGGTAAATGTTTTTCGCATGCTTTTCCCGTTAGGGAATCCCTCCCGCCCCCGCTTTTTTTCTTTCTATTCAAAAAATGCTACATTGCCTAAAGTGTGTTTATTCATAAAGTCTGAAGACATGCTGGTTTTTGAAAATTTTCAAACGATATAATGCTTGAAATTGTCGAACTAGACATTGAAACAATTGTAACGTAAAATAAAATACACTTTTTGTTGCCAGCAACACCTTGTCTTAAAGTCTTGATTTTGCACACACACACACACACACACACACACACACACACACACACACACACACACACACATATATATATATATATATATATATATATATAACGAAAAACATGTCTCTAAATTTCGCATTTCGCATAACCGTGCCAAGCGTATTCTTCCAGCATTTGAAAATAACAACGCGGACTGTACAAACTTCTCTTTCATTTACCATTATGGTGAGGAATAGAAAAAAAAGAAAAAATGTGTATAAAATTTTGAGGATAGCATCTATTACTGAAGTATTAAAACAGGAAAATAAATATTTGCTTATTTTACAAAATATTGCGTTGTAATTTGGCTTACAAACGTATTTCATAGTACTATCTCTCTCTCTCTCTTTCTGTCTGTCTCTCTCTATATATATACATGTGTGTGTGTGTGTGTGTGTGTGTAACAGTTATCTACGGATCCGTGTTTCGCCGTACCACAGCAGCTGACTGTAGCTTGAACCTCCACCAATAGGCGCTCTGATACTGTTATGCCACGACACCCCAGTTGATATTACGTGCTATTTCTATTGGTTTTTAAGCTATGTCGACTTTTTGTTGATTTTTAACGAAAATAAAATTTGGTATAGCGCGTATCTTTCTTATGCTTATACGCTTTATATTTATAAATACACACAGATATACGTGGTAGCTTCCTTCGCAATTGACGGACGTCGTAAACGGAATGTTGGGTTACAACACCTGTTGCAAGGTCATTTGAGTTTTATGATTATATAGATATATGTATATATGTATGTATATATACGTATATATATGCATTTGTATATATATATATATATATATATATATATATATATATATGAGAGAGAGAGAGAGAGAGAGAGAGAGAGGGGGGGGGAATTCAATCTCACTGATTTGTAACTGACGCTTTTTTCTGATTTATTTGCTAAAATAACATCTAAAAACGGAAGTATTCTTGGACTAGCATTATTGAAATGTATTTTCAAATCTATGTGAACAGCAAGCAATCCACGCAAGAAGAATAAAAATAAAAATAAGATCGAAAGAAGAAAAAAAAAAAGTTTTCTTTGTGCAAATGTGAGACAATTCTTGCATGTATTTTCAAATTAACGGTATTTCTTGACTGATTTCAGAATTTTTTTTTTGTTTGGTTGGAGAAAGTGAGAGGAGTTGGCGAAAATTTCCAATCTCGGAATGGAAAAAACTAAAATATATATATATATATATATATATATATATATATATATATATATATATATATATATATATATATATATATATGTGTGTGTGTGTGTGTGTGTGTGTGTAGTGTTCTGAATGTTTTGCAGGTGGGTTTATAGATTGAAGCTGAATCGAGCACCTGCTATGAAAATAACAATAGAGCAGAGATAGATTCACAACATCTCTATTCTTTGTATGTACAGGATTCGCGTGTAAATTTCTTAACTGACATTGTGAATTTTGAAACCCATCTAATAGGCGTATGTGTTCGTATGTGAGCTATATTTATTTAACATTAGTCTCATGAGAAAGGAGTAAAAAGGGATGGGAGCCTTTCGTGAAACTTCAGATACCTCTGAGTCTTGTGCGACTTTTGACAATTCTTATCACATATCAATCTATATAATATTCTGTATGTTCGTTCCTTAGTTAGTCCGTACGTTGCGCTTTGAGAAAGGTAAAATACAATTTTTTAGTGTCAAGTTTCTTCTTAAAAAAATTGCGAAATTTACCTTAAAAAATTTCAGTCTGACAAGACAAGATGTAGCCTAGATTTTGAATACCATCCTAAAAATATATACTCACTGTTGTAAATAAAAAAAAGTCAGCACTAGGTTACGTAACATTTGAAAGAAACGGCGCAAAACCAAGACAATTTCCTGTCAAAAGGTAATAGACCGAAGATATAGATTCAAAATTGTTCCTTACAATGTGATGTTTATGATTTTCATTGAACTATGTAGCACATTATTACTTTCCGAATATTTATTAATACTTGTTTGGATAAATTTTCTATATCATATATAATAGACATTAACTTCACAGAAATGTTAAAAAACGCATATATGCTGCGTGTCATTGGTTTCTCTGTCCAAAAACTAATTATTTGCACAATCAAGTAAAATATTAGTTACATCAAAACTTTGTTGATTAAATATAGAATTTCTCATTCCGTGGAGAATTTCCACAGGTCTTGCTAGTTTTAGTTATTGTGATTTTTAGACGTCTACAAGCATCTCAATTTTTGTTTCTTTTTACTTCAGCCGAAGCTATAAGAATTCAAAGGCTCCCACTCCTGGGAGAAAAAAACACTTGATCTCTATATGAAATACATAGATATTCGAATATTCCATAAAAGCTCTCCTTTATATCTCAAACATTGAGTATGTAAAGAAATTTAGAACATAATCTTAATCTCCCCAGTTGACCACTTTGCAATAGTGTACTATATATATATATATATATATATATATATATATATATATATATATATATATATATATATGAGGAAACAGTTAATGAAATATGTTAAAAAACACTTTGAAATGAGTTAAAAACATATTTAATCTGAAAAGGAAACACTAGATAAATGGATAGTCCTTAATCCGGGGAGTTTCGAAGAAATACTTTCCTTCTCATCAGAGGGTAGGAATTAGCAAAATGCGGGATCGGATTTTGCATGCAGAAGTATTTGATGAAACAACAAGTAAGTCAAAGATCTTACTTGAAAACAAAAAAAGTGAAGCAGAGGGAATATGGTGAAGAAAAAGGTGATTACACATGAATGGATAGTCTTGTGGAAGATAAAAAATCCAGTGACGGTAAAATCCAAATGTAAAACTTCAAGAAAGTCAAAAGAATTTTTATTTGTACAAGTAAAATCTAAGGAAATCCCGTGATTGGAAGAAGATCGTCCATAATAATCCAAAGGCAGAAATCCATGGAATAATTCACAAAAATGTGTACAAGGAAAAAAGAAAAGATTCCAATAATATTAATAAAAGAAAAATAAGATATGCTTTTCACTCTACTGCCGAGACATAAATATAAATAAGCAAGATCAGGGAATAGAAAGAGGAGAGAGAAAAAAAGGAGAATATATATATATATATATATATATATATATATATATATATATATATATATATAAGTAAATTCTTGGTACAGCAAAATGGAAGGAGAAATTTCAGAGGAAACATGCTTTAATTTAATTCAAAAAGATCAAAGAAACAAAAAAAAAAAACAAGAAACGGGCAGGTGGAATTGTTAAAATTTCCTTAAGGCCTTATCGTCTGACCCTCTAAGAGGAAACGTCAGAATGATAAATTAAAAGCTTAGAATCGAATGAGGAAAGAGGGAAATTGGTTTCAGTTGGAAAACCAGTGAGAGAAAAAAAAAATATAATTCTCACTGTTCATATATATATATATATTGTTTATAGAAAGTTTTTAGATAAGACAAGTCATTGGTACCGTCGGTTGCAAACCCAATAATTAGGACCGTTTACGATACCCATATCAAGGTCTCTTCAGCCAATACGGATATTGGTATCTAAACCGGTCTTAATTATCAGGTTTGAAACCGACGATACCAATGACTTGTCTCATCTAAAAACTTTCTGTAAAAAAAAATATAAATACGCTCTTATTTTCAGATGTTCCTTTATAATTGAGCACTCTGATGCATTTCTTTTTTCCAATATATATATATATATATATATATATATATATATATATATATATATATATATATATATATTGTGGTCTTATAGTCTTACTGGATTCTAGGACAAGAATTCATGTAGTCTGGTTGAGTATCAAGCTTTTTGCTTTTACTTGAGGTAACATCACTTGGAGATATGAGAAACTGCGTGCTGACTGCGTGGAAAAGGTTGATGATGTTATGTGATTCCTATTGAAGATGGTTGTCTCGGATTTCTAGGAGACTCGGTAAAGGAATCTCGAGCCTCAATCTGAAAGTTGCCTCTGATCGTCTTAAGAACACAGCTTCATATGCATCAAGCTGGATTTGGTCGAGAGCGAAGACTTCAGCATGAACAGACGTTAAAATTTCTTCGTTCCTTTCTTTTTTTAATCACTTGCCCGGTGGCGAAAGCTGCTCAGTAGCTTCAGGGGTAGCAGTACCGCCTTGAGCTATCAAATCTGTGTTATCACCTTGGTTGACGGCTGATAAGGGAAGGGTATCACACATGCTTTGACACGTTGCATGATGGAACAAATATATTCATGCAAATCTGATTTTGTTACGTGAAAGCAACTGAGGCTTACATGCAATTAAGTAAAACACCATATTCAAGTGGCAACAGAAAGCACCGTCTGGACTTCTTCAGATGCAATGAAGATCATGACCCTTCATATTGGTCGAGAGTGATTTTTAGCGACGAAAGAAAGGTCAATAGGCTAGGCAGTGATAGTAGGCAGTACGTCCATCGAAGAAAGAACGAAGAATTTAATCCTAGGTGCACAGTTTCAACGCTGCAAGGTGGTGGAAGTTCAGTTTTGGCGTGGGGCGTTATAAGTATTAATGGTCCAAGGCCTGTAGTTCGCTAGTAAGGTCGAATTAATATGACCAAGTACATTAATATGTTGACTGACCATTTTCTAACCTACTTTGGCCGGAATTTGGATGATAATTTCATTTTCATGCAGGATATTGCTCTCATTCACACAGCTGGCAATGTCAAGAGGTTCCTGGAAGAGCATGATATTCCGTGTTTTGATTGGCCTCCACAATTTTCAGACCTCAATCCTATCGAAAACGTATGACATTACATCAAGCAACAGCTACGCAATGATAAAATTTCAAATCTGGAAGAACTTTGGACAAAAAATTAAAGAAAAAGCGGGATGCGCTTTCACCGGAGCATTGCCGCACAGATAAAAAGGAAAACCCAAAAGAATTGCACGCTGTCAAATTGTATCTTGTTAAATATTAACTAGTATATTGTGTTCCCATTGTATTTGTGGTGGATTAATGTTCTAAAAATTACATTTAAATAAGAGTTTTCTATTGCACGGAATTTCCTTTTGCCTTCTCGATTTTCAGCTATTTTTTTTAAACTGACGTGAACACTAGGATACTTCAATTAAAAGTCAAATATGAACATGTAAAATTATAGAAGAATAAAAGGTAAATTAAATGAGGTATATGTTGTTTAAACAGTTACAGTCAATTTAGCTAAAATTGGTCAAGTGCGGGTTTTTTTGCGCCACACACACACACACACACACGCACACACACACACTCTCTCTCTCTCATATATATATATATATATATATATATATATATATATATATATATATATATATATATATAATGGATGCCATACAAAGTTGTCTCCACAGAAATAAATTCCTACTCTCGCAACTTAACCCTGGATATAATAAACTCAAAATCGGTATTACGAGGGGTGTGCAATAAGTAATGCTCCTAACCCACTTCCAGTTGTCTGATCTAGCTGAAATTTTGCATGTGCAATGATTTATATCTCTACAGGTTATGTGGCAAATTACAGCTCTGACCTAATTGTGGTTTCTGTTTTACAGGTGTTTGAACTGAGTCAGGTGTGAAATAGAGCCTGTTGAATGTCGAGCAGTGATCCGGTTTTTGTATTTGAAAGTACGCACACCACAGGAGACTTTTGATGAAACGAAAGAAACTTATGGTGATAATGCCCCATCATATGATCTTGTAAAACGCTGGCATCGTGAATTCAAACATGGCCGGAAGTCTGTGGAAACAGCTCCCAGACCTGATCGCCCCCCTTCTGCCATTTATGGGGCATCTGTCCGTCAAGTTAAGGCTGCCATTTTGAAAGATTGGCACATTACTATTCTCCAAATAGCCCAAGATGTCAAGATCAGTACAGGCTCTGTGGAAACTATCATTCATGACCATTTGCATATGCATAAGGTGTCTGCCAGATGGATTCCCAGGTTTCTCACACCATTCCAGAAGCGAGAACTCGTTGAGTGCTCGAGGATGAATTTGGAGATGTGCCAAGACGATGACTCAAATTTTTTCAAAAGACTGATTACACAGGATGAAACATGTGTCCATTACTATGATCCAGAGACCAAAGCCCGTCAATGCAGTGGAAGCACTTGGACTCACCACCTCCAAAGAAGGCAAGGGTGCAGCCCTCCGCTGGCAAGGCATGCTCACAGTCTTCTGGGACTAGGACGGAGTAGTGATGACAGATTTCCTGGCAAAGGGTACCACAATTACAGGAGCCTATTATGCTTCACTTTTGAGGAAATTAAGGGAAGCTATCAAAATCAAGAGGCGGGACAAGATCAGCAAAGATACCCTCCTCCAGCTGGACAACGCTCCGGTCCACAATTCGCATGTTGCCAGATCAGAAGCACGGGCGTGTGATTATGAAATCTTCCCCATCCTCCCTACTCTCCTGACCTTGCACCCTCTGACTTTCATCTCTTCCCAGCCATGAAGTTGTTTTTGAAAGGAAAGCGTTTCCCAGATGATGCAGCCTTGATTTCTGAAGTCACGTCGTGGTTGGAGGACCAACCTGGGATGTTCTAAAAAAACGGTCTCCAGAGCTGCATCAAACGATGGGAGAAATGCATAACTCTGGGTGCTTCCTATGTAGAGAAAGACTAATAACTGTGCCTACTGCTATGGGAAGTGGGTCAGGGGCATTACTTATTGCACGCCCCTCGTATCAATAGACAGTAAAGTATAGGGAACACACAAATCTAAATATGAAAATATGAAGGGCAAAGTAATATAACAACCGAGTAGGTATTAAACTTAACGTAAGGTCAATTAAACGGTTTTAACTGAATAGGTGGAATAGCAATTTCTGTAACTGTAATAATGGTTTTCGTAACTTAGCTCAAGCCCTGGCAATATGCGATTAAGTAAAAAATTAAAAAATATAATTAATTAAGTAAATTAATAAAAAATAAAAATTAGTTATGATTAAATAGGGTTGGGGAAATTGATTAGAAGTGATACCATCCAGTTGTAGGAGAAAAATAAATAATAATAAAAAAATAAAATAAAAATTAAAAATTAAAATAAAATAAAAAATTAATAAATAATAGAATAAAATAAAATAATTTAAAATAAGAACATATGAACCATGAAATCTAAATAATATATATATATATGCATATATATATATATATATATATATATATATATATATATATATATATATATATATATATATACATATATATATATATATATATATATATATATATATAAGAGAAACAAAATTAAAACTAAGTTGAAATTTACAATAAAAATTTATTGTTCGTCTGAATACTAAAAGAAAAAAAAAAAAAATTTACAAACTTCTTATTCCGCAGAGTTTCAAAGAATTCTATTCTTGCTATTCTGCTCATCGGAGTAAAGAAAGAAATCAGCCTGTCCTCTGATGAGAAGAATAGAAGAATAGCATTCTTTGAAACTCCGCGGATTAAGGACTTTGTAAATTGTTTTTATGAGTATTCAGTCGAACAATAAATTTAATTGTAAACTTCAACTTACAGTTTTAATTTTCTTTCTCTTATAATAAGCTCTACTCTCTATTATGTATTGAGCTTTTTTTTTTATTCGGTTGGGGATAAATTATCTCTATATAAATACTGGTATTTTTATTTTATTTGTTTTTGCTTTTGCGATATGTTTTGAATGAATTTACTTATTTATACGAAAGTTCATTTTTACCTAAATGCGGGTTGGAAATAATTTTCCGTTTGACCAATTTGGTACCCCCAAATGGGGAGCGGCATATATATTGTTTTTTGTTTTTGTTTTTAAATATAATTATCCACTAACACGTGTTTCGTCGTCTACGACTCATCAGAGTGGCATAATACTTTTATTTATATTAGATTGATGACTACCATTGCGTATATCAGGTAAATACTACATCTTTTTCATTTATATATATATATATATATATATATATATATATATATATATATATATATATATATATATATATATATTAAGTAATGTGATTGATAATTTAAAATTTAAAAATCAAATTATGATTAAATTAAAAATCCACTTCATAAGAAGGAACAACAACAAAATCAATTATCTGTACGATCGTTTCGGAAAACAATGCTTTTTATTGTGGTAGACATCAAGTTACGTACAATAATTATTCTATATAGTTTTTTAATAAGCAAGGTCTCCTTGATTTTTAAATTTTAAATTATCAATCACATTACTTAATATTGAATTAGCTCTAGGATATTTACCTATCGAGCTTATTATATATCTAAATTACAACGAGCACTTTCTCTTTCCTGTATTTTAATTAAACTAGTAATTTCACTGTTACATTGAAATACACTCAGCTCTTTAGACTATTGTTCTAATCTCCTTTAAATTATATATATATATATATATATATATATATATATATATATATATATATATATATATATATATATATATATATGAGTGGAACGAACTTCAGAAGGCATATGATTATTGCAGAGAAATCTTCATTTATAAATTATAGCCAAATTACACAAATGATATTGGGATTATATAGTTCGTGTTCGGTTGATTTATCGGTAGCCTGAAATATCAAACGGTGACATGTTTTTATGAAACTTGAGAGCCCAAAAAAAAAAAAAATTGTAATCTTTTTCTTTTGTATTAACCCCAGCCTCATTTCGTGTCCCCCCCCCTACTCACAAAACAAGGAATAAATCTGGCACAAGGACAAAACATAACGTGTTCATGTAAAAATAGACGAGTCGGCCTCGTCTTTTTCCATTGCGGGCCGATTCGCGCATCTGGGATTGGCACTGGCCTTACCCCCATTTAGTGCAACGAGGCGAGGGATGCCCGGAAGGAAGACCGCTTGGGGTTGTAGCATCTAATTTAAAAGATGTTTTGAAAAACTGCCACGATTGAGAACCACCCCTCCGCCTCCTCCTTTTGTCAACCGAACATGGTCAGGGGGAGGGGGGGGTCTATGAAATTAGTTTTCACCCCCGCGTTTTCTATTCGAGGGAAAAGCCAATAAAAAAATTGTTTGGGAATTTACTTAGTATTTGATCCAAACTTTTCCAAGTTTACTTTCACTGCAAGAATATGACATCAGGTTCAGAAAGTGAAATTGGGAAGTCAGCGCCCTACCTTCTTTCCTCAAGGAGAAGGACTCTGATATAAAAAAAGTACCTAGGCAGCCCCGTCGGCATTCCCGGTATGGCGCCTCAGGCGATTCGCAATAAGCTAACCCGTTTTCGAAATATAAGAAAGCAAGTCTTGAAAGGGTGGACCTCCTAGAACTGCACAAAACTAAACTCCCACCGCAAAATCAGCAGGGACCGGATCATTACGGGAATGGTTTAATCTCTGTTGATTTTGGAAGCCCAAGACAAAAAAGGAGAGGAATTCATATAAGAATTACGACCTTAGAACAACTAAAACTATTTCCAGAGAACTAAACAGTTTTGCACGATTTTTATGTGTCTTTGCCAAGGTTCAAATCAATATCCAACTTTACTAAGTTGTATTTATATATTAACTAGCAGGGAGACCCGACGATGCCCAGGATTGAATGATGATCAACAAATATATCACATTCCTATATTTTTTGTTGTTATCGAGATTCGTGAAATCGCTCGCAAAGAAGCTTCACATGCCTCCATGCAGTAAATTAATGTTATTCTACATTGCGCTTTAGAGAACCTACTGTTTCTTTTATAAAATTATTTTATATAAACTTCTTTCCAACGAAAAAAAAAAGCATTAAGAAATTTACATGCGGGGTTTGAACCTACAGACCACGTCATGCAAAATAAATAAATAAATAAATAAAACATGTACATTTTCAAGTCTTATAAAATTCTTTGCAGTTAAAGAATAAAAATAAGAAATTTACGTGCGGAATTTGAACCTACAGACCACGCCATGCAAAAAAACAAAATACATAAAAAACACGCTATCAACTTACCCACAGTAGAATTTTTATTCTATCATTGTTGCTAAGCGATGACATGGAAAAATGGCTTTACCGATGATAGATAAATTAAAATAACGGTTTCGATTATCGATTATCGGTAATTATCAGGGGTATTCCTAGACAAAACTTAACTAAGATCACTCCCAGACTTATACACTAAAGTTCTATAAATTTTAAAGAAAATCTGTTTAGCCGTTTCTGAGTCTATAAGGAACGAACACACACACACAAAGTTGCATTTATATAATTGTAGAGATTAGGATAAAAATTTAAATGAATACTTCAATTGTATATGAACGTAATAGTAATTCATTCAATGCACAAACATTGCAATGGTTCAAACATTTTTCATATTTTATCCCCAAGATTGACACCTCTTGTTGCTGACAACCTTGGTAGCAGGAGGGGGGACGGATAAGACGGAATACAGACGAAAAGACAGTAGAAATACAGACAAAATACATAAACACGAAAAACAAGTTTAAAAACAATGTAACATAAAACATTTAGGATTAGTTTAGAAAAAAATTATAAAATAAAAAAATAAAAAATAAATATCAACCTTTCGTATGTAAGACTGAAATTTTTATGCACTTCCGAGTTTTTATCAAAAACAAAGGATGATGATCAGAAAACCTAGTTCTCTGAAAAGCATTTCCACGAATTGTTGTAAACCCCTCTTAAATTCTCATTATATAACTGCCTGTAACTTCTTCGATAAGAAAAAATGGTGATAAATCGCAAAACGTGGTGTCCGTAACGGTTTACTCCTACAATTATCTCTGAAGTCGTTTAATAAAAATTATTGCAGACCTGACAGTATGGCTAATTGTATGTATAAACCGCTTCATACCCCCCCCCCCAATTTCAGCAAAAAACCTAACGATCAGCCGCGGTTCTCTTCAAAATGTTCTACTGCCATTGCGGTTCTCTTCAAAATGTTCTACTGCCATAAATCACTTTTTCCATTGCAACGTAACAGATGTGCTGAGGCAAAATCCGCTTTCAGAACTGCCAGCAACCACTTTAAAAGAATAATAAAGAACGCGAGAGATTTGTATGCTCGATTCATCAAATCCAAAGTAGCTGAGCGGCGGCTTGGTTCCAACCAATTTTGACGAATAATATAAAGGGCCCTGAACAGAAGCGTGTGCTCTATCCCAACCATCATCAATGGACCTGAGATAATCTCGTTAGCATCGGACAAAGCCAAACTCTTTGTGAAGAACTTTGCAACTAATTCTACCCTATGCGATCAAGGCCGCCTACCTCCGTATTTTTTCATGTATCTGAAAACACGCGGCATACAAATGGCTGTGCGCGAGGTTGCCAAGCTAATAAAAAATCTTGATTCCAGTAAAGCAACTGGCCTTGATGGTATCCCAATTATAGTGCAGAAAAAGTTCAAACCAGAACTAACACCCAGACTTACAAAGCTGTTTAAGCGTTGTTTCAAAGAGAATTGCTTCCCAACACCCTGGAAAACATCATCAGTCTGGCCCGTATTTAAAAATTCAGGTGATCGGTCATCTTTTTCTCAGTACAGTCCAATACGTCTTCTGTGCGTCATGAGTAAGCTGCTGGAATCTGTGTTAAATATAGAAGTAGTCAACCACCTCTGAAAAAATAACGCACTCAGTGATATGCAATATGAATTCCGTTCTGCTAGATTTACAGCAGATGTGCTAAGAGTTATAACTCATAGGATTAGCGAATCTCTCGATTTGATAGAGTATGGTATGAAGGTCTACTTCACAAGATCTCCAGCTGCGGTATAGCTGGAAATGTATTCTCAATTATTAAATCATTTCTCTTTGATATGTTCATAATAGTAGTGGTTTATGGACAAAAATCGGAAGCTCACAGTATCAACACTGGAATTTTTCAGGGGTCCATTCTGAGACCAACTCTCTTTCTGATCTACATCAATGATCTCCCAAATCACATCCTAAGATCATTCTGAGACATTTATGCTGACGATACTACCATCTATGACAACAGTTCAAAGGCCGTAAATTACCAAGTTCTCTCTGATTCCTTCTCCTTTGATCTTGAGCATGTAGTGCAACGGGAAGAAGATGGCGGGTTATTTTAATGCATCTAAAACCAAGCTTCTATCTTTACATCATCAATGCTCTGATCACCGTCTGGCATCAATTGAAATGAATGGCTCTCGTTTTGGGGAGGCTCCATGATTGTACAAGCTTCTGGGTTTGACCTTTACTCCTGATCCGAAATGGAACACGTACATCAGATCCATTGCAAAGGTTGCTAGAAAAATGGATGGATCCTTCTACCGCTCCAGTAAATATCTCACTGCTGACGCAATTCTCTACCTGTATAAAAGCCAAGTACGTCCAAGGATGGAGTATTGTTGCCACATCTAGGAAGGAGCTGCTAGAAGCATCTCATTTTGCCTTGACAGGGTTCAAAATAAACTAGTGGGGGATGGCTATTTCTCTTTTCAGCAACCTCTTTCTCACAGAAGAGACGTTGCGAACCTGTCTTTAATTTTTCGTTACTTTTTATGGTAAGTGCTCGTCTGAGCTCCAATCCATAGCCCCCCTCACCTACCTTTCACGAAAAACACCCGTCAAGCTGAAACCACTATCAATAACTTTAAGTGTGCCTACGTAAATTCCATGAACAAAGCTTCTTCTTAGAACTGCACACCTGTGGTCCACTCATCCATTTGCCTGCTTTCCAGCAGACTTCAATAAGGTCGTCTTCAAGTTCAATGTAAATAAGTTCTTGATGAGCCATCTCCTTAAATAATACAATTTACCAAATTTCCACTACTAACAATTACTACGAAATTTTCCCATCGACTTGTGTGCGCCTTGATAATGGTGACTCCTTTGTAAAAAAAAAATATTTATCGTTTAATTTTGATGCATATATATGGAATAATCACGTTGACACAATTATAACTTCCCCGTTTGTAAGGGACTAAAAAACATAATTCATACTACTACTACTACTACTACTACTACTACTACTACTACTACTACTACTACTACTGTTGCATAGGGGATGGGGTCATATTTAAGATGACGGGTATATATATACGATGGTGATGACATTTATACCATCCTGGAGTGTTTCTTCTTTTAATATATTAACGAGAGTTGAAATAGGGATACACATTCTTGTGAGAGTTACATAAAGTTCATAATAACGATGAGAGAGACAAAGTTCATATTAAGCATGTTTCACACATTACCTTTTGCTGTTGAATGACGACCCGACACAGTTTTACAAAAACATGATGACTTCTTTATTATTATCAGATCGACCGTTCGAATGATGATGACCTTAAGGAATTCAAAGTCATTCTACACGATTAAACGTTCTCCCTTCGCTTCTAAAGGGACCCTCCTCTGATCATGTCAGCTCTGTCCGACCGACTCTAATGACTGCTCGATCCGAACTCGACTGCCTCTCATCTTCGACTGAAACTAGCTCCTATATTGAGAATTCATTTTTGCTATGACGTCAGATGTGTGGTTTCAAAACGTGATCGACTCACGTTGCTTAAACATACGTTGCTTAAACATACGTGGCTCGGCACATTCTCCAAGCACACTTCTGCGACAAAGAGTTCTCACTAACCTATTTTTCAACATAACTTATTTTTTTTCAATATATTTTTAAATTGTATTGTTCATTATTTTTTTTAGCTGACCTTTTTAATTCAGTTCCCATAAAAGAATGCACGATTAAATTCTTTTTACAATATCTCTATTTCCAAAACAATAGCCAAATTCCAACATTCCACCTCCGAATCTATTCTGAACCTTGCTTACACGGTTCGAATCCTAATCTCATTTTCCACTTATTTAATGTTCTTCTTACTTATAGGAAAAGGGGACCCTTTTCTTGTACTACTACTACTACTACTACTACTACTACTACTACTACTACTACTAAAATAATAATAATAATAATAATAAAAATAATAAGAATCTATTATTATTATCTGCACATGTATAGTTTCACCTTAATCAATTCATCAGTGTGGAATATAACTGTTCAACCGGTCCCACGATCTGAAACCCGGGACTAAATCAGTTTTAGGTAAATTTTAGGTAAATTAGGTAATTAGCTCTATCCAAACGACCAACTTCAACAGATATGCATCAACCCGAGAAATAAATCCTTTTTACGTCATATAAAACGGATTACATTGCTTTATTTCTAGCGGGAGATTACTCAGTTGGAGATATAGGACATATATGCATGCATGCAGCGACCCTGTAGTTTTAACAACATCGGCGACCACGACTTTCCAACTTCATTTTGGGAAAACACGTAAAGATGTTGCTCTCTGTCTTGATTCGGGGTGTATCCCCCACCCCTGTGAATTAAAAGCGCCCATAGATACCAACCTGGAAATTTCTACGAATCGGCGAGATATATAGTGCTTAACCTTCCCCAAATAATCACCCATCTGTACTGGTCAGGCCCATTGTGGCTTAACTTCGGTGATCTGTCTAGAACCGGTGTGCCAATGTGATTGTGCCGTATGCACATATAAATATACATAAATAATCACTGGAAATAGAGACTTAAACTTCTGCATTTACGTCGGGCCTGCGCCGCTTTGAGTACTATTTATTCATAGATATAATCAATGTATCCGTCGAAAAAAAAACAAACAAACAAAAAAACAAAAAACAAAAAACAAAACAAAACCAAAAAGCAAACTCCGACATTATCGCTAGTTTCATCCGAATGTGATCAGAATAGCAAGCCAGAGGCTAAGAAAGCATTTATGACCACAATGGTTTGAAACGGCCAGTAACCATGGAGTTTATGTAAAATAGCACGAACGCACATATGCAAAAGTACGCGAAATGACATCACCAATAGGGGAAAATAAAGACTTTAACAAGGAGATCACGTTAGAGATATCGATGACGCTCAAGAATACGCTCGAGTAGACAATCCCGTGAAGGAGGTCACGACAATAATGAGAGAATGAGGAAAAAATGTAGTTGTGCAACAAAAAAGCGAGTTGAAGTTCTTTTTTATTTTTTTCTGCTTTGCGACTGAGATTACAACGTGTTGATTCCCGGACAAAGTTGCATTTAGAGCAATGTATTTCTACTGATATGTATTAATTAATCTCCTGGTGCCAATGACTATAATTTCTTCACATTTTGGAAATTCGCTGTTTTGGGTATTTCCTGCGATGTAAATTTGTGACGACTAAACGTTCTTGTATATTTACGAATATCAATACATCTTTGCGTTTTGTACAAGGGTGTTGCAATAAAATCTGATACTTGACAAAGAGTAAACGAAATGCTGATGGCACTGATGGATGTGGTGAAAGACTGAATGGACTAGGTCGCCGCGGGACGCCCCTACGCCTTCCAACCAGTCTCCACTCCTGCGCAAATATCTATGACGACACAGGCGTGGACATCAACATTATTCCTCACCACAATTCACCAGACTTGTAGCAGTGCTCCTCGTTTGACTGCATCCCTTTTGACTATATCTTCTGAGGCATGATTGAGGCCAAGACCGACATGCACCATCGACTCTCTGAAGAATAACAACTCTCTCTCTAACTCTCTCTCTCTCTCTCTCTCTCTCTCTATATATATATATATATATATATATATATATATATATATATATGACAAGCCTGGGTCCCGACGTTGCCCGGGTGTCTAGAGGTGTATGTTGACAAAAAAAAAAATTGTAGGCAGGCAGGCTCGAATCCGTGACGCAAAGGCGGAAAAGAAAGTGAAAGAAAATCTGATGTCTCACCGCTACTCCATGACGCGATCGGAGGTTGGGAACGTTAAAATTAGTCAAAGTCAATCACATCGATACGATGCCTTGCACAAATGACTCGCAAAAAAATCGACCCCCTCATTGTAGAAAACTGCCCAGTTGAGGATGAAGGAGTTAATGTTTTTGGCCAATTTTCGATATTTGTCGTCCGAGATATCGCGCTTCAAAATGATCCCAATTTCGTGAAAATCCGTCGCCTCTATCGAAAGTTTTAAGCATACATACATACATACATACATACATACATACGTAGTACGTACATAATTTAAACAAACAGGTCGATTTGGAGGCATGAGGTTCGACAACCATTTAATGAACCTTCTGTTTGAATCTAGACTGACATTAAAGACCCGCCGATGAAATGGAAAGAAAACCACAGACTGAACAAGAGTGTGGGCGAAGAGTGCGCGTTGCTCTGACACCCTCTGAAGCTCTATTCCTTTCGCTTGTTTCTCGCAGCTTGACGATGTTTAATGCAGAAATATTCTTGATTCCAGTGTAAACTACATTCCTCCAAGCCTTACGGTCAGAGACAGTTTTCTCAAAATCAGTTTGCGCAATATTTGCAATTGCAAGATTACTTTTCATCTTATCCTTAAACCTGATCAATTGTCGGCGAACATTCCTGCTGACTGTACATGAGAATCTTTGGAATTCTATCATTTTGCATCCGTACAATATGACCAGCCCATCGTAACTGTGCCCTAATGAGGAAGCTCTCAATTCCATCATTTTTACACATCATTAGATCAGCAGTAAATCTTCTATCCTTCAGGGTTAATCCACAGATTGCTCGGAGACATCCCTGTGAAAGACGTCTAGCTGTTGAATTTATCTATGATACAGTTTCTAGGACTCAGATCTATACGGAAGAGTATATATATATATATATATATATATATATATATATATATATATAGTAAGTTATACAAATATATATAGCAATTAAGCTACACAGAATATTCCGCGTTTCATTCTCGTAAGAATTCGTCAGGCTTATATAAAGAGTTGCGGTTACCTCACGTTTTTATATATGCACATGCTATTGAATTTTTAATTAACCAATCCGATTCCTAGTTTCAACCGCGCTCATTCTAATCCGCCAATGGGTGGGCATTTTCAGGACAACGGTACAGTTGACCTTAGGTTAGCCCGTCTTTTGTGTGTGTTTTCATGGGAAGAGTAGATGTCTAGGTAACCTGACCTATTTTCAGCCTAGGTGTTGTTAAGTATTTTTAAAAAACGACGACGACGACGACGTAGTTAGATATGGGAATTTTTCCTATAATTTGGATATATTTAAGTTTATATATATATATATATATATATATATATATATATACCTAACTCGATCGTAAGTAGACTCAGCAGATACTCAGGCGATGAAAATGTATTTAACAGGTCAATCCACATCTACAATATAGCCTAAAAAAATTATGTATACAAAAATATTGATATTAAATATAATCAACAAAACACCGACAACTATAATAAAATTAAAAATAGAAGAAAAACAAATATAATCTGGTATACGGCGCCATACAATTAGATGTTAAACAAAAAATTGCAAGCACTCACCGAAAGCACTTCTCCGTAACAAAATTTTCAATAAAATAACCTAAAGTTATCATACAGCTGCTGTAAAAATCTAGATATGATAATTAAATCACATAATAACAAAATTTAAATAAAAGCAATGAAAACAATAGCAAAAAACAATAAAAACGGGAACAACATGACAAAAATAAAAGACCACAAAGGACAAAAATATAACTAGTAGAAATAATAATAATAATAATAATAATAATAATAATAATAATAATAATAATAATAATAATAAACCAAACACAAAAACAATAATAGTTTACCAGGCCACAATATTTGCGAAAGAAACCCGAATAACAAGAAATATTACGTAGGTATGACTTCCTTAGATTTTAAAACCCGATATTATGACCATTAAAGTACGTCCAAAAACAAAAACAAAAAACACCGAATGAAAACAGCAGAATCAAACCAATACTGGAAACGCATAGAAAACGGACGTTCGCCGATAGTCAGATGGAAAATAATAAGACAAGTAAGAACATGTAGGGACCTAGACGATCCATGTAGATTATGTCTGAATGAAAAATTTGCTATCCTATAATTTAAAGAACCCCAACATCTATTAAACTGTAGGAGAGAAATAGCGAACGACTGTGTGCACAGGATAACCTTACTCTAGCATAGCGATACAAAATAATTTTAAAATTTTAAAATTGACAATGACAATACAAAATAAATAAATAAAAATAAAATGCACATATATATATGCATATATATATATATATATATATATATATATATATATATATATATATATATATATATATATATATATATAGATGTTATTTGTTTTTGTTTTTGCGATACGTTTTGAATGGATTCAATTATTTACGAAAGTGCATTTTTACCTAAATGCGAGATGGGAATAATTTTCCCTTCAACCAATTTGGTACCCCCACATGGGGAGCGGTATATATATATATATATATATATATATATATATATATATATATATATATATATATATATATATATTATTTTTAAAATATAATTATGCACTGGCATGTGTTTCGTCGTCATCATCAGAGTGGCTCTCGCTAGATTCAGCCACTCTGATGAGTCGTAGACGACGAAACACGTGTCAGTGGATAATTATATTTTAAAAATAATATATATATATATATATATATATATAACTACTTCATTTATTCGCATAAATTTAATATATGAAAGTATAAGCCTGACGAATCCTATAGTTGGATGAAACGCAGAATATTCAGTGTAGCTTAATCGCCATATATATCTTATAAATTACTATATATATATATATATATATATATATATATATATATATATAAGATATGAATATACTCCTGCTTTCTTTTTGAAAATCGGAGGTGCTTTCTCCCGAAATTAATCCAAGTTCCATACCAGCAACAGACTTTATATACACCGGACATACCAGTAACTTGGTTGCAAATTATTATTCAATGAGAGGGGACGTGAT
Organism: Euprymna scolopes; assembly: GCF_053919585.1. NCBI lineage: Eukaryota > Metazoa > Mollusca > Cephalopoda > Sepiida > Sepiolidae > Euprymna > Euprymna scolopes. The sequence goes on along the minus strand of NC_136512.1, from coordinate 29,348,457 downwards.
AAATGAATAAATAATTAGACATTTCTCTACTCGAACATACCCATCTATTTGTTTGTTTGTTTTTCCTTTCTTTCCTCTTGTGGCTCCGGGCCTTTCCGCATTGCTCTTGGCTTTTCAAAACTTCCATATATTTCTTTACCAGCAATTCGTCAAGCAAACTACCATTTACTATATATATACATATTCTAGCAAAAGTATCCGTTCTTTACTGGGTTAAAAAACAGCCTACAGAAAATGGACTCTGATTTATGAAAGTATAATAGGTTATGAAAAGGAAAGGTTATAAATTTGGGTTGAATTTGGGGGTATCAAAACTAAAGCAAAATATGATGAAAGTAAAAATAAAATAGATAAACCCCATAATTTATTATACAATACCTATTCACACTGAAACATTTATCACAATATTCTGAAGATTTATATTAAAAAACCTTGTTAAACTTTGTGACATATTTCCATACTATGGAGGTCAGGTGCTAACGAACACCTAATAATTTTATTATACCATATTTCTTCAAACTGAAACATAATTATCAAAGTATACTTACGCAGATAGATATGAAAAGTCTTTATTGAAGTTTGTACCTATTTCCATTCTATGGAGGCCAGGCGCGAACGACGACCTCACAATTTTATTATACCATCCCTGTTTAAGTTAAAACATACTTATCAAAGTATCATTATGCACATCTATATCAAAAACACTTGTAAACGTTTTATCTAATTTTTAAATTTTTTATTTCCATACTTTGTGGACCATGCGCGAACGCAGACCCCACAATTTTTAACGAACCACTGTTCTGCCAGATCAAACATACCCATTCCTGTGTCTCAATACATCTTCTATCATTATATGTAATCAGTTTTTTTAAAATAGTCAACCATATAGGAACCTATTCGTGACCACACACACACACACACACACACACACACACACACACACACACACACACACACAGCTTTATATTATAGATATATATATATACTGACAATTATGGGAATAGAAATGCTTATCACGCTTCCTGGACTTGTTCGGTCGTTATATAGGCTTAAATATGATATTTTAATTTATACTGATGACGTATTTATTATGTACCATTTCCGACTCTCCACTTCTTTTCATTTTGTAACAAGAACATCTATTTCCTCATTCTCCCACCACGCGTTACTTCTCCTTACGGCCGTTACACCACCCACCTCTCTAACGTGCTCATCTTCTCTAACGTGCTCACTTCTTTTTTATCGTTTTTTTTCTCCTTACCGTGTGATCGTTTCTCTCATGGCAGTATTTGCATAAAACCGCCATACTCACTCTGTTACAATTATGAAGTCTATCCTTTATTGATGATTATATTGTACCCAATATATAATAGTGCTTTCAAAAGTTACAAAAAACATAATAAAAGTATGATTTGAGTACCGTCAGTTAGAATCGAAACCAAAACATATTGCTTACCTGCATTATTCGTTACCATCTGAGCTAATTCTACACACTTATAAAAAGTTTAATTAAAGGTATAAATGTGCCTTTGTGCACGCGTAGAAATAAGGTGTATAGTTGACTTACGTCTACAATGTTCTAATTAATAATTTTTTAACCCCTTTGCAGCTGCTTTTACCGGCTAAAAACCAAAGCAAAATTATTCCACATGTCCCCTATATATCAAGTTTCAAATCTTTAGACCAAATATAGGCAGAGTAGTTTTGTAGAGAGCATTCCGCACACAGACAGACAGACAAATTGAATTAATAACATTATATAATCAATTCTTAAAGTTGCAATATTTTAAGGTATGAATTATTATATTTTTTACTAGAATATATTGTCATTTTCTTTCCCAGCTTTAACAACGTCCTTTACTTTTCCATGTTTAAGCTTAACCATGCTACTTTTCATGCTCGCACTTTTTTGTACACACACACACACACACACACACACACACACACACACATATATATATATATATATATATATATATATATATATATATATATATATATATATGAAGTTAATCCAAAGAAAAAAAATAAAAATATATTTTAAATTCTGACATGTATGCTTCCTTCGGGAAAAGAACAAAAACAGTTTTTAATCACAATAGATTTGCAAATATTGGTACGATGTATTCATTCAAATTATTCATCTTGAGAAAGTCTTGAAATAAAGGTTAAAATTTAAACAATTTTCAGTTTTCCTTTTTTCGTTTTCCATATATATGCATATATTTGTGTATGCATCCTTAGTTTTGACGGTTAATTAGGTTAATGAATAATTATTAGCAAAGTCATCATCATGTCGTATGAATTCGAAGATTCTATTGTTGGCATTGGTTTCCCCGATATTTTTCTACCCTGAATTCTTTCTATAAAGACAATGGGCACTTTCGGGAGGGACCACGGGAAGGTTACCAACATCATTAAGTAAAAGCGATTTTTTGTGGAAGGAAATGGATTCGAAATTTCGAATATTAAGGTTGTCAGTACGTATCGTTAATAACTTGACCACCATCACCTTTCAACAATTAGTAAAGTAAGATTGTACAGCGTCATGTTCTGGAAATATAGATGAACAAGTTCATAATTAATGCCCGGCTTTTGATTGGCTCATACCTTAATGCTTGTAAACAGGAATGGAAGCAAAATACTAATTAATATTGTGTGAGTATATGTATGTATTTGTGTGTGTGTGTGTGTGTGTGTGTGTAGATATTTAAACAATTTTCGATTTTCCTTTTTTTCATTTTCCTTTTTTTTTATTTTATTTTACTTAATTCGAAGTTCTCAGAAATCAAGGGGCCCATTACGTGGGGCTAACACTTGAACTCCATATGAGATACATAGATATTCGAATGTTTCATTAAAGTACTTTATCTCTCAAACTCTGAGTTAGTAAAGAAATTGAGAACATAATTTTCGTCTCCCCAATTAACCATTTTTATACGTTGTAGTATAGCTTTTGTTTTGGTCGCTTGGTCTAACTGGATTCCATAACAAGAATTTATCTAGTCTGGTAGAGTATCCATCTTCGTGCTGTTACTTGAGGTAACATCACTTGGAGAAGGTGCACCATTCCTCGTAAAAGCTAATGTGAGTTAGCCAGAGTGAACAGATCTTATTTGGGCTGCGAATACTATGTGATTTTGAAAATTTGGTCACGGTTTACTTCTAGGAAAAAATGTCTTCATGCCAGGTTGTTCTGACAAATCCTGGTATAGAGAGGCGTAAGACACTCGAGGATAGTGTATATTAGGCATTAAAGTTCTCTCTAGTTTTTATCTATTTTACTTTAGTACATACTAAGAGCTCAAGGGGCTCTCCCTCCTGGATCTAACACCTGATTATGTTATGATTTAAATTTATATCCGAGGGCTCTTTTAGGAATAGATGCTGTTCCCTTTATGGCTGCTATTTGTATTTCGTTACAGCTTGGTCGTCCAGGGATGGCTTCTAAGTATTTATGAAGATTCTTTTTTATTAAGCCAGTTGCTCCTGTCACAGCTGGTATGATGATTAATTTATTTCAGAGACCATGTCGTTTTTAGATCATATCTTTTCCCGTTCAGCTCTATTAAGGCCAAAATCAAAAGCTAATGTGAGTTAGCCATAGTGAACAGATCTTAATTGAGCTGCGAATACTATGTGATTTTGAATATTTGGTCACGGTTTACTTCTAGGGAAAAGTATCATCGAGCCAGGTTATTCTGATAACCCTGTACAGAGAGACCTTAGACACTCGAGGATAGTGTCTATTACGCATTAAAGTTCACTTCACCTATATATGTATGTGTGTTTTTATCCTAAATTTTGAGTCCCTGTCGGTGGGGCATTAGAATACGCCGACTTCCCCCTGCAGAGGGTAAAAGTCCCTCAATGGGGGTCCTGGATATGACCTTAAACTATATCCAGTGGTGAGGCCCCAGCTTGTGGGCTTTGGGGAGTGTGGAGCCACCCTTTAATTACCATTGCTCCCAGGTCCACTCTGACAAATATATTCTATTAAAAAATTTTCTTCTTCAAAATCTTTGGATTCGGCATTAAATAACCCGAAAAGGGTTGATATGCCGTAAAACAAAAACAAACAACCAACCAACCTAAATTTTGATGGTTAATTAGGTTGATGCATCATTATTAGCAAAATGTTCATCATGTCGTGCGAATCTGAAGATTCTATTGTTGGCATTGGTTTCCCCGATATTTTTCTAGCCAGACTTTTTTCTGGAAATATTTACAGTACTTACGGGAAGGAAGACGTAAAAGTCGTAACCATGCTAAGTAAAAGCGATTTATCTGTGGAAACGAAATGGATTCGAACTTCAGTACGGGTTGTGAATAAATTGACCACTATCATCTCTCAGCAATTAGCAAAGTAAGATTGTAATGCGTCATTTTCTGTAAATGTAGATGAACAAGATTATAATTAATGTCCGACTTTACGATGGGCTCGTACCTTAATGCTGGTAAAAACGATGCAGGCACGATACTAATTAATACAGTGTGTGTGTGTGTGTGTGTGTGTGTGTGTGTGTGTGTGTGTGTGTGTGTGTGTGCGCCAGAACACCAGTGCAAGCATTAAAATCAATAAATCGATAACGGGAGCGAAGGTGGACAAAGGAAAGTTGTATTTTAAGAGAGAAATTTGCAAATATCTTTGTGATCGTGTGTCACTATTCATTGTTGGTCCAATTGGATTGCTTTTTTTAAAAAATTTTTAATACAACGGATGAATGAAATTGCGGGGAAAATAAAAGAGGAAAAGGAAACACAAAGAGAAATGAAAGAAGAACAAGAAAAATAAAGGGTGAAGGAAAGTCGAAATAAATGAAAGAAAAAAAAAGTAATGGCGAAATGAAAGAAAGTAAATAAAAAAATTGCAAAAAAAAAATTGCAAAAAAAAAACGGGCGAAAAAGAAAGCAATATATATATATATATATATATATATATATATATATATATATATATATATATATATATATATATATACTGCACAGGAATCACAACTCATCAAGACCCGGAGGCCACTGGAGGATAAGGGTTAATAGGTATATATTAGTCAATGTGATTATAGCGTAGTAATCATAAGTAGTAGAAATTTCGTAAATTGGATTACTCAGGGGGGACGGTTCATCAAGAACTTGTTTACGTTGGACTTGAAGACAATCAGATTGTAGTCAGCTGGAAAGCAGGCGAAACAGAAAAGACTTCCACAGGCGTGCAGTTCTAAGAAAGAAGCTTTGTTCATGGAATCTACATTTGGGTTTAGGCACAGATAAAGAGTGTGGAAAATTATTGATAGTGGTTTCGGCTAGACGAGTGTTTTTCGTGAAAGTTTGGCGAAGGGGCACAATAGATTGAACACACACACACACACACACACACACACACACACACACACACAAACAAACACACACACAAACACACACACACACTCGCACACACACACACACACACACACACATATATATATATCTTTATTTATGTTGAAATATGTTTTTGTCAATTATATTTCACTTCTTATTTGTACCAATCCTTTAATTTATGAAGCTCAATGTAATTACAGAGCATATAACAAATAAATGCAAAAGTCCTTTTTTTTTTTTTACACAGTGGTCACCACTTATCAAGGCCCGGAAGCCACACAGGGATAAGGGTTATTGCAAGTACATTACGTTATAGTGTGGAGATTTGATGAAGTGTTTACTTAAGGGGGCGGTTCATTAGGAATTTGTTAACGTTGGACTTGAAGACATCCAAGTTGTAGTCAGGTGGGAAGCAGGCAGACGGAACAGCCCTTATTCCAAATTTCAAGATGTTGACCATCTTACATTTTATACATTTAAGTACGTTGGCATACACAATTGTTTCGAGCATCTGATGAGTTAAGGGCAGATAAATTCATTGATTGATATAATAATTTAATGATTAATTTTGCGCTATGAAACAGGTGCTGTTAAGAATTGTATGTATTTTTCATTCCTTTTCCTATTTCATGAATTCTTTGTACTAAAACAATTTTTGAATTCATTACTAGTTTACATATATTATTGTTTCAATGTATACCAGTGGAAGCAAATTCATAGCCTCGCTATAATATTTTTCCTCTGATGAGAATAACGCATTTCTTTGAAACTCCACGGATTAAGGAAATCTTAATATATTTTATTTGAGTATCCTGTCCAACAATAAATTGATCGTAAGTATAATTTATAGTCTAAAATTGTTCCCCCCTCTTTCTCTCTCTCTCTCTCTCTCTCTCTCTCTATATATATATATATATATATAAAGCTGAATGTGTGTGTGTGTGTATGTGTGTGTGTGTGTGTGGTCACGAATAGGCCCCTATATGGTTGACTATTTTAAAAAACTGATTACATATAATGATAGAAGATGTATCCAGTGACAGGAATGGGTATGTTTGATCTGGCAGAACGGAGGTTCGTTAAAATTTTGGGGACTGCGTTCGCGCCTGGTCCACAAAGTATGGAAATAAAAAATTTAAAAAAGGAAAGTTTACAAGTGTTTTGATATAGATGTACATAAGAATACTTTGATAAGTATGTTTTAACTTAAATAGGGATGATATAATAAAACTGTGGGGTCTGCGTTAGAATGGAAATAGGCACAAACTTCAATAAAGACTTTTCATATCTATCTGCGTAAGTATAATTTGATAATTATGTTTCAGTTTGAAGAAATGTGGTATAATAAATTATGGTGTGTTCGTTCACGCCTGACCTCCATAGAATGGAAATATGTCACAAAGTTTAACAAGGTTTTTTTAATATAGATTCACAGAATATTGTGATAAGTGTTTCAGTGTGAACAGTTATGGTATAATAAATTATGGGGTGTATCTATTTTATTTTTACTTTCATCATATTTTGCTTTGGTTTTGATACCCCCAAATTCAACCCAAATGTACAACCCTTCCTTTTCATAACGTATCATACTTTCATAAATCAGAGTCCATTTTCTGTAGGCTGTTTTTGAACCCAGTCAACGACGGGTACTTTTGCTAGCATATATATATATATATATATATATATATATATATATATATATATATATATATATATATAAATAAATAAAAGTTACAATAAGTTTACTAAGGTAATCAAAATGGTAAACTTAAAATATATTATAAATATTAAAGAGTTAATATTTACAAGTAAAATAAACTCAGCCAGATGTAAAAAGCTCAATAAAGCCGAAAAGGAAATACGCGTTTTAAATATTATCTCTAGTGCTTTTCTTTTAATGATTTGGAATTCATTCTATTTGCGCTTTTTTCCAAGGAACTCTGCATTTTGGATGATTTTGGACCATTTGGAATTTACCCATTGGGTTGAAATTTTAAATTCGACTGTTTTGGATTTTACCATTTTTGGATTTTTACCCTTCACCGGACTATCCATTCATGTGAAATCTTTTTATTATTTTTCTTACCTTACCCTTTTTTTAACCAAGTAAGATCTTTGACTTACTTGTAGTTTCATTAAATACTTTTATATACAAAATTCGATCCTGCATTTTGCTAATTCCTGCCCTCTGATGAGAAGGAGAGTATTTCTTCGAAACTCCGCGGATTAAGGACTATCCACTTATCTTGTGCTTCCTTTTTTAAAATTAAATATGTTTTTAACTCTTTTTCAAGATGTCTTTTAACATGTTTTATTAATCATTTGTTCATATATATATATATATATATATATATATATATATATATATATATATATATATATATATATATTGGTTGTACAGTTTTAGTTTCCATTGAAACCACTGTGGTTATTAAAGCGTGATGAATAATAAACCGAGCGTGTTTAAATGTGTTTATCTATACAAACATTATTAGCTACACATGCGCATGCATGTTTCTGCAGTGATCACTACGTCATCAGACTAGCAGAGCGAAGTACTCCAACTAGAAATCATTACAGAAAAATGTATGCACGTGTAACTAATAATATTTGTATAAACACACACACACACACACACACACACACACACACACACACACACACACACACACATATCCATTTATATCTCTATATCTATGAAAGTGAAAGTGTCGGTGTGTGTCTGTGTACATTTCCCTACACAATAACTCTGTCAATTTTCAGTCTACAGACTTGAAATTTGATATACAGGGTAGTGAGATTTGGGAAAATCTTTATAATCAGTTTTCGGCCAGAAATTTGGCTGTTAAGGCGTCAAAGTTTAACAGTTTGACCTTTGTGAACTCTACCATACTCCTCCACCAATTGTGGGTCTGAACACTTGAAATTTTACATGAAGGTTCCTTCGACAGGGATTTAACTTAATAAGTTTATTTGAGCCCAAAACAATAAATGTTAAGGGGCCATAATAGGGGTCAAATTATTAAAAAAATTGACCTCTACGATCTCTACCAAATTACTCAGACATTTTCTGATGTAAACAGTTGAAATATTGCATAAAGGGTATTCAGAAAGAGGGCAAGCTTTTTAATCGGTTTGGGTCGAAAATTTGAGCTACAAATGTATGTATGTATGTATGTATGTATGTATGTATGTATGTATGTATGTATATATGCCTGCCTAAAACTCTCGACAGAGGCGACGGATTTTCACAAGATTAGTATCGTTTTTCAGACGGCAAATACCGAAAAATTGCCTAAACACATTAATTTCTTCACCCTCAACTGGGCACTTTTCAACAGGGAGGGGTCGCTTTTTTCGCCAATATTTTCGAAAGTCATCCCCTCTTTTCGATTGTCTAGCCTTAATTTAAACCTACATCACTTCTGGTTTAGCGGTAGTCGTAACAGCAAAGACGTCACGTTTTTTCACGTTCTTTTCCTCTTTTGCAGTACGGGTTCGAGCCTACCTTCCTACTACCACTTTTTTCTTGCTCAACACACACCTTCAAACACCCTGGCAACGCCAGGAACCCCTGCTAGTATCTATAAAAGTGAAATTGACTGTCTGTGTGTGTGTCTGTGTACAGTTTCCTACCAAATAACTCTGTCAATTTTCATGTAGAGACTCGAAAAGGCTATTGAGATTTTTGGAAATTTTTTAAAATTGGTTTTCGGCCAGAAATTTGGCTGTCAAGGGGTCAAAGTTCTACGATTTGATGTTCAAACCTCTACCAAACTCCTACGCCAATTTTGGGTCTACACACTTGAAATTTTGAATGTAGGTTACTTGGACATGGATCAAACATTTTAATTGGATTTGAGCCTCCAAAAATATGCATTAAGGGGTTGAAATTGGGGTTCAAGTTAAAAAAAAATTGACCTCACGGTTTCTACTAAATTACTTAGCCTATTTCTGGTATAAAATGTTGTACTTTTACATAAAGGGCATTCAGAGATAGGGAAAGTTTTTTAATCGGTTTGGGTCGAAAACTTGAGCTGCCAAGGGGTCAAAGTTAAAAAGATTTTACCTTTGCAGTGCCTAGCAAACTACTCAGCCAATTTTGGGTCTAAATATTTAAAATTTATATATAAAGCGCGTATGCACACATGCGGCAGGCATTTTAATCAGTTATGGGCCGAAAATTTGTCAGCCAAAACCTCAAAGTTGAAAAAGTTGACGTTTGCAGATTCTACCAAATTTCTCCGTCAATTTTGGGTCTAAACACTTGAAATTTTAGATGTAGGTAACTTGGAAATTGTATTTTTTTTTCGTTTTTTTACACAGTGATCACCACTTATCAAGGCCCGGAAGCCACTCAGGGATAAGGGTTATTGCAAGTACATTACGTTAGTGTGGAGATTTGATGAAGTGTTTACTTAAGGGGGCGGTTCATCAGGAATTTGTTTACGTTGGACTTGGAGACATCCAAGTTGTAGTCTGGTGGGAAGCAGGCAGACGGAACAGAGTTCTACAGGCGTGCAGTTCTAAGAAAGAAGCTTTGTTCATGGAATCCGCGTTTTGATTTAGGCACAGATAAAGAGTGGGGGAAATTTTTCACAGTGGATTCAGCTAGACGGGTGTTTTTCGTGAAAGATTGGCGAGGGAGGGGGGACCAGAGATTGTTCAGACGAGCACCTGCCATGGAAATAACGATAAAACAAGGATAGGCTCGCAACGTCTCTTCTGTGGGAGAGAGGTTGCAGGGTAGAGAAAAGGGCATCCCCCACTGAGCCACAAAGTCTATTTTGTACTCTGTCAAGGCAGGATAGGCTGTTTTTAGCAGCTCCTGCCCAGATATGGCAACAGTATTCCATCCTTGGACGTACTTGGCTTTTATATAGATAGAGAATTGCATCAGTAGTGAGATATCTTCTGGAGCGGTAGAAGGATCCCACCATCTTTCCAGCGACCTTGGCAACAGACTTGATGTACGTGTTCCATTTCACATCAGGAGTAAAGGTCAAACCCAGAAGCTTGTCAAAACACGAGGCCTCACCAAGACGAGAGCCATCCATCCCAATTGATGCCAGATGGGGATCAGAGCGTTGATGATGTAAGGATAGGAGTTTGGTTTTGGATGCATTAAAGGTAACCAACCACGTCTTCCCCCACTGAACCACGCGCTCGAGATTAGAGGAGAGAGAATCAGAGAGAACTTTGTCATTTACAGCCTTTGATGTGTTGCCGTAGATGGTCGTGTCATCAGCATAGATATCAACGAATGATTTAAGTATGTGTTTAGGGAGGTCATTGATGTAGATCAGGAAGAGAGTTGGGCCCAGGATTGACCCCTGAGGGACTCCAGCATTTATATTGCAGGCCTCCGATTTTTGTCCATCGACCACTACTCTTATGAGCATATCGGAGAGAAATGATTTAATGTTTGAGAAAACATTTCCAGTCATACCGTAGCTGGAAATCTTGTGAAGTAGACCCTTATGCCATACCTTGTCGAATGCCTTTGATATGTCAAGAGCAATTGCCCTAGCAAGGAAGCCTTTGTCAAGAGATTCAGTAATTCTGTGAGATATAACTGTCAGCACATCTGCAGTAGATATTGCAGAGCGGAAACCATATTGCGTGTCACTAAGAAGGTTGTTTCTGCTGAGGTGGTTGACTATTTCTCTATTTAATATGGATTCCAGCAACTTACTCATAACACACAGGAGACTTATTGGTCTGTACTGAGAGGGAGATGACTTATCACCTGAATTCTTAAATACAGGGCAAACTGATGAGGTCTTCCAGGGAGTCGGAAAGCACTTCTCCTTAAGGCAGTGCTTAAATAGTTTCGTAAGTATGGGAGCGAATTTTGGTTTAAGCTTTTTTAACACTATAATTGGGATGCCATCAGGGCCAGTTGCTTTACTGGAATCTAGGTTCTTGATTAGCTTGGCTACCTCATGCACGGATATTTGTATGTTACCTAGCTTGTTCTGTGTTATAGGAGGACATATGGGGAGTTGATGGTCTTTGTCGCATAGGGTAGAATTAGCTGCAAAGTTCTTTGCAAATAGTTTGGCCTTGTCTGACGCTGACGAGATGACCTCTGGTCCATTGATAATGGTTGGGATAGAACGCACACTTCTGTTCAGGATCCTATTTGTTATTTGCCAAAACTGGTGGGAACCAAGCCGCTGATCAGCTACCTTGGATTTAACAGACTGGGCATATAGCTCTCTTGCATTTTTTATTACTCTTTTACAGTGGTTGCTGGCAGTCCTGAAAGCAGCTTTAGTCTCAGTGCATCTATTACGTTGCTAGCTATGGAAAAAGTGATTTCTGTGCGCGATAGCAGCAGCACATTCTGGGGAGAACCATAGCTGGCTGTTAGTTTTTTTTTGGAATTTTTTAGATGGTATGAATTGGTCTATGCCTACAATTAACCATTCGGTCCGATCTGATACTATAGAGGCCACTTCCTTTTTAAACATGGAGTGCAGAAGTAAATCAGATATTAATGTACGGAAGCTATCCCAGTCAGCCATAGAGTATCGGTATACAGTACGGTGGAGGGGTACGTCTGGGGACTTATTACATTTCGTTTTTATCTTAACTGATACGACGGAGTGGTCGGAGGATCCTAGAGGAGAATGAACGGAACATGAACATAGCTCAGGGGAAGTTGAGAGAAAAAGGTTTAGGAGGCTTGCATATTGACCGGGTGTATAGGGCACACGGGTGGGTTCGCGAACAATCTGAGTGAGGTCATAAGCAATGGCAAAATCATGACAAAGCCTCCCCTCAACGTCTGTCTTATTTGAATGGGTCAGCCATTCAACGTTATGGACGTAGAAATCACCACAGATGTGGATGTTAGCCGAGGGATGTGCAGACAGTATGTGGTCAATTTTCTCAGATATGCTCTTAAAGATAGTAACTCCGCTGTTGTGGGGCCGATAGAGGGCAAATATAAATGTAGTGGTGTTAGCAAGTGCAACCCTGAAGCACATATAGGGTAAATTAGGATCTTCTCTAGAGATATCCCTGCCAAATGGGAAGCCATCCTTAATGTAGGCACATATTCCATGCCCATGGCGATCTTGGGAGTCAGATTTAGCTGTTAAGTTAGAGTATCCGTTAATTATGAACTCATCTAGGGAAGTGGTCGGCCCTATTCCAGTTTCGTTTAGAAATAATATGTTCGGTTTCGTCTCCTGTAATTGGGTTTCAACCTCTGGAAGGTTGGAACGTAGACCCCTGATGTTGGAAAAGGAGAACTGGTAGTAGGGGTCTACGTTGGAAGATGGGGTTCTAGGTTTATTCGAGTTTTTATTCTGGAGATATTTCATGTTGAGGTTTTGGGATTTGTGGAATAGGTCGGCATACTTGGTTAGAGCAGTACAGAGAGGGAAAGTAAGAGAGAAAAAGACAGGGAAAATTTTTTTTTTGGAGCACACGAAAAGGTAAAGCCGTAACAATTACCCACTAGTATGGCATCGAGAGGCCCCACCAGAGACTACTGCATGGTTCAGATCCACTCACCAAATGGCAATACAGTAGTCCCAGTACTTTGCGCCTGCTGATAGGACAGCCTCCTTAGTGGTTAATCCAAGGTTCGGGTCCCTGACTATCAGGCGGATGACGTCAGCCCAGACAAAACATTTACCTCCAGCACCCTTACTAGTGACATGGCCACAAGGACAGACAGAGACAGAAAAATTTCCGACATCTCAGACTACGGTTCACCAAGTACTACCGACCTTTAAGCAGCTATTTCTTCAACCTTTGTCAGAAAAATCACTCATTGAATGAGGACTGAGGGACAAAAAAGGAGAAGCGAGAGTTACTGGAGCTGCCGATAACACATCCACTGTAGTATCTACTCTCCATTAAGAAAAGGGGGGAGGAGGGGAATGGGTACAAGTGACTTATTTATATCTAAGTAGTAAGTCCGGTGCTAAGTTATCAATTCAGGACACTTTTGATGATAATCTCCCCTCCCATATTAATGGGTGGAAGTTTGTCGTTATCTATCGAGTTTGAATCATTGGAGTTTCACCTTATAATTAATTAAAATCCAATAATTAACTTTTATCAATTTGTAAAGTCGGCTTAATATTAATTTACATTCGAGTTTAGATAATTATTCAAGGTTTTACTTTAGGAGGTTCGTTTTCATTGGTAACTTTGCTAATGGCACTGTATTATATTTCGAATGTAATTGAAAATAAGGTTAACTATATTAGATGGTTTGATTGGCTAGCCAGGAAGCAAGGATTTTCAATATAGGCAAGCTTGCAGTAATAGTATATATTAAGTATATTACTTAAATAAAATCCTAACTTTATCTACTCTAATTGATTTCAGATCAAAATAATACATGTTAAGGGCTCAAAATTGGGGCCCCAATTATAAAAAAATACATCCTCGGTCTCTACGAAATTACTCAGATAATTTTTGGTCTACACATTTGAAATGTTACATAAAGTGTATTTACACGTAGGCAAGTTATGAACAATACATAGGGCCCGAGCAAACGGGACTGAATTGCTAATATAATATAATATGAAATGAAAATCGTGATATTGAAAATTTATTCAAATTTTCTGAAAAATACTATAAGGAAGATATACAAAATTTTAATTATTCGACAAAGAGTACAAATAAAACAAGAAAAACCCTTATTCCATGGAGTTTCGAAGAATGCAATCTTTCTCGTCAGAGGGAAGAGGTTTGCAAAATACACATAAAATTTTGCAGGTTAATGAATCATAGGAAACAGAAAATATGAAGTGGATCATATTTGTATAAAGTCATTTAACAGTTTTAAAGGATTCAAGGGGTTGGAAAAGAAGAAACAGAAAAAAAGGGGAGAAAAAGGATACGTTAAAAATCCAATGGGAAAGATGGTAAAATCCAGAACAGGAAAAATCCAAAATGGAACTGTTGAAACTGCACTGGTAATTACCGTGACTGGATATTCTATTCTTTCTGGGCCATCAATTCACGTGAAATCATTTCTCCCCCCCCCATTCCCTCTGTTTCACTATTTTTTTTTTAACATTTACCAAGTAAGCGCTATGGATTACTTGTAGTTTCATTATATACTTTGCAACCAAAATCCGATTCCGCATTTTGCTAATTCCTAACCTCTGATGAGAAGGAAAGTATTTCTTTCGAAACTCCGCAGATTAAGAACAATCCACTTAATTTGTATCTCATTTTTGAAAATTTAATATGTTTTTAACATGTTTTATTAATTCGTTGTTCTTATTATAAGCTCTATTTCCTATTTGGGTTTATTGAGCTTTTACATCTGGTTAGGATTAATTTATGAGTATTAAGTCTTTAATATTTATAATATATTTTAAGTTTGATATTTTGGATTATCTTTGTAAATTTAATTGGAATTCTTATTTAATTATATATATATATATATATATATATATATACATACATATATACATATATATATATATATATATATATATATATATATATATATATATATATATATATATATAGGCAGCATTTTTCTCTTACGTATATTTCATTAAGTGAAATAGACATCTTTTATCTATTAATTCTGTTTTTGATCCTCCCAACTTCCGAATAACGGTTTCACTTCTAGCAGGAAATGGCTGACGTAATCGACATATTTATTGTATGTCCGAGTACTTTCCAAACCAATGAAATAAATATACACGTCATTCAAAAATAATAATAATATAAATTGTTAAAAACCAGTTAGATTAATCCATCTCTGAGGATGAATCCAAGAGTATTGGAAAGTACTCGGACATGTATCAAATAGATTCATTGATTGATATAAAAATTAAGTGAATGATTTTCTGCTGCGAAACAGATACTGCCAAGAAGTGTAAATGTCAACTGAATTAAAGGAATAAATTGTAAGATGGTGAACATCATGAAATTTGGAATATAGACTTTTGTCATTTATTCAGTTTTCTAATATAAGATATTTCTCTGCGTCATATTTTTTCGCACTTTGTGGGTATACGTCTCTCTCTGTTTGTGTGTTTGTCTCTCCGTAGCTCCGCCTCCCTTCCCGCCTCTCTCTCTCTCTCTCTCTCATTCTGTGTTCCTCTTTCCTCCGTGTGTGTCTCTCTTGCACTCCATCGCTCTTACCATTCTTTTTTTTCTCTCTCTCTCTTTGTGTTTGTCTCTCCTTCGTTCCACCTCTCTCTATATCTTTCCATCTCTCTGTCTATATATGCCTTTCTATGTCTCCCTTTTTTCCGTGTGTGTGTCTC
>NC_136512.1:29317840-29327840 GCF_053919585.1 Euprymna scolopes | reverse complement strand
TATATATATATATATATATATATATATATATATATATATATATATATATATATATATATAGTTATCTTGAGTGTATGCGAGACGTCACTAACAGAGTACTTCATGAATGTCTAGTCTACAGACTTGAAACTTGATATATAGGCTACTTAAACTCGAGAACACTTTTGCTTTGCTTTTTAGCCTTTAAAAATGGCTGCTAACGGGTCAAAATTGAAAAAAAAAACAGTTGATTTTTGTAGGACTGACTTGTTGCGTACATATACATTTTTAGCTGGAAATCGATTAATTCTCAGACTGTTCTATATATCTGGCGATTACTCAGGCAGTAACGACGAAGCTGAGTTGGTTACCAACGACTATGGGATTAAGATTGATAAAGAAAAAAAAAGATGTCTCTTAATTTTTGGCGTTTTTGATCCATCTGGCGATAGCTCAGATGGTAACGACTAAAGCTTGATTGTTGAATGTTCTGATTTCGATTCCAACTGATGGCACTAAATACGTTTTTTGTTTACTTTTGAAATCATATTTGCTCTATAACAATAAAAACAAAATCTGCTTGAATTAAAATATCATATTTAAGCGTATTTTACGATCAGGCAACATCGGGCGGCCTGCTAGTAAATACGACCCTGAGTGTGTGTGTGTGTGTGTGTGTTTGTGTGTGTGTGTGTGCAGAACAGTCTCTACCAAGTGACTCTGTCAATTCTTGCTCTACAGACTTGAAACTTGATATATATAATATTTGGACCTGTAGAACCAATTAGATTTTTTTATGCGGGGGGGGGGACAAGCTGCTAATGGGTCACTATTGAAAAATTGGAAATTGGCTAGTGGAAGATGACTAAATGTGTATTCTGTACACATGCGCAAATATATATTTTATGTTTTACTGCATTGATTTTTAATGTTTGGATGCACACGTGTCCTTAGGTCATTCTGTAGCGATTACCGCTAGATTGTTAAATGTTGTAGTTTTGATTCTAGTTGGTGATATCCAAGTTATTTTTTAACGTTTGTAATTACTACTATATATTGGTACAATATAATAAACGATAGAGAATTTGCTCTATAATAATAAATACAAAATCTTTATGAATGCTAGTATATATATATATATATATATATATATATATATATATATATATATATATGTATCAGGAAATAATAATTAACTGATAAGTAATATTTAACGGTAAAACTTTTTCAAAGAAAATCTTTAAAAAATGAAAAGTTCCACCCCACACACGTTTTGAAGCGCATTTTAAAAATGTTTGGAATTTATAACCTCGCCTCACTCATTTCTCCTTTTCTGCAACCATCTCCGCCACCAAATTTGAAAAAAATAGCTAACGATTACATGTCTCGCTACGATGCCAAGAGGTGGGATCTCATTTTACGTTAAATTTATAAAGGAAAGTGATCCCCAATGCTAAAATGTTAGATATTAATTATTTAAAAATTACTTATTTTATATTATCTTTAAAGGCCTTGAAACGTATTAGCTAAAAATGTAGATATTGATTTCTTTTTACAGGTAAACTACGCCGAGTTACGTCGTAAAAAACCTCAAATATATATATTTTTTTAAATATCAAGTATTTCGATTAAGTAATTTTTTTTTTACATTAGGAAAACATATTTGCTTTTTTTTTTTTTATTTAAAAAAAAAAAAAACAATTCCAACTTGCAATGAAAAATGCAAATAACATAATTTTGGACACGAAAAACGTACTTTTTTTTTTTAATTAAGTTTTATTTTTAATCACGCACAACTTGGGGGAAATAATTTAAAAAAATATATACCGGTGCACTGAACAATCGCCATCCCCATTACAATTCTTTCCATTTAATTTCTGCGGATTATTGGACACTAAGCTAGCAGATTATAAAAAAAAAAGTTGAAAAATAATCAATATTTAAAGATTTGGAAGGGGGTTCAGCTTCACATACAGAGTTCTAGTCAATCAATCTCCTATTTTCAGAACCGATTTACAGCCCTAATTTGACATCAGCTTCTTCAGCCTCCCTGCCATTATTATTATTATTATTATTATTATTATTATTATTATTTTCTTTTCTTTTTTCCTTTCGCGATTTTTCACTTTGAGAAAACTTCAGTTACTATCTTTTATTTATTTAATTACGACTTTTAAAAAGTGTTTTTTGTATTTAACGACCCGAGCTATATATATATATATATATACCCGTTCTCATACACTTTTTCATGATAAAGCTAGAACCCAGAATCAGATGGAATTGAGCAGTTGCATCGACAACAGCAGACCCAAAGTGGGTTTCGATGTACTGCATCTCATCAGTGACGTGCTCCGACATTGGCGCGAACCCAGGTCGCCGCACGCATGAATGGTGCAACACTGACGACCTAACCGTATGGCCACGGCGCAATCGAATGGCTGTACTTCGATTTTAATATATTTTTAAATATTTTTATCTAGTTCTACATTCTACTATGTGACATGTCACGCGTCCTATACAACTAAGATACGGTGAGGTCGTAAGTGTTGCACACTTCATGCGTCCGACGACCTGGGTTCGCGCCTATGTCGGAGCACGTCACTGATGAGATGCAGTACATCGAAACCCACTTTAGGTCTGGCGTTGTCCGTTGTCAATGCAATTGCTCGATTCCATCTAATTCTGGGTTCTCGCTTTATCATGAAAAAAGTGTATGTGAACGGGTATTTATATATATATCTCCAAGATCTCCTCTTAATGTCTAATATATAAATATATATTTACACACACACACACACACACACACACACAAACACACACACACACACACACACACACACATATATGTAGAAGTTATAAAATATATATGACGATTAAGCTACACTGAATATTCCGCGTTTCATCCACTCTAGGACTCTTCAGGCTTATGCGCGAATTTTGTGGTTGTTTGTCGTTTTTATATACGCACCTTCTATTGAGATTTTAGTTAGCCAATCAGCTTCCTAGTATCCACCTCGCCCTTCCTATCAGCCAATTTGACCTCTGGTTGACCTGTTCTTTTGTGTGTGCTCTAGGTCAAATTGGCTGATAGGAAGGGCGTAATGGATACTAGAAAGCTGATTGGTTAACTAAAATCTCAATAGAAGGTGCGTATATAAAAACGACAGACAACAACAAAGTTCGCGCATAAGCCCGAAGAGTCCTAGAGTGGATAAAAAGCGGAATATTTAGTGTAGCTTAATCGCCATATATATTT
This sequence comes from Euprymna scolopes, assembly GCF_053919585.1. NCBI lineage: Eukaryota > Metazoa > Mollusca > Cephalopoda > Sepiida > Sepiolidae > Euprymna > Euprymna scolopes. Next base: position 29,324,605 of record NC_136512.1, on the reverse strand, counting down.
TATAACTTACTAATTAGCTCTACCTACGTATTGAGCACTTTTGGAGTAAATACTTAAGTTTACGCATAAATTTATACTTTCGTATATTAATTTTATGTGAGTAAATGAAGTAGTCCTATATATATATATATATATATATATATATATATATATATATATATATATATATATTGCAGTTATGAAGTAAAGACTTTTATTAATCGTGATTAAAAGTAAAATACTGAATGACAGAGAAATTAATTAAATTGTGCCCTGTCGTAACTCATGATTCCACAACCTCTTTAGAAACCAAATACCAAAATAAATTAGTTAAATATATGAAAAGTAGTGTGCTTCACTCTAGCATAGTTATTGAGATTAGACCCTCAGGATCTATCCGCCCAAGATTATACGGTTCATCTAAAACTCACAAAGCGGGTATCCTTTTAAGTCCCATTTTATCTATGCTAGTGCGATCACAGCATAAAGTTGCAAAATGTATCTTAAATATTTTACGACCAATATTAGAACATTACAGTAAATACTGTCTTAAAGATTCGTTTTATTTTGCGGACTTTATTAAAATAAGTCTAAAGTTGTTAATAAATTTATGTGTTCTTATGACATTAGCAACTTGTTTACTTGTGTCCCGATTTTAGAGATTTGATATATCTGTACAGGTTTTTTATATCGTAGCCAGAAATCGCCTCCTCACATTTCTGAAAACAGATTTGTGGAGCTGTTGAAATGTGCCACTACATCTGTTGAGTTTAGTTTCAACGATGTAATTTGTCGGAAAATAGAATGTGTCCGTCGGATAAATCATTGGACCGATCATGGCGAATATTTCCATAGGTTTCCATGAAGCGCAATTACTTTCTGGATCCATGAAACCTTTAGGCTATTTTCGATATGCGGACGATACAATGGAATAATGTTGCCATATCTGGGCAGGAGCTGCTAAAAACAGCCTATCCTGCCTTGACAGAGTACAAAATAGACTTCGTGGCTTAGTGGGGGATGCCCCTGTTCTCTACCCTGCAACCTCTCTCCCACAGAAGAGACGTTGCGAGCCTATCCTTGTTTTATCGTTATTTCCATGGCAGGTGCTCATCTGAACTCCAATCTCTGGTCCCCCCTCGCCAATCTTTCACGAAAAACACCCGTCTAGCTGAATCCACTGTGAAAAATTTCCCCCACTCTATATCTGTGCCTAAATCAAAACGCGGATTCCATGAACAAAGCTTCTTTCTTAGAACTGCACGCCTGTGGAACTCTGTTCCGTCTGCCTGCTTCCCACCGGACTACAACTTGGATGTCTTCAAGTCCAATGTTAACAAATTCCTAATGAACCGCCCCCTTAAGTAAACACTTCATCAAATCTCCACACTAACGTAATGTACTTGCAATAACCCTTATCCCTGAGTGGCTTCCGGGCCTTGATAAGTGGTGATCACTGTGTAAAAAAAAAAACAAAAAACAAAAAAACAAAAAACAAAAAAAAAAAAATTTTGTATCTTCAATAACTAAACGGAGGCAAATATTTTTTTTCCTTCTTACTCAATAAAATGCATCCCGCGTTAAAATATACTTATGAAGGAGAGTGTAACTCGTCCATGGCCTTCCTTGACGTATTGCTAAGAAAAACGCCATCTATTTGACTTACATCAATATATCGCAAATCCACATTTGTGGGACTGTATACATGCTGAGATTCATTTTGCCCCTCTCCCTCAAAACGTTTGATCAATTTAATTTGGACCCTAACACATTGTGCCCTGTTCAAAATCAAAATTGAATGAAGAATTTAAAATGATTACTGATACCCTATCCATGAATGGGTATCATGTTGATGTGATTAGGTCAATTATGTAAAGAGTAACTGAATGTCATATATATATATATATATATATATATATATATATATATATATATATATATATATATATATATATATATATATGTGTGTGTGTGTGTGTGTGTGTGTGTGTGTGTGTGTGTGTTTCATTGAACTGCAGGGATAATTCTGGTATATTTCTCTTGTGATCCGTTTTTTTTTCAATTTGGCGGGTTAATGTTCGAAAGCTGTGCTTGAGTATGAAAAGAAATTTGCCAAAGTCGCGAACGTCTTCGAATTCCATGTGTCGTCTTCAGGCGACTGTTGAATTAAAAAAATTGCGTTTAAAGAAGTTATCGAAAGAGTCGATAAAAATCATTCAAAATCGTTAAGCGTGCTCTCTCCTTTCAGATTCACTAAACGCAATTTTTTTTTAATTCATCACTCGCCCGAAGACGACTCATAGAAATCGAAAGCGTTCGCGACAATGGCAAATTTCTTTTTTCCACTCGAACAGAAAGTTCGAAAATTGGTCCGCCAAATGGAAAAAAACCCGGATCGCAAAAGAAACAAACAGGAATTATACCTACTGTTCAATGAAACACACACACACACACACACACACACACACACACACACACACACACACACACACACACACACACACACACATATATACATATGTATTCAGAATGTGAGAGATTATATAATTGTCTCTATAATCAAACAACATCGCAGCTCACAAGAGCCATGACAGCCAACAAACTGAAAGTCCACGATTCGAATTTTGCCCTCAGTTGGGCTCATCAGTTAGACATATCTGAGCCCATGTTTCGAAATGGAAACATATATATATATATATATATATATATATATATATATATACATTTATATATGTATAATAAGTTATGAAAATATATATGGCAATTAAGCTACAAAATATTCCGCGTTTCATTCTCGTGAGAATTCGTCAGGCTTATGCGAAAAGTTGTGGCGCGTCTATATATACGTACATGCTATTAAATTGTCTAGTTAGCCAATCAGCTTCCTAGTTGCCATCACGCCCATCCTAATCAGCCAATCGATGGACACTTACAGGACAAAGATACAGTTAACATCCGGTTCACCCCTTTTCTTTGCGTGTTTATGGGAAGTGTATATATCCTTTTGTCGTAGCATTGGATCTCTCTCTCTCTCACTCTCTCTCTATCTCTCTCTTTCTATATATATATATATATACATACATACATACATATGCATATATATATATATATATATATATATATATATATATATATATATATATATATAAACGTAAAATGGAAGGAAGAAACAAAATGGTCGGCGATCCGTCTGTTCCGTGGTTCTGGTTTAAGAGATTTTAGGTTTGAATATACTTATATTTTTCAGCTGTTTTCAAATGTGAATTATTTAATTTCGGCTTCCAGTTAATGTCGTGTAATGAGGATAGAACTATGGATCGGTTTGTCGCCTTCTTTTTGTAGTTATTGCATCCGTGAGTTAGTTGTAGGCTGCTTTTAATTGTTGTTAATAGAGTTAGTTGTAGGCTTTTAATTGTTGTTAATAGAGTTAGTTGTAGGCTGCTTTTAATTGTTGTTAATAGAGTTAGTTGTAGGCTTTTAATTGTTGTTAATAGAGTTAGTTGTAGGCTTTTAATTGTTGTTGATAGAGTTAGTTGAAGGCTGCTTTTAATTGTTGTTAATAGAGTTAGTTGTAGGCTGCTTTTAATTGTTGTTAATAGAGTTAGTTGTAGGCTTTTAATTGTTGTTGATAGAGTTAGTTGTAGGCTGCTTTTAATTGTTGTTAATAGAGTTAGTTGTAGGCTGCTTTTAATTGTTGTTAATAGAGTTAGTTGTAGGCTGCTTTTAATTGTTATTAATAGAGTTAGTTGTAGGCTGCTTTTAATTGTTGTTAATAGAGTTAGTTGTAGGCTGCTTTTAATTGTTGTTAATAGAGTTAGTTGTAGGCTGCTTTTAATTGTTGTTAATAGAGTTAGTTGTAGGCTGCTTTTAATTGTTGTTAATAGAGTTAGTTGTAGGCTGCTTTTAATTGTTATTAATAGAGTTAGTTGTAGGCTGCTTTTAATTGTTGTTAATAGAGTTAGTTGTAGGCTGCTTTTAATTGTTGTTAATAGAGTTAGTTGTAGACTGCTTTTAATTGTTGTTAATAGAGTTAGTTGTAGGCTGCTTTTAATTGTTGTTAATAGAGTTAGTTGTAGGCTGCTTTTAATTGTTGTTAATAGAGTTAGTTGTAGGCTGCTTTTAATTGTTATTAATAGAGTTAGTTGTAGGTTTTTAATTGTTGTTAATAGAGTTAGTTGTAGGCTGCTTTTAATTGTTATTAATAGGTTTCTAGATAATGTCGAGTCATCAGGAGAGAATTTTTAGATTAGAAATAAAAAGGAGAGTTTTTTGAATATCAATAAAAATCTTCCTCGCCCTATTTATTATTAAGCACTTTTACATAAACCTCGTCTAATTCTATTGGTTTTTATGTTTGAATATTATTAACTTGGATTTATACTAATTGTGTGTATTTTCATTTCAGCAACTATTCTTCAAAATAATGAAGATCTTTTGTTTTATTATAACTCTTTAAAGATTGTTTTGGTAATCTTTTAGGGTTAAAAAAATATATATGTTCCATAGGTGTCACAAACCTTTTCAATTCCGCGTCGGACCATCATTTTCGGGTGAGAGGCTAATGGACGATTAACCGAAGGAAACTGGAGAAGAATGTTTCTCTCTCTTTCACTCTTATATATATATATATATATATATATATATATATATATATATATATATATATATATATATATATATATATATATATATATATATATATTTATACACATTGTGTGTGTGTGTGTGTGTGTGTGTGTGTGTGTATGTGTGTGTTGGCATTTTTTGTGAGATACGCTAGTTAGACAAGCACGGTAAATGTGCTTTTTTAAAAGTAAATAATGATGTATTAAAAAAAATAATAATCACATAGATACACGCAAAAAAAAAGAAAAAAAGAAATAGAAAAAGGATGCGTATCTACAATATATGAGGTGCACTAATCAAGCTGCCTTAGTTCAAGGCGTCCGTCTCTTTATCAACTCCTGTATAGCTACGATGAAATGTAACACGACTTGGAGCAAAAAGCGTGCGTTCGTGAAAAAGCGACCCACGACGACGGTGGCGGTTACAATATTGAACGCGCATGCGAGTCAGCATTTGCTCTCACTGGTGAAAAAAAAAAAAAAAAATTGTCATGTTTGCAATTTTCTCGGGATTTTGTGTGACTGTGAGAATGAGAGTAAACTGCAAGCTCGGCCTTTCTGTTTATATGCATCAACTACATCTTTATTTCTGTTTATATGCATCAACTACATCTTTATTTCTGTTTATATGCATCAACTACATCTTTAGTTCTGTTTATATGCATCAACTACATCTTTATTTCTGTTTATATGCATCAACTACATCTTTATTTCTGTTTATATGCATCAACTACATCTTTAGTTCTGTTTATATGCATCAACTACATCTTTATTTCTGTTTATATGCATCAACTACATCTTTAGTTCTGTTTATATGCATCAACTACATCTTTATTTCTGTTTATATGCATCAACTACATCTTTATTTCTGTTTATATGCATCAACTACATCTTTATTTCTGTTTATATGCATCAACTACATCTTTATTTCTGTTTATATGCATCAACTACATCTTTATTTCTGTTTATATGCATCAACTACATCTTTATTTCTGTTTATATGCATCAACTACATCTTTATTTCTGTTTATATGCATCAACTACATCTTTATTTCTGTTTATATGCATCAACTACATCTTTATTTCTGTTTATATGCATCAACTACATCTTTATTTCTGTTTATATGCATCAACTACATCTTTATTTCTGTTTATATGCATCAACTACATCTTTATTTCTGTTTATATGCATCAACTACATCTTTATTTCTGTTTATATGCATCAACTACATCTTTATTTCTGTTTATATGCATCAACTACATCTTTATTTCTGTTTATATGCATCAACTACATCTTTATTTCTGTTTATATGCATCAACTACATCTTTATTTCTGTTTATATGCATCAACTACATTTTTATTTCTGTTTATATGCATCAACTACATCTTTATTTCTGTTTATATGCATCAACTACATCTTTATTTCTGTTTATATGCATCAACTACATCTTTATTTCTGTTTATATGCATCAACTACATTTTTATTTCTGTTTATATGCATCAACTACATCTTTATTTCTGTTTATATGCATCAACTACATCTTTATTTCTGTTTATATGCATCAACTACATCTTTATTTCTGTTTATATGCATCAACTACATCTTTATTTCCTATTCATATAGAACTAGCTTAACGTCCGACGTGGCCCGTTGTGTATATAACATATTATATTAGACTTCTATGAATTTTCATCTTCTTGCAGCATCATATTTTCACCTTTTCCATCTAAGCAAAGAATTTCTGATTTTTCTAAAGAGTACATGCACTGAAAAGAGACGATATTGACATAATAATAATCGTTTGTTTCTGCATAACGGAAGAAATCTGTAAAAATTTACCGAAATTTATACATGCGAGTGGATGTGTTTTGCATGAAAAATAAATATTTGGATCTTGGAATGTAATTATACTATTATTCTTTTATATATGCTCTGCTATTCTGTTATTCTTTTATATATGCTCTGTTATTCTGTTATTCTGCTATTCTTTTATATATGCTCTGTTATTCTGTTATTCTGTTATTCTTTTATATATGCTCTGTTATTCTGTTATTCTGTTATTCTTTTATATATGCTCTGCTATTCTGTTATTCTTTTATATATGCTCTGTTATTCTGTTATTCTGCTATTCTTTTATATATGCTCTGTTATTCTGTTAT
>NC_136512.1:29272840-29312840 GCF_053919585.1 Euprymna scolopes | reverse complement strand
ATATTTTAAAAATAATATATATGCCGCTCTCCATTAAACACACACACACACACACACACACACACACACACACATATATATATTTCTGTTTGTGTATATATATATATATGCATATATATCTACAGATATAAAAATATCTATATGCAAATATATATATTATATGCATATATATATGCATATATTTCTATGTATATATATTCATATATATATATATATCTACAGATATAGAAATATCTCTCTATATATATACACACACACATGTTTCTGTGTGTATATATATATGCATATATATCTACAGATATAAAAATATCTATATACACACATATATATATTATATGCATATATATATATTTCTATGTATATATATTCATATATATATATATATATATCTACAGATATAAAAATATCTATATATATACACACACACGTTTCTGTGTGTGTATATATATATGCATATATATCTACAGATATAAAAATACCTATATGTAAATATATATATATATATATTATATGCATATATGAATGTATATATTACTATGTATATATATTCATATATATATCTACATATATAAAAATATCTATACACACACACACACACACCCACACACATGTTTCTGTGTGTATATATATATGCATATATATCTACAGATATGAAAATATCTATATACACACATATATATATTATATGCATATATATATATTTCTATGTATATATATTCATATATATATATATATATATATCTACAGATATAAAAATATCTATATACACACACATATGTTTATGTGTGTATATATATGCATATATATCTACAGATATAAAAATATCTATATGCAAATATATATATATATATTATATTCATATATATATATGTATATTTCTATGTATATATATTCATATATATATCTACAGATATAAAAAGATCCACACACACACACACACACACACATGTTTCTCTGCGTGTGTGTATATATGCATATATATCTACATATATAAAAAATATCTATATGCAAATATATGTATATTATATGCATATATATGCATATAGTTCTATGTATATATATTCATATACAGATATAAAAATATCTATATACACACGTATATGTATATATATTCATATACAGATATAAAAATATGTATACACACACATATGTTTCTGTGTGTGTATATATATGCATATATATCTACAGATATAAATCTATCTATATGCAAATATATATATTATATGCATATATATATGTATATATTTCTATGTATATATATTCATATATATATCTACCGATATAAAAGTATCTGTACACACACACAATATGTTTCTGTGTGTACATATATATGCATATATATCTACAGATATAAAAATATCTATATGCAAATATATATATTATATGCATATATATATATGTATATATTTCTATTTATATATATTCATATATATATCTACAGATATAAAAATATCTATACACACATGTTTCTGTGTGTGTATATATATATGCATATATATTTACAGATATAAAAATATCTATATGCAAATATATATATTATATGCATATATATGTATATATTTCTATGTATATATATTCATATATATATCTACAGATATAAAAATTTCTATACACACACATACACACACATATATGTTTCTGTGTTTGTATATATATATATGCATATATATCTACAGATATAAAAATATCTATATGCAAATATATATATTATATGCATATATATGTATATATATCTATGTATATATATTCATATATATATATATATCTACAGATATAAAAATCTCTCTCTCTATATATATATATACACACACGCACACACACATATGTATCGACGGATATATAAATATCTTTACACACACATATACACATTCGATCGATCTAATAATATCTAAAGTATGTAGCTGTCTATAAATTGCAGCAGAAATGTCGTAGTAACTGCATCATCGGTTAGCAAGCGAACATCGATGTTACAGTAAACGTACATCCGTCTTCTTCGCTGAGGCGCACACGTTTATTGATTTTATTAGCTTTAACTTTGTACGTTTCGAAAATCAGAAAAGAAAGTGGAAATCAGCTTAGGAAGATCGTATTGCGCCTTGTTATTCAGAGAATGGATTTTTTAAAACTTGTTTCTAAACAGCAACGCTTTTTATTTGTACCAATTGGCAAACACACGTATAAAGTCACAGCGAGGCAGCCATAGTGTTCGCTCCACACACGTACACATACGAAAACACACACGCACACACATATGCATATATTTGTTTATAATTATTCAAAAACTATAGTTTATAATGCTCGTTAGAGAAATTATAGTTGAGCCCTCATTAGAGAATTAAGAAAAAAAAACAGCTAACTTCAGTGCAAACGCAACATTTTGGCTCATTGAATATTTTTGGCTGTTTACTATGTAAAGAGTGTACTAAAGTACGTCTATTCAGTACGCCACGCTTCTGAAAATTGAAGGTTCAATTCTCAGTATGGTCGAAGCTCAAAATATAATTAAGAATTACTTAGGACTACAACCGAGTCATGGAATGAGAGCATTTTCAATGACCCCCACTTCGACCCCGACCCCGACCCCGACCCCGACCCCGACCCCGACTACGTGGATTAAATGAAGGGTTCTGTTTCGATTTCTGTGCAGATTCCCGGGTTCGACAGAAATATTCAGATCGACCTGAAGCAATTAGGAGATTACATCCACTCGAAATGACATTCCAGATGAGAACAATCATTCGAAGAATCAAAAGAATACGAATAATAAATCCTCAAAAGTTCATAAACGTCATCAAAATCTCAGAATGTTAGTCATCTTTAAAGAAATGTTAAAAATTAAAAAAATTTAAAAAATTAAATAATTAAAAAAATTAAAGAATTAAAAAATTAAAAATATTAAAAAAAAAAAATAACAAATAAAAAAAAAATATTAAACAATCTACTAAAGCGTTCTTGTTTGAGTTTGAGTCAAATCACCTTTCCTTATTTTCTCATCTACATATACCGTAGATGTATATATGTATGTGTGCATGTATAAAAATATTTAACCGATAAACTATTAAACTATAACGCTGGAATTAATAGAAACTAGTAATCATACACCACAGATGATTTCTAACGAGTAAACTTTATTGCGTGAATAGATTAATAACGCATAGAGAAATGTAAGTTGAAATACAAAATATTCATTTAATTTACTAATATAGTTTTATTACTTTTGCGCATGCGCAAAACCATTTATAGCTTGACGTCGTTTAATTTTTAATCTTTCTAATCGATCTGTCTAGCTCAAACGGTAGGGAACGCGGCTAGAGCACTAAATATTTTGCTTTTTATTCTAGCTGATGGCACCCAAGTAAATTTTTAAACATTTGAAATCAGTATATGTGCATACTATTCAATAACTCTGTAATAATAAATATTGTGGGTGCTCTTGGTTGGGCGAAGACTAGGGGAACCAACCCCAAAATCAATCACGACTGCCTTGTAGCCCCAATCACAGCAAAAGGCTAAGAGATGGGAACTCTGACTTCAAATCCTACTGCTGCCTTGCAGATTTCCTTAAAAGGCTATGGAACCTCATCCAGAAGTAAAAGGCGTAGTAGCGGACACGATAGGGCAACTGTCTAACTCACTGAGATTACTTTCGACCAGAAGCTGCAGTCTACTCTGCTGCCAGTCGTCGCGGGTTCGCTCCACTGGAAATGAGCATTGGAGGTGCAGAGGGTGTTTATCTGATGCGCAACAGATACTACACCTAAACTGCGCAAGCAAGTTAGGAGCCAATGTGGGAAGTCCTGTACCAAAGGATAAAGCACTGAGGCCCCGACTAGTCATCATCAAGGCTTACGCACTGCATGATGATGATGATGCTGCTGCTGCTGATGATGATGATGAATAAATACGAAATCTACTCGAATTGAAATATATTTAAGCGCACTTTACCACTAAACAAGACCGGACGAACCCGGCAAGTTCTAATATATGGTGATAAATCATTTTATTTTTACAGATATGATGTTAATTGATATCACATGAACTTCATTGGTGTTTCTGATTTACGATGGTTGTTCCAAAGGTAAGGCGTCCTTTTTCTACTCAAAATCTGAAACGTTGATTTTTGGGCTCAAATCAAGTTACAAAGTTAGATCCATGTTCAAGGAACCTATATCTAAAATTTCAAGTGTTTAGACCCAAAATTTGCGGAGGAGTTTGGTAGAGTTCTCAAAGGTCAACCGTTGAACTTTGCCCCCTTAACAGCCAAATTTCTATCCGAAAACCGATCACATAGATTTTCCCAAATCTCAGTACCCTGTATATCAAATTTCCAGTCTGTACACTTAAAATTGACAGAGTTACTGCGTAGAGAAATGTATACACACAGACAGACACACAGACACACTGATACACAGACGCGTTCACTTTTATAGATATAGCATGGGTGCTCGGCGTTGCGCGGGTATTTGGAGGTGTATGTTGAGCAAAAAAAAAAAATTAAATAAATAAAAGTGGTCAATTTTTTTAAATTTGACCACTACTATGACCCCTTAAACTGTATTGTTTCGGGTTCAAATTAAGTTATTATGTTAGACCCATGTCCAAGGAACATATATCTAAAATTTCAAGATTTTGACCCAAAATTGTCGGAGGTGTTTGGTAGAGTTCTCAAAGGTAAAATCGTTGAACTTTGACCCTTTAATTCCCAAATTTCTGGCTGAAAACAGATCAAATCGTTTTTCCCAAATCTCAGCGCTCTGTATATAAAATTTCGAGTCTGTAGACTTAAAATTGACAGAGTTATTGCGTAGGGAAATGTACACAGACAGACACACAGACAAACACACAGACACGTTCACTTTTATAGATATACTAGCATTTCAGCCCGGCGTTGCCCAGGTGTTTGGATGTGTATGTTGAGCAAAAAAAAAAAAAAAAGTGGTAGTAGGAAAGAAGCTCGAACCCATACTGCAAAGGAGGAAAAGAACGGCGGAAAAACCTGACATCCATGCTATTACGACCACCGCCAAACCGGAAGCGATATTTTTTTAAATTTAGGCTAGACAATCGAAAGGAGAGGGTGAATTTCCAAAATAATTGGCGAAAAAAAGTGACCCCCCCCTTGTAGAGAAGTGCCAAGTGTAAGGTGAAGATATTAACGTTTTTAGCCAATTTTTCGATATTTGTCGTCTGAAAGGTCGAACTTTGAAACGATAGTGATCTTGAGAAAATCCGTCGCCTCTGTCGAAAGTGTTGGGCAGACATGAAAACATACATACATACATACATACATACATTTATATATTGGTAACTAAAATTTTCGATCCAAAATACACTTTATGCAAAATTCCAAATGTTTAGACCAGAAATTGTCGAAGTAATTCGGTAGAGACCGCAGAGGTCAATTTTTTTAAAAACTTTGACCCCTATTATTACTCCTTAACATTTATCGATTTTGGCTCAAATCAAGTAATGGGTTTGTATTACTGTACACATAGATTCGAAAAAGTTGTCAAAAAACAAATATATAACAAATAAATGTTATCAAAGGCAAGATAAGTTACTTTTCTACCAAACTGGATATAATTTTCGTGTTTTTATTCAATTTAAAATGTTTATTCAGCTCGAAAAACATGCAGTATTTACCGATGTATTGGAAAATTCAAAATGTCGGCCGATTCTCTCGTTAACAGGGTAAGTTCAGGAAAAGGTGTTACAAATAATAAACTAGACAAAATACTATTAAAAACCACCGAATATATGTCAAGTTATGTCACGGTAACATATATTGAGCGAATTTCTAACAGTATTTTGTCTAGTTTATTATTTATTACACCTTTTTCCAAACTTACCGTGTTAAAGAGAGAATCGGCCCGCATTTTGAATTTTCCAATACATCGCTAAACACTGTATGTTTTTCGAGCTGAATAAACATGTTAAATTGAATAAAAACACGAAAATTATATCCAGTTTGGTAGAAAAGTAACATCTTGCCTTTGATAACATTTATTTGTTATATATTTGTTTTTGACAACTTTTTCGAATCTATGTGTACAGTAATACAAACCCCAAGTTATTAAGTTAGATCCATGTCCAAGGAACCTATATCAAAAATTTCAAGTGGTTAGACCCAAAATTTGTGGAGGAGTTTTGTAGAGTTCTCAAAGGTCAATCGTTGAATTTTGACCCCTTAACAGCCAAATTTCCGGCCGAAAACGGATTACCAATATTTTCCCAAATCTCAGTACCCTGTATATCAAATTTAGAGTCTGTAGGAAAATGTACACAGACAGACAGGCACACAGACAGACAGGCACACTTTCACTTTTATAAATATATAGATGGATAGACTAATAGATTAAACAAAAATATATACGTATACATAAATATACATGGAAACAATTTTTTGTTTGCTGTAAAGATTTTACGCAAATATTATGCAAGTATAAATCATGTAGAATATCTGCATGAATATAATTACACGTAATAGTTAACTCTAGATGATCATCCCATAAGAAAACCGAAAAAAAAACTAATAGGGAATTAATTAAAATGAATGCTTAAAAGAATATGCAAATTAGCTAGATCTTTTGCTAGTGACTGCATTTCCACAACCCATATATAAGAAAATTGTATTTTCTTTTTAAATAAATAGAAAAGAAGGGTTGTAATATGAATATCAATATAAACAAAAAGAAGAACGAATTTATAGGAAGATAGAAGATAGATAGATAGATAGATAGGAGTTAAAAGCAAGGAATAAAGATTGATTTATTTAGAAACTTATAATGCAAAGGTCAACATATTGATTTGGAACTTATATAGAACTTCAATAAAATAAGAAAATGACAACATAAAAATCTATATATACATACATATATAGATTTATTTATTTATTCGACGAGGATGATACATGAATCAGGGATGTAGGATAAGTCAGAACTCTTCATATCGTGGTATTTCGAAGTCTAATGCTTCTCATCAAAAGAGGAGAGAAGATGCTGTGGGTAACAGAATAGGGATGCGACGTCTAGCGATAGTTACATTAGGAGCGAAATAAAATATTGATGCCGTTTGGGGAAACTAAATTGATCTGTGATATAGGAGGAGTATAGCTTTTATCATATAATGCAGGTAGGTGTATAGAATATCTGTAATGGTGGGTTTTGATATATGTTGTAGGCAATGTGCGCGATTAAACTCTCGGGAAGAATATAGGGTAAGTTAATTGAAAGAAGATGCTTATTCTTTCACATGTATTAAAGGGTTTAAGCTATGGATTGGTTGGTTGTTTTTGTTTTACGGCATATCAACCCTTTTCGGGTTATTTGATGCCGAATCCAAAGATTTTGAAGAAAAATTTTTTTTTTAATAAAATATATTTGTTGTTTTCACGTCGGTTTCTATTTAACCCATAGTTGGGATCCTAACAGGTACTACCACTCCGGGTCAGAGTGGACCTGGGAGCAATGGTAATTAAAGGGTGGCTCCACACTCCCCAAAGCCCACAAGCTGGGGCCTCACCACTGGATATAGTTTAAGGTCATATATCCAGGACTCCCATTGAGGGACAGTCGGCGTATTCTAATGCCCCACCGACAGGGCCGTTTAAGCTATGGAAGAGGTTCACTTGAAATAGGGGATGTATGCTATGTCGGTATATTTTAGAAGCTATCGGAAATTATAACTTAGAATTTAATTGAGGTATAAATTATAAGAATAATATTAAAATAAAATGTTACTTCAAGGTCGTTTAAAAATGGATATGAGATTCTCGCTACGAAGTTCATGTTGAGTTGCCCCCCCCCACCTCCAAATAATCCAGTTCTACACCATTTATACCACTAACTCGCTAACTATTAATAAGCTGTTATCCCCATGACCACCCTACATTTATTAACACTCATCCTCGAGTGGTCTTTGGGCTTTGATAAATGGTGACTCCCATGTAAAAAACAAATATCTAAACAATGGCTCTAATTGATGTCCAAATAAAATCTCTCTTATATCTGTTTTTCTTATTTAGGATCTCTTATATCCGGGTTACACTGTATATAAAAACGACATTTTTGCACCAACCTAATATTTAACATTCATAAAATAATACACTGTATATAAAAACGACATTTTTGCACCAACCTAATATTTAACATTCATAAAATAATACACTGTATATAAAAACGACATTTTTGCACCAACCTAATATTTAACATTCATAAAATAATACACTGTATATAAAAACGACATTTTTGCACCAACCTAATATTTAACATTCATAAAATAATACACTGTATATAAAAACGACATTTTTGCACCAACCTAATATTTAACATTCATAAAATAATACACTGTATATAAAAACGACATTTTTGCACCAACCTAATATTTAACATTCATAAAATAATACACTGTATATAAAAACGACATTTTTGCACCAACCTAATATTTAACATTCATAAAATAATACACTGTATATAAAAACGACATTTTTGCACCAACCTAATATTTAACATTCATAAAATAATACACTGTATATAAAAACGACATTTTTGCACCAACCTAATATTTAACATTCATAAAATAATACACTGTATATAAAAACGACATTTTTGCACCAACCTAATATTTAACATTCATAAAATAATACACTGTATATAAAAACGACATTTTTGCACCAACCTAATATTTAACATTCATAAAATAATATACTGTATATAAAAACGACATTTTTGCACCAACCTAATATTTAACATTCATAAAATAATATACTAATCAGTTTATAAACACTTTTACACTGTGCCTGCAATTTTACTAATATAGATATTTTTGTTTCACTAGAAAGAAAATAATGATTATATGGATAATTGTAAAAGTATGTACTTTTATTTTCTATAAAGATAAATAATTCTAATTCTGAGGGGATAAATTATACGGGATACAAGAACGAATTTATTTTTTACCTGAATAAGATAGAGAATAAACAGAGGGTAGACTTAGGGGATAAAAATACAAAGCAATATCGGATAAATATATATATATAAGAATATAAGAATTAAGGAGTATTATTATTAAATAATAAAAAATATCAGAAATAAAAGTTATTAAATATAGGAGAATAACGAATAGATTAAAAATAATAATAAAATATATAAAGAGCCAAATCAAAAAATTAAATCAAATAAAATGAAAATACAACAATAACGAAAATTTTACTGTAGGAGAAAGTTCTTAAAGGCAGAGGAGTAAAGATGTTATCCAAAGTTTTTAGGTCCTTATTGAGTATAACGCAGTGTCGAAATATTTTTTAAAAATTATTCACAAAAAAAACAAAAAAACAAAAAAACCCAGAAATTCCTCTGTGAGAAATTCTTTCACCACCCAGTTTGAATAGTGATTAAAGGAAACGTGTTGCGGTTGGTGATGAAAATGTTGAAGTGTTTTAGCATTTTAAAACTTGGAACGAGTATATAATGAATGGATATTATCTCACTTTTTCGGGGAAAAATAGTTTGAAACGACAATTACTTTCAGGGTGTATTTAAGGATTCAAAATTTCTCACGTCCGGAGTATAAATACTACAATACGTTGGTCTTTAGTTGATGATATAGGTATTTCTGAGTTCAAATTGTGAATTCTCCCTCCACCACCACCAAAAAAAAAAAAAAAAAAAAAAAAAAAAGAAGAAGATCCAAGTAATGTTATAATTCCTTCTCGGAGTAATTCTTTGTTGTACATATGAGGATACCAAAAGGATTAGACTTCGAAATACCATGGTATAAAGAGTTCTAACTTATCCTACGCCCTAATTGATCCATCACTCGTATTGGATAAATGAATAAATCTATATACGTTAGTATATATTTTATATTGTCATTTTCTAATTTTATTAACACTATACATAATTATATATATATATATATATATATATATATATATATATATATATAATTATAAAACTCAAATGACCTTGTAACGAGTGATGTAACCCACTTTCTGGTTTACGACATCCGGTTTCGCATGCGCGCATGAACATTAACCCATAGCAACATAAACAAATAAACACAAATCGCTTCTTTTGCAGATTTTGACCTGCGCACTGAAATATTAACGTTATTATTTCGAAATAATTATCTAATATGGGAAGGATGAGGATGTTTTGCAACTATTCTGTATTACAAGTATACTGTCGCAATTTTCTTACAAATAAATCAACTTTGACCCGTTGACAACGTATTGTTTTACTGTGTACGTTTTCAGCGTCCAACTGTTTTTTTTTCGCGTTTAAATTATCTAAATAATTGTAAATACTTTCTGCATGTTTTTATATCGTTCATTTCCGTATTTCGTTTAAGTTATTTTAACGCAATTTTCTTACAAATAAATCTACTTTAACCTTTGACAACCATGAGAACATTTTACAATACCTATGAGTATGGCAAACCAATTATAATTCAATGGCTGTAAGTTTTTTTTTTTCAGAATAAACAATTATAAACAGAACAACTAATAGAAATCTATATTCTTTTTTCATTTTTAATTTTTTCATTTAATATATTTTAATATACTTTCATAGAAATGTTACTGCTATATCACAAAAATATTTTCTTTACGTCACAAGTGTTACGCTCATGCATTAATAGCTAATATAACATACTGACCCAACGGGTCACTGTAATATATATATATATATATATATATATATATATATATATAATCTTGAAAGTTTTTTTAACCTTTAAAACTATATAAAAAATCTTATTTAGGGTTTATATTTTTATCTTTCGTTGGAAAGCTATTTAGTCATATATATATATATATATATATATATATATATATATATATATATATATATATATGTATACCCGACATACGTATATACATATATATATATATATACATATACATATATATATATATATATATATATATAATCTTGAAAGTTATTTTAACCTTTAAAACTATATAAAAATGTTATTTAGGGTTTATATTTTTATCTTTCGTTGGAAAGCTATTTATATATATATATATATATATATATATATATATATGTATACCCGACATACGTATATACATATATATATATATACATATACATATATACATATATATATATATATATATATATATATACTTGCATTTACTTACATACTTACTTACTTATTTACTTATATATTTGTTTTATCCAGAATTTGCAGATACCGGCCTTTCTCTCCCCTCTAATTTGTTTAAAAAATTTGTTATTTATTTACTTATTTATTCATCTATTTACTTATATGTATGTATATGTGTGCGCGTGTGTGTAGGTGTGGGTGTTTGTTGTGTATATATATATATATATATATATGTAATTGTATGTATTCATATATATGTATGTATGTTTGTATTTACATGTGTATGTATTTATTTTATATTTCTTCTTATTTCATTTGGTTTCTTTCAAATACTCCTGATGATAATTTAATTCTTAAATAATAACGTGTACATTTCAGTTGACCTCTCCTTTGCTTAAAATGTTTGCGCCTTTAACGTCATCTTGTTTGGGTCATTTTGACATTGGTTTTTCTATTTTAAATTACTTCCAATCACCTTTTTTTTCTTTCCCCCTTCTTCTTCGTCTTTACTCATTTTCCTTAATTCAGCCTTGCCTCGACAATCGAGCTGGATATTTCTTTCATTCTTTTTTTACGCAAATTTTATCTTTCTTTTAATAATGTATTGGAATTATTTCCCTTTTCCTTGCACCCATTTGTGAATTATTCCACGGATTTCTGCCTTTTTGGATTAATTTGGATCATCTTCCAATTACGCGATTCCCTTGGATTTTACTCGTGCTAATGGAAATTTAACTAACTTTCTTGGATTCTGCATCTTTGGATTTTACCGTCATTGGATATTTTACCCTTCACCAGACTGCAATCACTTTTTTTTTTATTCACCCTATTCCCTTTGCTTCACTTTTTGCTATCAAGTAAGATCTATGACTTACTTGTAGTTTCATTAAATACTTTTGCAAGCAAAATCCGATCCCGCATTTTGCTAAATCCTTCCCTCTGATGAGAAGATGAGAAAGAAAGTATTTCTTCGGAACTCCGCGGATTAATGACTATCTACTTATTTAGTTTTTCCTTTTAAAATTAAACATGTTTTTAACTCTTTTTCAAGGTGTTTTTAACACGTTTTATTAACTACTTGTTCTTATTATAAGCTCTATCTCATATTTGGTTTTATCGAGCTTTTTACATTTGGTTGAGATTACTTTATAAATATTAATTCTTTAATATTTATAATATACTTTAGTTTTGCCATCTTGGATCATTTTGGTAAACTTCTTATATATATATATATATATATATATATATATATATATATATATATATATATATATATATATATATATATATATGCGCGTCTGGGCACTGTGTTTCAAATACCATGTCATGTTTCATTGTTTGATAATCCAGCCTGTGTAGCATTTAATTCAAACGCGAACGTGTGTGTGCATTTTTCGACCGATTTTGTTCGCGATATAAAATTGCCGAGTCACTCTCTCTCTCTCTCTCTCTCTCTCTCTCTCACTCTCTGCCTTCCTCTTTTTCTCTTTTCTGGTTTCGTTCGAGATTCATTCACACGGAACTGAATCTCGGTCAGCAAGTGTACCAAAGCGAAACACTTGTAAAATCCAAGAGATGAGGGTGCACTGCATTACAAATAAGAGTGCGATTAAGGGACGGGGTAAGGTAGCGTGGAGTGATGGGTTCGATAAAACTCTCACGGGTTCAAATCACGTGATAGGAGAGAAGCGAGACCGAAGGTTAGGAAGAAAAGAACGAGACCGAAAAAAGATCATGTTCGTACCTTGTACATAACGTCATCCCCCCCACACCCCAACGAATCAACGGAGATTAGATCATCCCTGCAATGACCCGGTCTCTGTTGATTTTGAGGTGGGCGTGTTAGTTCTGTGCAGTTCTAGGAGGTCCACCCTCCGAGGCTTTGTCTTCTCTCTTTGAGAAAGGGGTTAGTTTATTGCTAATCGCCTGAGGCGCCCTCACCGGAAATGTCGACTGGGCTGCCCAGTCACTTTTTGGAGGTCAAAGTACCTCTCCTCGAGGGCGCCGACTTCTGAATTTTACTTTACGAACCTGGTGTCTATGTTCTTGGAGTGGGAGGGAACTGGAGTTTATATATATATATATATATATATATATATATATATATATATATATATATATATATATATATATAATGTGTGTGTGTGTGTGTGTGTAGATGTTATTTGTTCTTCTTTCAATTATTTATACGAGATTGCATTTTTACCTAACTGCAAGTTGGGAATAATTTGATCAATTTGGTACCTCCAAATGAGGAGCAGTATATGTATTGTTAAAATATAATCATCCAATGATACATGTTTCGTCGTCTACGACTCATCAGAGTGGCTGTATCTAGCGATGAGTCGTAGACGACGAAACACGTGTCAGTGGATACTTTTGGAAAAAAAAAAGATTCCAACAGAGTGTTCTATCATAAGAAAAAATTCCAAAAATAAGAGCTTATTATTTATATTTTTATGTTCATCTTAAGTTTCTGAAAATAAAAATATAATAAATATATATACAGTATTGTTTTGCTGTATTACAGCTCAGTCTAGCCAGGGATTGGCCCTACAGCCATCTAGTTATAGTCGGCAGTTCTAACCTGTAAAGTACCTCATCAAAGTCACATTTATATAGACACTCGCCTATCGCTTTTACAGTGCTCGACTTGCTTGTTTATTTACAAACAAATAAAGAGCTTTGTGTTAACGCTAATTAAGCAACGGGTTAAATCATTTTACGACAGTACTCTACACAAGGAGGAGGGCTTTGAAAACTGAGTGTGCAATAGCCTGACGAATCATCACGAGATTGAAACGCGGTCTAGCTTAATTGCCATACTTCGATTGAAAGATTGAAATTCGGTTTAGCTTAATTGCCATATATATCTTCATAACTTACTGTATATATACGTCTATATATTCTTGCGCAAACACACACACACACACACACACAAACACACACACACACACACACAAACACGCACACACACACAAACACGCACACACACATACATACAAACGCACACACATATATATATTTATGTATATTTGAGGTTGCTATTTTTCAAAAGTAGGGTAACCAGTGAAATATAACGAGGTTAATACAAGAGTGCTCAATACGGAAGTTGAGCAAGTTATATTTTCAATTTGTCTTTACATAAGCAGTAATTTGTTGCTACACAGTCATGAGTATGTTTCGGTTTTCTCGTGTTTAGTAACTAGAGACCTCATCAGGCAACAACGCTTTTATTCAAAAGTGGAACTCTTCTTGCTTTTTACTAAAAACTAGAAGACCAAAACATGCTCATGACTGTGTAGCTACAAATTACTGCTTATGTAAAGACAAATTGAAAATATATAGATGTATATATACGTATGTATACAGGGGGTGCCTTTAATAAGTTTCGAACTTGATGATATAGGCCTCATCAGCATTACTCGTAAAGTTTTTCACCGGTTTGGACCGGCATCTTCAGCGAGGGTAAGTGGAACAATGGAGAGAGAGAGAGAGAGAGAGAGAGAGAGAGAGAGAGAGAGAGAGAGAGAGAGAGAGGACGGACAGCGGAAAGTTTATAAGTAGTACATGGAAGTCTGCGGCTGGTAGATCCGGTATAAGCATGGGTTCGCCGGTGAAAACGTTACAAGTAATTTTTATGGAACCTATATCAACAATTTCGACTTAAAGATAAAAAAAACATAAGAAAAATGGGGAAAAATGTATAATCAAACAGACGCTTTCTGTTCCCTTCAATATTATTTGTTGAAATGAAAAAAATATGTGTGTGTGTGTGTGTATATATATATATATATATATATATATATATATATATATATATATATATATATATATAAGGTGTATATATTATTCCTTAATTGGAATTCATTTTTGAGATGAGCATTATATATATTAATTTATTGTTATTTCGGACTACTATTCTCATCTTTATTATTAATATATATAATGCTCATCTCAAAAATGAATTCCAATCAAGGAATAATATATATACCAATCGGTACGGACCTGACTATGGAAGATCAGATAATAAATAAAAACGTGGATTTATAAGATCAAAGAATCCAACCTTGATCGCCCTTCGGGGCCCGTGGCGCAGTTGATAGAGACGTTGAATGTCTACAGTTCCAGATGAACATTGTCTGAAGATAGCGGTTTCAATCCCACCCAAAGCGTGCCAGAGGTTTACTTGGGCAAAAATGTGGTGAGACGACAACAACTACGGATGGCAGTGATGGCTGAGAATGCAGTTAGGAGATTCGAAGTTCCTATCCGTCGCGGTTACCACCTGCCGAAGGCCAGAGGAATTAGTTGGTCGAAACGTTGTGAATAAACAAACCAATAAAATATGAAAAACAACAACTAATAAAGATGAGAATAGTAGTCCGAAATAAAAATAAATTAATATATATAAGGTGTCTTCAATAAGTTTCCAGACGGTTTTCGTATGGCCACTTTAATTGATATTTCACGCATGAAACTGTAGCCCCCCCCTTATAAATAATCTCCTCTGGCTGCAATGCACCTGTTGTACCATTGAAGGCGCCGCGTATATTGTATGAAAATATATCCATGGCAAGCAAGCAAAGGAGAGGCGTCCATGTTTCATCATAACAGGACATTTTCAGAAAACTATCAGGAAATATAGACATCTTTGTGTAAATTGGCATAGTTATGTCTCCAGGGATGAAACATGGATGCATCTGTGGAAATACTTATATGTGTTCTGCTACTAGGCTTTGTTTATTATTGAATATTTATGAAGCAAATCTGAAATATATTATTATAACAAAATATATTATATTAGCTTATAATATTGCATGAAATGATAAAAATATAAAAAAAATGGACTCTATCGTCGAATCCCAACGGACTAGGTTCAGACAAGTTGTCCGAAATTCCAACAAATAATTTGTTTGTAGTGCTGCAGACTTTGTGTAGAATCATTCACACTTTTTGAAAGCACTGCTTAACTCAGTCGGTGCAAAAATTGCTACAAGACAAAGCACATAGGACACACCAGAGCTTTAAATCAAAAGTTCTTTTTCTTTAGATGCATGTATAAATGAAAACTATGGGTACATCACCCCCAGTTGATCTTAAACTAGCCCCCAGACACAAAACTGAAAATTTCTACGTCCCGCTGCCTAGTATTCTCAAATGATCACCCATCTGGTATTGACCATACTCATTGTTGCTTAACTGCGGTGATCGAACATAGTTTTGTTGTATATCACGTAGTTGTATTGTAGATATCACACACACACACACACACACACACACACACACGAAAAACACA
This sequence comes from Euprymna scolopes, assembly GCF_053919585.1. Lineage (NCBI taxonomy): Eukaryota > Metazoa > Mollusca > Cephalopoda > Sepiida > Sepiolidae > Euprymna > Euprymna scolopes. The sequence goes on along the minus strand of NC_136512.1, from coordinate 29,296,432 downwards.
CACATATTACATATATATGGCATATATATGATATACAATAGGATATATACATATATATATGATATATATATACATACACACACAAACACACACACACACACACACACATATATATATATGAGGTAAAAGGTATTAAAGAGTGATAACTTATGAATTTAAACATTTTATTAAGAGTGCTCAATAAAACTGAGCAAGATATATTTTTTATTAATACGAACAGTTTTACATTGTCGCGACACTGGACATGCTATGTTTCGGACAAATAGTCGGTTAAAACTTAATGCTTAAATAATTGTTGCTTTTTACAGAAGAAAACATTCCTTCTGTAGAAAGAAACCATTTACTAAGTCACCTGCCGAGAACTTGTGGTTTTAATCGACCATTTGTCCGGAATATTAGCATGTCCAGTGTCGCGATCATGCCAATTTGGTATATATATATATATATATATATGTATGTATATATGTATATATTTTTTGAATATATATATGCTTATATATATATATATATATATATATATATATATATATATATATATATATATATATATATATATATACCTATTTACTATGCCTCCCCACGGGACAGAGTTAGACACCAGGGTCGTTTTTTAACATGGAGAAAAGGTACAAAAATAAAAATTGTCTCAGTCGTGAAGGATTTCTCCTCCACTGAAAGAGAACAAGAAATAGAAGTGCAGCATCTGAAGAACAGATGGTATTTATTTGCTCCCCCACTGAGCAAATTAGGCACAAGGCCGTTTTTAATGTGAGGTAAAAACCAGCTCCCCAAAAAGGGGGCACTCTGGTTACCAAAAATAATAATTGTCCCAGTATAGAGGGTTTCCCCTCCATTGACTGGTACAAATTATCTTAAGTGCAGCATCTGAAGAACAGATACTACACTTTGATCTTGATTAAAAGGTCAAGAGTAATGTGTATATATGTATATATATGTATATATATCTATATCTATATATATGCATATATATATGCATATATATATGCATATATATGCATATATATATATATATATATATATATATATATATATATATATATATATTTTACTTTTTTAAAGGTTAAAAACTTCCAAGACTATATATATATATATATATATATATATATATATATATATATATATATATATATATATATATATATATATACTCCATTTACTCACATAAATTAATATATGAAAGTATAAATTTATGTGTAAACTTTAAGTGTTTACTTCAAAAGTGCTCAATACGTAGGTGGAGCTAGTTAGTAATTTATAAAATATACGCGTTTTAGTTTAAATAAGTCTAAGCATCTCTCTAAGAAGCTTCGTCCGTCAGTTACTTAACTATGACTCCCCCAAATGTGGCACTCTGGACCGGAAGAAAAATAAGATTTGCCTCATTCTCAACGTACTTCTCATTTACTGACCGAAGACAGAATAGTCTACGTTTCGTGTAGTATTTGAACAGGTACTACTCTTGATTCTAGGCGTTCTTGGAGTTGATGAGTTGAGGGATGCAGACAGAGCACGTGTATACAGAGAGAGAGAGAGAGAGAGAGAGAGAGAGAGAGAGAGAGAGAGAGAGAGGGAGGCAGAGAGAGAGAGAGAGGGTGGGGAGGGTGGGGAGGGGAGAGGAGAAACCCTTCTTTTGCTTCTTCGCAATAATACCTAATGGTCGACTCGTACCTTTCGCGCTCAAGAACGACCAATCTGACGACGCAAAATATACAGTTTCTCTTTAGTGGTCTTCGAAACACTGTGCTGCTGCATTTTTAAAAAATTATTTTTTATATAATCCCTCCCGTTTTCAAATCAGGCTCTGACGTTTTTTTTTGTTTTTTTTTAAATATATTTCGGCTCATTAAAAATAACAAAAAAAACAAAAAAACAAAAGAACAAAAAAACAAAAAAACGAACATGCTATTTAAATCCATCGCTGCGGACATAGAGTTAGTGGTGAGTTTAATAAAAGACACCCCCCCCTTTAAAAAAAAAAAAACAATCCATGGGACTATCCCAAGAAAAACGCTCACTCTTTCTTTCTTCTTCTTTTTTTTTTAATTTTCTTATCATTTTATTCTGGCTGTGGATGGGGTATCCTGCCGGATACCAGGTATTCACACACATTCCAACCGAGAAAATGTTTTAAAAGATTCTAACCGCTTCTTCAAGTGAAATTGTGTGTATCTCTCATACCACTTGGTTCACCGGGTATATACGCCAAGTACTTTTTGAAATTCCGATTAGAGACGGAGTGATTTTTTCAAATTACTTTATTTTGTTTTTCCGTGTTACAAGGCTTGACCGTTTTCCAAGAGTTCCAAACGAACCTTAGAAAATATTGCAAGAAGACACGACTATTCCCCTCACCAAAAACAATACAGATAGTGTCACTGCTACTGCGACGAAGGCAACAATGATAAAACAACAAACAAGCAAACTAATAAAAAATAAAAACAAATAAAAAGACACGCAGATATTGTAGATTAACACCTTCAGCTACCCTCCTTCCAATGAGATACATCTTTTTAGGCGACTACGTGTAAACGCCCTGCAAAACTTTCCAGAAATAAAATTTTATTTGAATGGAAAAATTGCTTCAGATTTAAAATTGGACGGAGCAATTTCACCTATAAATTTAACGTAAGATGATCCCTTATTTCAGGGCCATTCTAGCATTTTCAGGCAGTTAACCAAATGTTAAAATTTATTTGGATCTGGGAGATAAATTCTACGGTTGCAACATTTTTTGGCGATTCTGTGTGAACACCCCCACAAAAAAACTTGGCAGATGTATTATTATTATTTTTTTTTAAATAAAAAGCAATTAGTTTAGAATTTGTGGTAGGGGACCAGTTTCACATATAAGCCTAACATAAAATGATCCCCATTTCCGGAGTATTGTAGCCTCTGAGGATAGTTAACCATTTTTTTGCGATGGGAGATAAATTCTGCATGGTTTTGCAAGGGTCTGCTTTGTTTCAGGTAATAACGTGTAGTTTTCGCCCTTGCCTCTCGAACTTAGGATTGGTGATTCAAATTTTTGTAAACTGCCATAAAAAGTTAGAATGAGGATTATTTCATTTTAAATTTATATACGAAACTATGTCCTCTCCTCGATTCTAAAATAATTATTCTATTTTCGTATTACATCGTATCCGTACCGATTTTATATTAAAGTTTCTGAATAGTTTTGAGATGAGGATTTATAAGTGGTACTATTTGAATTCTTCGGACTACTGGTCTCGTCTTAAGTGTTATTTTTCACAACATTTTCGCTCGATGTAACCGCCGACCTTCTTCAGGTATATCTTGTTGAACGCGGGAATCTTTCTGTCGAACTCGGGAATCTCTGTTGAACTCGGAAATCTGCACGGAAATTTCATGAGTCCGACAGAAAGATTCCCGAGTTTGACAGAAAAATTCCCAAGTGTGAGAAGATACGGCTGAAGAAGGTTGGAGGTTACCTAACCGGAAACGTTGCGAAAATAGCGCTCAAGATGAAATCAGAAGCCAGAATAATCGATGCCTCCGTTCAGTCTCAAGAGACAATGGACACCCCTGCAAGGGCAGCTGCACGTGTAATTGTGAGGCAAGGGTTGCGCAATCCACACCATACCTCTCCTGAATCGGCACTGTTTGGATCCAGTGACAAGGAGAGACCACAGACTGACTGGAAACAATGCCGAGATAAGCGAAGACTACACACAGTACCTGGAATTCCCAAATGGTCACCCATTTTAGTACTGACCTGGTTCAACGTTGCTTAACTTCAGTGATATAACGGGAACCGGTGTGTCAAGGTTATGCCGTAATCCAAATAATATGTCTAAAATAATTTGCTGTTTTTTTCTTTCCACAAAGTTTACCGGGATTTTCGGACGTAATCGCCTAAAAAACAAAAAATGGAATCTTATTTGTGTGTGTGTGTGTGGGGGGGATGATTTTTACTGCGGATGTTAATCTACAAATTTACCAATGCGGATTTCTACAGAAAGTTATTTTCTTGCTTCAGTTCCTTTTATAATCATATTTTGCTACTAAAAATACTACTCGATTTTTTTTTTCTGTATTTTAGTCTCATATATATCTTTATCTTTACTTTTTATATAGAATGAATATCGTGTGTGTGTGTGTGTGTGTGTGTGTATGTGTGTTTGTGTGTTTGTGTGTGCGCGCGCGTGTTTATTCTCTATTGACTTCTAAACTGCTGGGCCGATTTATTTTAAAATTTTACACAGATGTACTTTATGCGCCTGTCAGTGTTCTTAGATAGGTTTTCTATCGGAATGCCTTCAATAAGTATTGCTAATCAATAATCGAAAATAAAATTCAATGAAAGAAGGAACAAGCGATTTTTTTTTTACTAAAGTTAACGTCTTATACAGTCTAACAACACAAGTGCTTTTGAGAAGTTTTATTATCGCATTTAAAACTTTCATTCAAGCCATTATCACCGCACAAGTAGAAAGGCCCGGCATATAAAATCAACAGTAAGTCCTTTGATATGGCAGACGCGCGTTCGAAATGAATGTTTCTGTTTAGCGCACAATTGAACCATGATACTTGATATTTGGACTTGAAAATTTAATTCAAGCCATTATATGAAAATAATTATATAAAATCAACAGTAGGCTCTTTACACCTGCAATGTATTGTGGACTAAGTAAGTGCTGGCGTGGGTGAATTGAAAAAATGTACGAATTTACTATATATATATATATATATATATATATATATATATATATATATATAGTCATCCAGTCATCTACATACAGTACTGTTTCGCTAGCAGTGTCAGAAATTTCGTGAAAATAGTGAATAATTCCACCCCATCTTTCCAAGCTTATAACTCCTCGAAAAATGTAATTCAAGCCCTAATTTTTTTTTTCAATTAAAGGAGTAAGGACCAAGGTTTTATTTAAAAAAAAAACAAAACAAAACAATGTGTTTTTTTTTTTTTAAAAAGGTTTTAAACTTCGGACTTTACAGGTAAATTTCTAAAAAACTGATTTTTTTTTTGTTTTAAATTTGAATATATTATTTATTGACCTTTTCTCTTCAATTTGTGATATATAAACCTATTAAACATAAATTAATTATTTACTTTTTAATAGACATTTCAAAATGAGAGGCGTAAATTATTCGACCCCCTATCTTTCTAAGCTTATAACTCCTCGAAAAATGTAATTCAAGCCCTAATTTTTTTTTCAATTAAAGGAGCAAGGACCAAGGTTTCATTAAAAAAAAAAAAAAAGACAAAAAGAAAAAATGTGTTCTTATAAAATAAGGTTTTAAACTTCGGACTTTACAGGTAAATTTCTAAAAAACTGATTTTTTTTTTGTTTTAAATTTGAATATATTATTTATTGACCTTTTCTCTTCAATTTGTGATATATAAACCTATTAAACATAAATTAATTATTTACTTTTTAATAGACATTTCAAAATGGGGGGGGCGTGAAAATGGGGGGGCGTGAAAATGGGGGGGCGTGAATTTAAAAAAAACGTTTGTCTAAAATATTATATTCGGTTTATTGGAAAGAACATAAAATTTCACATTGACCCTGAAAATATCGTAAAAATAGAATCAATAGAAAAATTTTGATAGATTTTTAAAATTTAAAAATTTAAAAATATTGAGTTTAAAAATTGAAAAATATTGAGTTCGGAAAATTCATTACTGTTTTAAAAAAAAAATAAAAATATTTTTATTACTTTTAAAACAACTGTAATAGTTTATTTTGGAAGTATAATCCATAAAGAAAATAAATAACCCACTTTTAACAGAGAAATTACGAGATTTTTATATTGTATTCGCAGTTTCGTGTTAGGGGTGTCAAAAATTCCTACAAAAATTCTGATACTGCTACTGTTTCGCTGTTTCACAGCTCATCAGTGCATATATAGTCTTGGAAGTTTTTAACCTTTAAAACTATGCACAAAAAAAAACAACAAAAAAACTTTATCATTCGTTAGAAAACTATTTAGTCAGTAAGTCATTCAATCACCTGCAATCACTGCATCAACTTGCTCTCTCGAATTCACTATAGTACCAGTAATAATTTACTTTTTTAAGGGATCATCAGTTGTTTACCATGAAACACTGTTTCGGTGATTTAATACATACATACCGGGTTATATATATATATATATATATATATATATATATATATATATATATATATATATATATATCAGGATGTGAGAGATTATATATTATATATAATTATTTTCACAGCCCAACGCCGCAGCCCACAAAAGCTATGCCAGCCAATGAACCGGGTGTCTAAGACTTGTGGAGATGGGTGAAATTCAAGTTCTTCTTTAGAGGAGAAGTTTAATTTCGCCCATCGCCACTCATGGCGAATTTTCTCTCCTCAAAAATTCAAAAGGTGTTGAACCTTTTCAGTTTTTGCACCTTAATTTTTCTTGCCTGATGATATCTAATATGATTGAAACGGTCTGCACATCGTAGCAAGATATGACTGTATTTACATAAAAAAAATATAACTTGCTCTCTTATGATTGAGCACTCTCAACGACCCTTGTTGAAATTGAATTACTTTCAATTTTTGGATATCTTCCCACCGAAAAACTATATATATATATATATATATATATATATATATATATATATATATAAATATATATATATATATATATATATATATGTGTGTGTGTGTGTGTGTGTGTATATATATATATATACATACACACACACACACACACATATATATATATACACACACACACGCACACACACACACACACACACGTGTGTGTGTTCGTTCTTGGCTTTTCTCTTTTCTTTCTATAACTGCTTCTCTCTATCCATCTCCTTTGTTCTTGATATGTTAGGAAACTTTCTTCCTCTTTCTGTCTTATCTTTTTCTCTCTATTTACTTTAATTTTACTAAATTACCCCATGTTTCTAATTAACCACACACACACACACACACACATACACACACACACACACACACACATACACACACACATACACACACACACACACACACACACTCTCTCTCTCTCTCTTTCCTTTCTCTCGCTTTCTCTTTGTCACCTTTCCCTCTTTCCATTTCTTTCACTTCTTCTTCACTTTTCCCTCGTATTTTTTTCTTTTTAAATCTTTTTTCCGACTCACCGATATCTTGGAGATCTCATCCTCCCCCATCCCACTTTTACTCCATCTGTCTGTCTCTCTCTCTCTCTCTCCTTCTTAGTTTTTTATTTTTATTTTTTTTACATCTATCCTCGTTTAACTCCTTTCTCCTTTTCTTCCCCCACCCCCACCCCCACCCGCTTTCAATCTCTCACTCTTTGTCTCTCTTTTCCCGCCAAAGCGGACTCTAGTCGGACAGATGATAACGCGCACTTTCTATCCAACTCAGCCACGAATTGAATCCACTCTACGGACCTCTCCCGCTAGCAAGCCAACTATACTTCGACGCGCGCATGCGTGCATATACACGTATGCGTGCGTGTGTGCGTGCGTGTGTCCCAGTCGCCGTGTTCATTCAATCTCATTCGATCGGTTCTATCTCCGTCCTTCCTTCCCAGTTATCCGGCTATAAAAAGACGAATTCAATCTCTCTCTCTCTCTCTCTCTCTCTCTCTCTCTCTCTCTCTCTCTCTCTGCTTTTGACTGGAGGAAAGGCGAAGCTTAAATTTGATGTCTCACACTATATCCCTTTCTCCACACAACCCACAAACGCAACCCGTTATCTCCAAGAAATTGGGCCGGGTGGTAGCGAGGTCGCAGCACGAGGAGGAAGAAGGAGGAGGAGGAGGAAGAGTCGAAGACATAGTCTTATAAATATCCGTTGTTTATAAATTTTTCTTGACCCGTTTTCGGCTTCTCTTTATTTCTTCTTCTTTTCTGATTCGCTCGGATCTAGTCGTCTTCGATGGAAACGGTTTGCCGTGGTGGATATAGGCGCGGATCGTGAGGCCAGCACGCCGAGTTCGAATCTCGGTCGGCCCCACTGCATCATCTATATTATCTTTGTCTGTTTGTCCATTCAACTTTTTCTCGGAAACTACTGCGCTGATCTGGCTGTAATTTTGCCGGGCCCTCTATTATGATAACATGTAGCGAATTATGGTATTCGTTCTGTGCACAGTTAGGAATTAATAGAGATTGGTATTTAAGTTTCATTTTTTTCTCGGAAACTATATATATATATATATATATATATATATATATATATATATATATATATATATATATATATAGAGAGAGAGAGAGAGAGAGAGAGAGAGAATAAATGACAAAAAGTTATATTCCAAAATTCATGATGTTGACCATCTTATAATTTATACCTTTAATTCAGTTAACTTATACAATTCTTGACAGTATCTGTTTCGTAGCGCAAAATCAATTGTAGCGGAAAATTCAATATGGCATAATGGAAAAATATAAAGGTATTTGCGGCTTCTCTTCCAATTTTCGCATTTTAATCAGGTCCAATCATACTTCAATTCCTTTTGACGGATTGATTGTTGCTATTTCTTCTGATGAGTTAAGGGCATAATATATTCACTGATTGATATAATAATTAAATGATTGATTTTGCGCTACGAAACAGATACTGTCTAGAATTGTATAAGTCAATTGAATCAAAGGAATAAATTATAAGATGGGCAAAATTAAGTTTGCTAGTTTGGATTATCTTTGTGAACTTGACTTATACAATTCTTGACAGTATCTGTTTCGTAGCGTAAAATCAATGACTTAATTATTACATACTATAACTTTTTGTCATTTATTCTGTATATTGCTCTGTAATTACATTGAGCTTCTTAAATAAGGATTGATATATATTATAAGAAAATATATATATATATTTCTACAGAAATACACACACACACACACACACACACACATATATATATATAAATATAATGAAAATAATAATTATTGTTAAGTTTACAAAAATAATCCAAAATAACAAACTAAAAATATATTATAAATATTAAAGACTTAATATTAATAGGAAATAGAGCTTATAATAAGAACAATGAATTCATAAAACATGTTAAAAAAACACTTTAACAAGAGTTAAGACATATTTAATTTTCAAAAAGGAAGCACAAACGAAGTGGATAGTCCTTAATCCGCGGAGTTTCGAAAGAAATACTTTCCTTCTCATCAGAGGGTAGGAATTAGCAATGTGCGGAATCGGATTTTGCTTGCAAAGTATTTAATGAAACCGAAAGTTAGCCATAGAGTTTACTTGGTAAACGTTCAAAAATAGTGAGGCATTCCACTTAACTTGTGTCTCCTTTTTGAAAATTAAATATGATTATGTTAAAGTGTTTAAATTAAATATGATCTTGTTAAAGTGTTTTTGAACATATTAATTATTTGGTCATATATATATATATATATATATATATATATATATATATATATATATATATCTTAGTCTATCTGTCCGTTTCACTTGAAACTACTGAGCCGTTCTGGCTGGGATTTTGTCTCGATTGTTGCTATGGCAAAGTGCAACGAACTAAGTATTATGGTACCCAGTGCGTAGTTAGGGATCGGTATTTAATGCAAAAATGAGCACAAATTTCACCAAGCTTCTTGGCATAAATAATTAATTCTAAAGCAACGAAATAGAAAATTTACCAGTTCTTAACGAGTTAAAAGTTTAGCTTTTAATAAGACATGTCGTATGTATTGTCGGTAATCATGACTATTACCGATACAAATTATTTCAAAAGAAAACACCTCTTTCCCATAGAAGAGACGTTGTGAACCTCCCTCTACTCTATTTTTATTTTCATGGCAAGTGCTCGACTGAGCTTAACTTTATGGTTCCCTCTGGTAAGTCTTTCGCAGCAAACACTCGACTAGCTACAACAATTATCAGCGATTTCCTTACTCTCTATAAATCTAAGCGAAAATTCCATGACTAGAGATAGTTTTTCCTTGAGTTTCTTCCAGGCTGACTATAACATAGTTTTCACACCCAAAGTTGATAGGTTCTTGAAAATTCGTCTTCTATAATATAAATCTCAACTATCTGTTTAAATGTATGTATGTATGTATGTATGTATGTATGTATGTATGTATGTATGTATGTCTAACTTTCGACAGAGGCGACGGATTTTCACGAGATTGGTATCGTTTTGGAGCTCGACCCTTCGGACGACAAATATAAAAAAATTAGCTAAAAACATTAATTCCCTCACCCTTACTGTGGATTTTTCTACAGGGAGGGGTCGCTTTTTTCATCGATATTTTCGAAAGTCATCTCCACTTTTCGATTGACTAGTCTTAATTTAAACCTTCACCACTTACGGTTTTGCGATGGACGCAACGGCAAGACGTCACGTTTTTTTTTTCACGTTCTTTTCCTCCTTCGCGGTACGGATTCGAGCTTGTCTACCTACTATCACTTTTTTTTTTGCTCAACACACACCTCCAAACAACCGGGCAACGCCGGGCACCCAAGCTAGTAAATTCTATAAGCGAATTTATTTCCAAACCGTGAACAAAGTAACTTTCGAGGCTTATTTCCAAAGGAACGAATAAAATGTATCGAGAATTAATTTTTTTTTTGCAAAACAAAAAATACAGAAAAATCTTTACAAAATTTTATGATATACGTACTCGTCAAGGAACGGAGATGTCATATTCCAAAAATCATGCAAATTGATCAAGTATTAGACAAAAAAGTAAAATTTTATGGCGAAGCAAAACGTTAGGGTTTAATACGCCACGTTTTATGAGTAAAGGTAAGAGGTTGCATCATGATCAGTAATGGCGGAACTTGGTCACGGCTTTGATTATTTAAGAGGACAACTCAATAGGAACTTATTCACACTAGATTTGAAAAATGACAATGAAGCAGCCCCACGGTATTGTGTCCTGCAGACTGACTGTTTTAGGAAATAAACTCTGCTAGATAGATATAAGGTACCTATTTTATACGGAAGGTTTGGTTCATGTACGAAAACTTTGAATTGAAAGAAAATACAAGTCTAGATTTTCGTCCAAAAAGACAAATTCGATGCCCGTTAATAGAGACTAGCGAGGATGAGGGGGAGGCGCCCGGCCTTGCCTGGGCGTAAAATACATTCAAATGTGATATTTTAATTTGTCCAGATTTCGTGTATATTATAATAGAGTTGTGATTTCAAAAGCAAACAAAAATTTATTCCGTGCCATCAGCTAGAACCGAAACCGAAACTGTAGCATTCAAAGCTGGTGACATTACCACTGGACCAATATGACATGCATATGAACTGATTAAAATTTAAAAATAAAAAATAAACTAAGATGAAAGTCCACAATATATTACGTTTTATTCAATTTTGACCCATTTTTGACCCTTTAAAACTATTTAAAAACCATAAAAGGATGGTCCGTAAAAAATTCAATCATTTGAGGCCCCTAGCACCACTGAGTGACTTTTCGAAAATATGGAGACAGACAGACATTTTTTATATTAGATTATTCGCAAGAAAATTGTAAAAATCGTAAGGAGAGTAGAGCGTGTATTTTGCGTTTACTTCCAGCAGTTGCGTAACTTTCGCTTTATTTTGTCCTTTAGTCCTCACATCCTTAAAAGAGAAGAATTGCAGTTTCCTGTGTCTGTTCCACCTAACACTTAATAAGTTTTTGACCTCGAAGTACTATTTTTAACTCCTTACATTAAGTGGCTTCACGCCTTGTCTGAAACGATTTCCATAAAAAAAAGAGACTAGAGAGACAATGCGTAATAAAAAATGACTAAAGTCCATGGCCTGAACATTTAAAGAATAACAAAATTAGAATACGTGCGGATTTATCAACTTGCTTAAACGAATGCTTAAAAGTCGCAGAAAGTAGTTTATAGCAACCGCAGAAAGTAATTTTGCAAATTAAGAAGCTTGTCTCCAGATACCAGTAAATAAAACTGTGCGGAATTGTTAACTATAAACATTCACAAAAAGTGGTATTAAATAAGCAGACTGCAATATGGGGAAAAGTCATGGATACTACATTTGTAACGTTGTTGTTTTCTCCAAGACTGCCATATCGGCAAAGATCTCAGTGTCCGACAATAAACACACCAACTGACAAACTAATACAGTAAATCTCAGTACACACCAATAGACAAACTTATGTCGTGAATCTCTCTGGCACGACGACAATTTTCAGAAAGTTCGATTCTCGAAGGGATAGTAGGAAAGAGAAGATACGAGAACGCGTTAAGCCAATCGCAATGTGCCTTTTCCTTTTTTCTCTTTCTTTTCCTCCCTTTCCTCCGATCTTATTCATTATTCATGCATTTGAATCCATGACGTCATGTTCATGCCACGCCCCCAAATTCTGACGTAACAACGTTACATGCTGTCAGATGTTGAGTTTGCTGCAGCATACCTTGATGGCATAGTAAATCAAGAACACATAATGAAACATAAAACATATTTTGCAAGTATTCAAAGCAATAAAGAAATAAGCATGGAAAAGTGTGTATTTTTTATGGTTAAAATTAAATATTAAGGGCAGGTAAGTGACCGAAACAGCAGTAGGCCAGATCCAAATTGAACAAAAGCAACTAAAAATATGCGAGCACCAAAGAACGTAGCGAATTTAGTCATTTTCAGCTAAGACGATAAGTCACGCGTTGTTGGTAAAGAATATGCTTGAGTATATTTTAATTTGTCCAGATTTCGTATACGTGAGTTCAAAAGTTAAAAAAAAAAAAAATTTGGGTGCCATCACCTAGAATCCAAACCGAAAGCAAAACTGTAGCATTCAAAGCTGGTAACGTTACCACTGTAGGTCAGGTTAGCTAATCACACAGTGCAACCGCTCTGAAACCCTGTAGGTGATCCCCTTTTATCTTTCCTGCAACCATCTTTCCCACAGAAGACACGTCGCAAGCCTGTCTCTGCTCTATCTCTATTTTCATGACAATTCCTCAACTGGGCTCTAATCTATGATCTCCCTTACCAAACTTTCACAAATAACACTCGACTAGCTACAACCATACAATATATGACTTCCCCCACTTCTGTGCCTTAATCTAAACTCAGATTCCACGAACAGAGATTTTTTCCCAGAACTGTCCGCTTTTGGAACACTGTTCCGCTAATCTGCTTCCCGGTTGATTACAACATGGTGGTTTTCAAATGTAACGTAAACAAGTTCCTGTTAAGCTGCGCCCATAAATAATTAAATGTTACCCAATTTACACCATTAGTTATTACTACACCACCGCCTTACATTCATTAACTGTTATCCTTGAGTGGCCTTCGGGCCTTGATTAGTGGTGACTCCCAAATAAAAAAGAAACAAAAAAAAAGATGAACAATTTTAGGTTAAAAAAAGTACAAAAAAGACCTTTTTCGGTGTAATAAAAATATTCTGACATTAAATCTGACCTTGATTTCTTTAGATAAGGCACCGTTTTCATGTACTATAAATCATATTTTATTAATATTGGTTATTAATGAAAAACACAGAATTGTCAGTTTAAACAACATTTATTTGCTTAACCCTCTTGTGTTGTGTGCCATCCTCCCTTTTTAAGATTCAAGCAGTATTCTGCCAACACGCCAGGGTTTCCTTTTCCTTTAATACGTTTCCACATCACTGAAATGTCCTGTTGAAATCTCTCGCTAGGTTCAACACTCGCATCACTAAGATTCTCCACAAAATTTCCGAAAGTGACAATTTTACAAAATACCCCCCCCCCCAAAAAAAACTGTACCTAATTCGACAAAAAGAAGGCAAGAAATGTGCATAAAAATGATTACAGGTGTCATGTACTTTTTTTAAGTGTTGCGCAGTGTTATTATAATAGCTCTTGTAACGTTACGCATGTTTACACACATGTTACCATGTAAACAGCGTCACAAAGGAGACAAAGACAAGGAATAGGAAAGAACTTCAACTCGTTGTATCAGGTTTTAACAAAATACCTTTATTCTTTCTTTACTAGCCACGCGTGACTTGTCATCTCGGCTGTGACGTTACCCACGTGTATTTTAAAAAAAATTACAAATGGTGTCACCAATTATCAAGGCCTGGAGACCACTCGAGGATAAGGGTTAATGAGTGTACGGTAGTCAATGGGAAAATATCGTAGTGATCGTTAGTAGTGGAAATTTGGTAAATTGGATTACTTAAGGGGACGGTTCATTAAGAACTTTTCACACTGGACTTGAAGACAACCATATTTAATCATTTGGAAAGCAGGAAATTGGAAAAGAGTTCCACATGCGTGCAGTTTAAAGAAAGAAGCTTTGTTCATAGAATCTAAATTTAGGTTTAGGCACAGATAAAGAGTGGGGTAAATTATTGATAGTGGTTGCAGTTAGACGTGTGTTTTTTGTGAAAGTCAGACCAAGGGGGGGCATAGATTGGAGCCCATACGAGCACTTGCCATGAAAATAACGTTAAAGCAGAAACAGGCTAGCAACGTCTCTTCTGTGGAAGAGAGGTTGCAGGGAAGAGAAAAGAGAATCCGCTACTAGGCTATGAAATCTATTTTGAATTCTATCAAAGCATCGTAAAGCTGCTTCTAGCAACTCCTGCCCAGATGTCTCAACTGTACTCCATCCTTGGATGTACTTGTCTCTTTAGTCAACTTACGCTTTCAAGTTTCATTGTTTCTTTTTTTTTCAATTTGGACTTCTTAACAGCTACTTTTACCGGCTAAAACCCAGATAAAGAATGATCTATAAAATGGAATTATTTGACCGTGGAATGAGCAGGATGAAATGGTTTATGCGAAGTTTCGTATACTGGCCAGAAATAAACAAGGAAATTGAACGCGCAGTAAAAGCATGCAAGAATTGTACTTCATAATTATTACTTGGAAGTAAAAACACTGGCTATGAAATTTATTTGGAAGTAAAAAAAAAAAATTACTTGGAAGTAAAAACACTGGCTATGAAATTTACTTGGAAGTAAAAAAAATTACTTGGAAGTAAAAACACTGGCTATGAAATTTACTTGGAAGTAAAAAAAAAAATTACTTGGAAGTAAAAACACTGACGATGAAATTTACTTGGAAGTAAAAAAAAAATTACTTGGAAGTAAAAATACTGGCTATGAAATTTACTTGGAAGTAAAAAAAAATTACTTGGAAGTAAAAACACTGGCTATGAAATTTACTTGAAAGTAAAAAAAAATTACTTGGAAGTAAAAACACTGGCTATGAAATTTACTTGGAAGTAAAAAAAAAAATTACTTGGAAGTAAAAACACTGACGATGAAATTTACTTGGAAGTAAAAAAAAAATTACTTGGAAGTAAAAACACTGACTATGAAATTTACTTGGAAGTAAAAAAAAATTACTTGGAAGTAAAAACACTGGCTATGAAATTTACTTGAAAGTAAAAAAAAATTACTTGGAAGTAAAAACACTGGCTATGAAATTTACTTGGAAGTAAAAAAAAAAATTACTTGGAAGTAAAAACACTGACGATGAAATTTAACCCATCGCCCAATGTAATGTTTTTGTTTTCTTTAACTGACTGCCACGTTGGCTGATTCTCAATACATGACACCGAACACAACTAGATCTCAATACACGACACCATCCGCAGTTGGCTCTCAGTACACGGAACCAGATACAGCTTGCTCTAAATACACGGCACCTAACAGAGTTGGCTCTAAATACACAGCACCAAACACAATTAGCTCTCGATACACCGCACCAGACACAGCTGGCTCTCAATACACAGCACTAAACACAGCTGGTTCTCAATACACGGAACCAGACAAGACTGGCTCATAATACACGGCACATAACACAGCTGCCCTTCAATACACCGCATCAGCTGCCAGGTCGACCAGTTCGCTTTTAAAGGAGCAAGTAGATGAGTCTCGCATGCTCTCAAGCGTTGCTCCCAAACTTCAACGCGTCTCTTCCTTTTCTTCTATTTGCTTTCCCCCCTTTACTTCCGATATCTATGTCTATATATGCATCCATTACATTACGTCACGTCGATGCTACGGAGTAGTAAAATGCTGACTCGACACATGAGTCGTCATTTAATGGCAGAGCCAGACTACGTTACATTAAGATGAACAAACCGTGGTCTCAGTTATACATTGCTTTTTTCTCAGCGTACTATTACATGATTGTAAGCAGTTTTGCAAAATGGCCCAAAGTAGTAAAATGTAAAACCCCGACAACGAAATTTACAATTAATATATTACAAGAGACATTTGCAAGATTCGGAGTGTCAGAAACAATCGTTACAGATAACAATACACAATTCTCTTTTAAGTAATTAGCACATGTCTGCAAATTGCTTGCATGAAACCATTTAAGAACTACACCGTATTATCCATGCTCAAACGGATTAGTGGAAAGATTCACAGATGAGTTTTAAAAGAAAAATAAACAAGGCGAACGAGATTAACATTAAAAGCGAAAATCCCTGACACTCTATATGATTACACTAAACCCGAATGTCAATGTGCGAATGAGTCCAGTTAAATTAATGTTTATGAGAAAGGTGCATTCGATATTAAACAAATCATTCCCATTAAAAGCTAATGTCAAGGAGAATAATGTCACTTTAAGGATGCTATAAGCAAGGTGATAAAATTTGCCTTTTGAATCATTACTAAGGTTAGGCAACCTGGCTAGAAGGCATAGTTGAAAATAAGATTGAAAGGATATCGTATACAATTAAACATCCGAAGTGGAAGGTCATAAAGTGAGTTAACTTGATTAAAAATGTTTTACGCCAGAGATTAATGAAAGAAGTGAATAACATATTGTTAAATAACTAGTCGGAGTGTATAGGTACTGTGTGTATATATGATGTATATATATATAACGCGTGCATAGACGCGTCTCTACTGGTGACGTATCGTCTATTTGTGTTCATGTATTTCGTGTGATCGTCTCTAGTTATGTGCCTATTTATACCAGTCTATTTTTGTGCACGTGTCCGTGTTCGCATATAACAGCAATAAAATGGACGGACACAATTCTAATAGGGAAACATACCTTCCATCTGGTTAATCCTACGTTGACGGATCCTTGAACCCCCCCCTGCAATATGAAGAATCTTACAATATTTACAGCCTTTATTTTCCGAAACTTCTCCATTGAAAGAGACACAATGAATATATACATACTTTTTTTTTCTATTGAATTTCTATCCCATCGGAATATTGCTTTCCTAATATATTTCAAAACATTTTTTTTATTACATTTTCATCCCAAACAAGGCACATTGCAACTTTGATTTAGGGGGCTACTATCAGGGACATAAGCTACATGGGTACTATGTGGGGAGTTGGGCAGCAAGATGTCGGTTCACGTTAGACTTGAACTTCTGCATGTCAGTACAGCTGCGGAAATAGGACCCCGGAAGGGAATTCCAAAGTCTAGCGGTTCTGGAGAAGAAATTACTGGAGTAGAATGCTCTCTTATATCTAGGGATCTCGACTGTGAAGGGTGAGATTTTGCTGATTGTCGGGTTTGTCGGGGTATTTATGTCGAGGGATGTTATCATTAAAACGTACCACTTGTGCGCGTATGTGAAGTTCTTATTTTGTTGTTCATTTTTGTGAGAGTCTTAGAGTTATATCTAGAGACAGTCTTAGGAGCGTTTTGTGTGTTGAGTGTTCATATGTCTTAAGATGTCCATGTTGTAAGAGATGGAGACATTGGTGAGATATAGAGCCAGAGTACATATAAAGAGAGAGAGAGACAATTATGTATGTATATATATATATATATATATATATATATATATATGTATATATAATCGACAGTGTGCATGTTACTACAAGAGAACCAATTCAATGAGAGGAGATTTATGAATATCTTGATAGATAGACCGAGAGATAGTGCGTTTGACATTTACGTTTTGACAGTTGTGCATATAATATAAACACGTTACCTTTCTCGTTGTAATGATGAACACAGAAGACGCAGATACACAAAGATGATGACGTCCTTTATTTCATGACCGATCCATGATTTCGCGTGAGGAATTAAAAGTTTCTTTACGTGGTTATTTCTAAAACTTCTCACTTCTAGAGGGTGTCTTGATTCTAACGAAGAATCTGCTCCTCTCATCTGACTGATCTCACTCCCCCTAACTAACTTCGAACTCTTTCCTATATTGAGAACTCGTCGCGTCATCGCATGATTAAACATGTGCTTATAAAGCACGTTGGATGACATGCGTCATGTTGCCAAACTTTACATGACCCCGAGTTCAGTAACCTATTTTTCAAATAACATTTTTACAAAATATGTTCACAATTTCAATTGATGATTAAATTCCTTAACAGAAACAAATTTCATTATTACATTCTTTTTCCATCTACAGATATGTAAGCTAAACAATTGCAATTCTTTATTTCAATAACATTCTGTATTTATTTTAACTTATGATTGAAATTGTCAATTCCAAATCTAGCTTCGCAAGTTCGAATCCTTGACTATCCTATTTCATATTTACATTTAACTAATTCCCTATTTTTTTTTACTTACATGAAAAGGGGCCAACCCTTTATCATGTAACAGTTCGTCGGATCATTCACTGTTAAAGTACTCGTAGAACAGGCAGGGGGATATACAGAGGGATGCTACACACACACACACACACACACACACACACACACACACACACACACACACACACACACACACACACACACACACACACATATATATATATATAAAGAAGTATGTCATAGTTTGCTTGAAGCATTGTTTAACGGATAAAGGTGTTTATGGAGGCTTGTCAATGCAGAACAGCTTCTATGAAGCGAAAGCCATTCATATTATGCGGGACAAAGTGGAGGTCAGAGCGGTTATGGTCAAAGCATAGAAACCTGGTATTTTATGCGTTCGAATTAACCAGTCATCTCTTGCCCCATTGCACTACGTGCTCAAGGTTGGAAAGGAGAGAGCTTGGTCGTTTTTGGCCGCCGAAGTGTTGTCATAGATAGTGGTATCAACTGCATATATGTTGACGAATGAACTTAGAAGGTAATTTGGGAGGTCCTTGATGAGGATAAGGAACAGAATTGAGCCTATATATATATATATATATATATATATATATATATATATATATATATATATATATATATATATATATAAAACCGCTAAAGATAGACAAAATTATTTTTACAAATATTTAGCGTTTCTTAGAGTCTAGGGTTCAGGGTAACACTAGTCTGCAATACGATCGTCAACACTACAATCGTCAGTCTGCAATACGAGATTACTTGCAATTATTTTCTCAGTTTTTAATAATTAGCCATTCATCTGTCTTTTTGTTCCTGGTGAAAGACCCACTAAATTATCGCCCCATTAGACTCCTCCCGCTTTTCACCAAAATATTTGAGTCCTTAGTTAATCAAGCCCTAGTCCAGCACCTAACAGCTGCTAAACTCCTGACTGACAAACAATATGGATTCAGGCAAGCCCGTTCAACAGCAGATATCTTAACTGTAGTTTCTGAACGTATATACCGTTCATTGGACAAAACAGGAGAGGGTAGACCGGTAGCCTTTGATATATCTAAGGCTTTTGACAGGGTATGACACGGTGGTCTTCCAAGGAAAATAAGATCATATGGAATCACTGGAAGAATTCATAATGTAATTAAATCCTACTTAAGTAAGAGAAAAATCCAAGTTGTCCTCGACGGTCGTACATCTAAACAATATGACATAAATGCGGGAGTACCTCAGGGGTCTATCCTTGGACCTCTATTATTCCTGATATTCATAAATGACCTCTCTAATAAAATTGTTTCGGAGATGGGTATATTTGCCGAATGACACCACTCTCTATAATAGATATGAGGGGAAAACAAATGAACACATATCCAAGGAAATTGCAGAAACATTAGAGGATGACCTCCAATCTGTAGTGGAATGGGGACAAAAATGGATGGTCGCATTCAATGCTGCCAAGACTAAGCTTGTTTCCTTCAATAACTACAAGAATGAATGGTCAAGAACACATTGCCTGAAAGTACTTCTTTTAAACTCCTCGGCCTAACGTTTACAGGGAATATAAACTGGAATAGATACATTGAGAGCATTGCCAAGGCTGCTGCAAAGAAGGTTGGCTCTCTCTACCGTGCTAGAAAACTACTTACGCCTGAAAGTAATCTGTACCTCTATAAGGCCACCATTCGCCTATGTACAGAGTAGTTGTCACATCTGGGCTGGTGCATCTGCTGCTTGTCTCTCGCTCCTGGACAGGGCTCAAAAGAGACTCGCCAACCTGATAGGTCCTGAACTATCATCTAGGCTTTAGCCTCTGTCCCATCGACGAGATGTTGCATCCCTCTGCCTGTTCTACAAATACTTTAATGGTGAATGCTCTGTCGAACTGCAAACACTTGTACCACCTCGACGTAACTACCCCCGACAAACTCGACAAGCTACTAAGTCTCATCCCTTTACAGTAGAGATCCCTAGGTGCAAGAAACCTTTTACTCCAATAGTTTCTTCCCCAGAACTGCAGGTCTTTGGAACTCTCTTCCGGGATTCTGCTTTCCCAACTGTACTGATATGCAGAAGTTCAAGTGTAATGTGAACAAACATCTTTCTACTCATCTCCCTTCATAATGCCCCTGCAAATTAAGTCTCTAATAGTAGCCCCCTGCTTTAAAGTGGCACTGTGCCTTGTTTGGGGTGAAAATTGAATTTAAAAAAAAAAAAAGAAAAAGAAAACAAGTACGATATCCGGTTTCGTATAATTTTTATTTCTTGCTACACTAAACCATAGAATCCCAAACAATCTTAAACTCCTCATTTTTCACTACCGCATTTGGTTGATGTTGGAATGATTTGTCCATCACTTGGATTCCAAACTTTTGGCACAGACTCCCATGCAGATTTGCATATTCGTTGTCCTGGCGACGTTTGTATTCTTGTTGAGCAAGTGTAGAACGCGCACCTACAATGTGTGACAATGTTACAAGAGTTACATTAAATAGTCTACACGTATTAGAACAGTCCTTCCCAAAGATATTTCTATTGGTTGCATTTGTATTTAGTGTCTCTTCCTGAGCAGCAAATATAAGGTTGGGTTTGTATTACTGTACACATAGATTCGAAAAAGTTGTCAATATATATATATATATATATATATATATATATATATATATATATATATATATATATATATATATATATATATATATATATATATATATATATATATAACAAATAAATGTTATCAAAGGTAAGATAAGTTACTTGTCTACCTAACTGGATCATTTTCTAGTGTTTTTATTTAATGCAACATGTCTATTCAGCTCGAAAAAAAACCCCCAGTGTTTACCGCATGTATTGGAAAATTTAAAATGGCGCCCGAGTCTCTCGTTGAGACGGTAAGTTTGAGAAAAGGAGTTAAAAAAAAATATGAAAAATACTGTTAAAAGCCCACCGAATATATGTCAGCCTATGTTACGGTGACATATATATTGAGCCAGTTTCTAACTGTATTTTGTCTAGTTTTTTTATTTATAACTTCTTTTCCCTAACTTACCGTCTCAAAAAGAGAGTCGGGCGCCATTTTAAATTTTCCAATACATCGGTAAACACTGTATGTTTTCAAGCAGAATAAACACGTTACATTAAATAAAAACACTAGAAAATTATCCAGTTAGGTAGAAAAGTAACTTATCTTGCCTTTGTTAACATTTATTTGTTATATATTTGTTTTTTTTTAACAATTTTTTCGAATCTATCTGTACAGTAATACAAACCGATAAGGTTTTCTGTTTCTCTTTTCAAGACAACTTTAGACAGAAAATTCCACGTGCATTTTTAGTGCTTTAATATCTCACTCAAACTGATCATGAAGTTGTATTCTTGCCAACTCAGTCAACTTTTCTATTTCGATTCCTTCCTTGTACTCCTGCTTATCTTCCAGTGATTCTTTATCTAGCTCTTCCTTTTTTGTCACCGCTGCAAGTAACACTTCATAACTGTTGGCCTAGTAATTGGTGAACACTTGTAAATTCTCCCCCGACACATTATTCAATCCCAATCAGCCTCCGTCCTCCTTTCTGCCTTGTGTTGCACAGCCTGATCACGTTAGAATTTGGGTGACTTACTCCATACTTGACTAACAATTTCCGTGTCTCTCTCTATCCAGCCTTTTCCATTTCTTCTTGTATCCATCCTGCAAAAGCTGCACTGTACCGAATTACACAAATCGCCGATGTGAACAAGTTCCTACCATTCAGTCGAGGTTTCAGGACCAGTTTAAGTCTTTTTAAATATACGTCTTTAATTGCAGAGCATCACACCCATGTATTTGTAGCCTTCTGCATCAGGATTTCCTAATCTTTCACCATTTTGCAAAATAATGCCGTTTATGGCCGCCCTCTTCCCTCGTTAAAGAGTAACTATTGCACATTGCAAAATTCCAAACTCCATATTTATGTCTTCAGTCCACTGCTGTACAGTTTGAACCAAACAGTCAATTTCCTTTTCTGTTTTGCCAAACAATTTCAGATCGTCCATAAACAACATGTTACTAATCTTGTGTCTGTTATTCTCCAGTTGATAGCCTGTCTTTGTTTCTCTTAGTACACGTGTCAATAGTATAAGTGCTATTATGAATAGAAGTGGCGAAAAGGAATCTCCTGTGAAGATACCGCGTCTGATGTTGACTGTCCCTAATAGTCTCTCATCTGAAAAAAAAAGGTTAGTTTTCCAACTGCTCAGACTTTCCCCAATTAACTTAATTATATCTTCAACCACTCCTACCATTTTCAAAGTCCTGAGTACTCACGAATGCGGCACCATATAATAATCTTTTTCATAATCTAGCCAAGCTATTTTAAAATTTGTTTTTCTCCTTTTGCAGTTTTTTAAAATACATTTATCAATCGATAATTTGTCCTTGTTCCTAAACGCTCTTTTGCTCAACTAGTAGTGAATCATTTACTTTAAGATGGTCATAAACTTTTGTAGTTTTATTTTACTTCAGTCGAAGTTCTCAGAAATCAAGGGGCCCACGACCTGGGGCTAACACTTGGAGTCTATATGAGATACATAGATATTCGAATGTTCCATTTAAGTTCTTTATCTGTCAAACACTGAGTTAGTAAAGAAATTCAGAAGATAATTTCCCTCTCCCCAATTAACCATTTGTATATGTTGTAGTATATCTTTTATTTTGGTCTCTTGATTTTACTGGATTCCAGGACAAGAATTTATCTAGTCTGGTGGAGTATCCAGCTTCGTGCTATTACTTGAGGTAATGTCACTTGGAGAAGGTGCACCATTCTTCGTAGAAGCTAATGTGAGTTAGCCATAGTGAGGAGATCTTATTTGGGCAGCGAATACTATGTTATTTTGAATATTTGGTCGGGATTTACTTCTATAGAAAAAGTATCCTCATGCCAGGTTGTTCTGACAAACCCCTGTACAGAGAGACCTTAGACACTCGAGGACAGTGTCTAGTAGACATTCAAGTTCTCTTTTGTACTGAATATCATCATCAATATCTTCCAAAGCAAGTTCAAGCAAGCAATTGGTCTGTAATTTCCAACGTGTCGTTTTTTGCAGGATCTTTAATGATTAAAATAGACCGCCCTACAGCAAGCTATCCTGGTATCTGG
>NC_136512.1:29235340-29265340 GCF_053919585.1 Euprymna scolopes | reverse complement strand
GAACTAAACTTCTCGTCTTTCGCATGTGATTTATGACCGTTTTTTCCTGTACATCCTCGCCTAGAAATCCTGATGATGTCCCCTGAAATAGGGACGAAACGTTGATTTTATTTTTGTTTTTACTCTTTTAGGCTTTTTCTTTTTATTCGCATATATATATATATATATATATATATATATATATATATATATATATATATATATATATACCGTACTTTGCGGTAATTGCGCCAAATCTGGGGGTAATTGCACCAACTAAAAAAATGTGCTCTTTTAGCTAGTTGGCGCAATTACCCCGGACTTGGCGCCATTGCCCCAAAGTACAGTATATATATTTATATCGATGGCTTTATTCAATCTCAAATGACAATGGGCACCCGGTAAAAGCAGCTGCGCGTATAGCTGTGAAGCAATGGTTGCGCAATTTACAACCACACTTCTCCTGAATCGGCACTGCTTGTGTCCAGTGGCAGGAGAGGCCCAAGACTGACTAGAACAATGCCGAGATAAACGGAGAGCACGTAATCACCTTATATAGGTGATGTATATATATATATATATATATATATATATATATATATATATAATATGTGTTTATTTATATAATAAACATATATTATATATATATATATATATATGTATATATATATATATATAAGCTCGATGTAACTACAGAGCATATACAAATAAATGACAAAACACGAAAGATGATGTAAATATCACGAAACACAATTACAACTATTCTTCCGATTCTTTCGTATGTATGTAAGCATGTCTTTTATTTTCTTTTGTAATAAATTAGTTCCAATTTTTCTGATGAATCATGTCGGAAAAGATTAAAAAATTGACATAATGATTATATGAATTGTTCTGCACTACGGAACAGGTGTTGTCAGAAATTGAGCATATTAACATGCTGAAAGAAATAAACAGCAAGATGGACAATACTTTGAATTCGGAATAAAGGCTTTTAGGACGCTACAGACGGCCAAAAAACGTCCATGTTGCCCAAACAATAATGTAACTTAACAGAAAGATACGGTAATAAAAATAAAACGTATATATATATATATATATATATATATATATATATATATATATATATATATATATATTAATTTATAAAATATATATGGCGATTAAACTACACTGAATATTCTGCGTTTCATCCACTATAGGATTCGTCAGGCTTATTTTGTGGTTGCTTCTTGTTTTTATATATGTTTAGGATTTCTAGTTAGCCAATCAGCTTTCTAGTATCGATAGGAAGGGGCGCGGTGGATACTAGAAAGCTGATTGGCTAACTAGAAATCCTCAACATATATAAAAACAAGAAGCAACCACAGAATTCGCGCATAAGCCTGACGAATCCTATAGTGGATGAAACGCAGAATATTCAGTGTAGCTTAATCGCCATATATATTTTATAAATTACTAACTAGCTCTACCTACGTATTGAGCACTTTGAAGTAAATACTTAAAGTTTACGCATAAATCTATACTTTTGTATATTAAATTTATGTGAGTAAATGAAGTAGTTATATATATATATATATATATATATATATATATATATATAGATGTTATTTGTTTTTGTTTTTGCGATACATTTTTGAATGAATTCAATTATTTACGAAAGTGCATTTTTACCTAACCTAAATACGAGTTGGGAGCAATTTTCCCTTTAACCAATTTTGTACCCCCACATGGGGAGCGGTAAATATTTTGTCTATACAGGATGGAACGATAAAGACAATCAATTCAGGTAACTTGATGATGTAGTAGACCTGAAATCTATTCAAGATAGCTGCTTTCAGTCTCAATCACTGCCTCGTACGGGTCCGGAACTGGGAGCATGCCCTTTCCATAAGCGCCGGCGTGAACTCGGCGAATACTCGACAGATGGCGGCGATAAGGCTAGTTTTGGTGTTGTGAGAGGTCATGTTGGTGATGTTTTCGACATGGCGAAACGAAGTAGCCTAGCGGGTTCCGGTTGGAGAAGGAGGGGGGCGTGGTCAGTCTGAGAAAGGTACAAAGTCGTAATACTCATTCTTAAGCCGGGGTCTCTTTGACATGAGGGCCAGCGTCGAATCTTGCTGCCAAACTCAGGGTTAGCCAGCAACCACTTGATGGCACCATGAGATCACCACACTCTTCAGCACATCTGAAGATGAATATATATATATATATATATATATATATATATATATATATATATATATATATATATATCCACGATATATAGGAAAAAATATAATTTAACTTGATCTGTATTGCTTTTAAGAGTATAGGTAGCCAGGATCATTTGTATTGAGGCCAGATAGCTTACACTAGTACAACATTGTCCACATGCTTTTGGCTCACCCCATACATACATACATATATATATATATATATATATATATATATATATATATATATATGTATATACATATATATATATATGTATATATATATATGTATATATATGTATATATATATATATATATATATATATATATATATATATATTGAGTTTGCTATTTTTCAAAGGTAAGGTAGCCAGTGAAATATTACGAAGTTAATACAAGAGTGCTCAATACCGCAGTAGAGCAAGTTACATTTTCAATTTGTCTGTACATAAGCAGTAAGGTGTTACTACGCAGTCATAAGCATGTTCGACTGTCAACACGACGGTTGTAGGTTCGATTCAGGGCCGGGAAAACGGTGTATGTCTAACCGCAATGATGAGTTGTGATACAACGAAACAGTACGTGGATGACTAATAAGGCCAACGCTTGTAAATATATTTTAACCCGACGTGTATTGAAGCGATTAAGCAAAGGCCACTGTTTGTTTGTAAACAAACTGGCAGTTTGAGCATTTTGCGACGGGCAAATGTTAATTTAATAGGCATTTGAGGAGAAATATTTACGGGCACTGATTCTTGGTTCGATGGTTAGAGCTGCCGACTGTTAACACGATGGTTGTGGATTCGATCCCTGGCTGGGAAAACGTGTCTGTCTAGCCGCACTGATGAGTTGTGATACAACGAAACCGTACTGTATGTGGATGACTATATATATATATATATATATATATATATATATATATATATATATATATATATATATATATATATATAAGTGGTTTTTGTTTTGATTTTTTAAACGATAGTAATGTTTATGTCTCCGTCTCGGAGAACCGGTGTTTATCTTAGAAAGTCGCCCAATTTTATTTGGACGTATTATTTATATTTATGTATTTATTATTTTTAAAAACAGTAATCTACGGACACGCTTGTTTCGGAGCCCTACTCCTCTTCAGCGTAGCTTGACTGTTGGTAGGATTAATATACACCTCCCCATATATATATATATATATATATATATATATATATATATATATATATATATATGTGTGTGTGTGTGTGTGTGTGTGTGTGTGTTATTTGCGCTTAGCTGTTTTCTTGTAATTACGATTCATAGCAACCAATGCCGTGATTCGAACTCGTCAACACGAATATCACAGTGCGACACCTTCCTTTGCACTGACAATCTATTTAAAACACAGTTCACCGGCACAGCCCATGCATTTTAATCCATTTCCAATTTCTTTGCAATTTCATCATTAAATTCTAATTACCCAAAGTTTAAGTAATTAATATTTCCTTCGCACGCAACTCCGTCGCTTTAAACAAAGCGGTGAAGTAGGTATGTACGTTTGTATGCACATGTTGGACAATAACTTATGACAAAGCTGAATAAACAGAGTAAAACAAATGACGTACATTAAGCTGTCTCATTTTTTTTTTCTTTAAATATTTCCCACGCACGTGTTTATCTATGTAAGAAAACGCTAAGGCGTTCTGCGTTCGTACCTACTTGTAATGGTGTCCGGGAACCAACACGTTGTATGCTCAGTCGCAAAGTAGTCAAAGAATAGAAAACAACTTCAACTCGTTTTTTTTTTGTTGCTTTGTGACAACGACATTTATTTCCTCGCTGTTACGCCCGTGACGTCATCCACTTGATCGCCTTCTACCACGTGATCTCGAACGTGCTTCTCACGTTTACGTGATTTTGAAACTTATTCACGTCTCTAACGTAATCGTCGTCTTTCTTCGTTTGATGGCCTGTTTTTTTTTTCTTTTTGGTGACGCCATGTCTCATGCATTTGAATACGCGCGTCCGCGCTGTTTCACAGTATGTTATCACCAGGGCTAGGACAGCAGCATATTCTTCTTCTTGTTTTAACTCTCAAGTATATATCGGACACAATTTCACATACTTAATCTACTGAGAACCACATCACTCCATATAAAACCATGCAATATATCGACAGCTATGTACTCAAATATCAAAACCATGAACAGAATATGCTGTTGTCCTAGCCCTAGTTATCACCTGTCAGACATATGTAAAAAAATTGTGATCGCCCGATCAGTGAAGATGACTACAGTAAGGCCGTTTTAAATTGAATTATTCCAATGTCAAATTATCCCAAACAATCATAGGCTAAGGCTGTTCATTTCGAATGTACGCTATCGCTAGGACTGTGACAATAGAATGTTCTTTTCATTCTTTTGACTCGGGTACATAATCGGGTTAATCAACTGAGAACCACATCTGTCTATATAAAAACATATATAATTTTTAACAGATATATAATCAAGAGTCAAACCAATGAAAAGAATGTGCTGTTGTCACATCCCTAGTTATCACCTTTCGCAAACGTTTAAAAATGAGGTTGTCGATCAGCATTGATGATGATTGCGGATTATTTTTTTTCTTTTTCAGGCAGGGATGCACGGTATTGCCCAGGGTAAAATTGTAGCATATTTTAATTAAAACTTCTATTGCTTTTATATTTTCCTCTCTCCTTCCCCTTACAAATTTCCCCTTCTTCCTCATCTTTCTTCTTTGCCCAGCCCATTTCTCTTTCTGGACATGCACTCAGACAATTTGTTTTTTTATAGATTCATTGAGGAATGAGTCGACATAAGGGAATCAATTCCTTAATTAAAATATTAGAGTTACTCCCCTTTCATTAGTACATAATCTGGTTGAAAAAATGACAACGTCTATTCCCTTCTCCGGCAGCTAAGGCTCAAAGAATTAATAATTTATTTCTAAATTTTAGATATTACGCCAACAAAGAAATAACAATTTGTGAACATTTGCGTTTTTGTTTTTGATTTTTAGTCGGACATACAAACGTACACTCATGCACACAGATAACCGTCCTGTATATATAATAGATAAGTTCCGAATTATCAAGGCGCGAAAACAACTCGAGGATAAGGGGTAATGAGATTGTCAGTTGGCGATGATAACATAAATGTAAAAGTGATGACTTAAATGGCCGGGATTTGATTATTAAAGTGAATGGTTCAATAACGATTTGTTAGCCCTACCAGACCTGAGCTACTGAACCCAATTTTTGTTTGTGTTTGGCCTCCTTGGAAAAATTGTGGAAAAAATTTAAACGCGTTAATAATTTTTGCCTTTCATCTACGGCCAGGATTAAGCCTTCGTGTGCCATTCCGCTCAACAGGTGGATCCCTCCTTGATGCGCAGGTACTTTCTGCAGTGGGTCCACCAGAACTTTCTCTTTACCTTCTTTTGGGGGTTATTATTGTAAGATACTCCAGGGTGCTTTCTGTCATGTTTTAAGTGCTTCCCCATGCACATAGCATAGATTCTGTCTCTCTTGTCAATGCCAGCATCCTCCTCATCAACCACATGCAGGATAGTCAAGAGGGCCAAGAATCTCTCTCGTGTGGGAACCCTGGAGTATATCCGATGAAGTCACTTCCATCACTTGACCAATAATCTCGATAGCTGGATTTCACACAGATATACTCCATGTAGATCCTCAGCCCAACAACGGCTTTAGTTTCACTCATACACACAGAAAACCGTTCTGTCTATATAATTTGAACAGCAACATCCTTGAAATTTTTGCAGTAGTAGTAGTTGGGCTTTATATATATATATATATATATATATATATATATATATATATATATATATATATATATATATATATATATGTTTTTACATAAGCAGTAATATATTTCTACATAGTCATAAGCATGTTTTGCTCAGCTAGTTTTTAGTAACTAGTGACCTCATCAGGCGGTCTAGTTTATACGAAATCAAACTTTACAATGAAGATATCCGGTCTAATTCCGCTAAACGCCATTTATAAATAGAAAAGGGATGGAATTAATACGTGTGTAAAACAAGACTCAAAAGGGGTGTAGGAGTAACGTAGACAGGGTGGTGGTTTAAGAAGTTATGGTAAGGAAAAGAAAAGGATGTAATCTTGGTGAGTGCGTGTTAACTCGTCTAAGGGTTTAAGTATACTTGTGTATATATCAAGTTTAACTTAGGTGTGAGTGTAAATTTTATTATAATTTCAGAATATTTATACGAAATAAGTTTTAGTTGATAGAATAAAAACAATTATCATAAACGAATTAAAAAAGAATTAACCTTCAAGTTGAAATTACCACGAACATAAAAATAGTCCACTTCCTTGACTTTAAACTAAAGGGAATTATGAACCTTATAAGATAAGAAAGATAATAGTAACCCTTTTTGTATCCATCCTCTCTCAAATCATCCTAAAAGTAGCATTAAACATATATCCAGATCCATAAATAGAAGAATCAACTGTAACTCATCATCCAAAGAAATTTTTGATAAACATAAAACCTTTTACAATAAGACCCTACAAAATATTGGATATAGAGAGACTAAGAGTATATTGAACCCACAAAGAAAATATCCACATCTAGTAAAACCCACGAAAGAAAACTTATTTGGTTTATCCCCCACCACTTCAATCAAATGGTCAAAACTGACCCTTGGAAAAGAATTATTAACCTCATTAAGCTAAACCCCTCCCCGAAAACATCCTTCTTAAAATAGTTAATAAAATACTATTAACTTAAGCTATAGTTGGAAAAATAATTTAAAAAGCATAACAATAAAATTTTAATAAATCTAATCAGGAAAAAAAAAGAAAAACATGTAGTTGTATAAATATATCTAAATGCCCCTTCAAACTAGCTAGTATTAAAGTACTAGGAGAGCAAATTCTACATAGATCAAACTAGTAATACTTTTAAACAAAGATATACGGGCCATAAAAGTTCTTTCCTAAATCCCAATTATAGGGACAAAACATCATTGGCTGTATATTACAATGAACTAACAAGAAAAACTTAACTCCAATTGTTGACTAAGAAATCTTAACCCCCCCCCAAAAAAAACTTGACAATAACTTAATTCATTTTATCTTTTTTTGCTTAAATAAGAAACATTTTATCACAAAATTTAAGGAAAGAGATAAACTCTTAAATAAACATAGGAAACAATAAATTGCAGGCAATACAAATCATACCCCCTTTCTCACTTGCTAACAACTCCATCGTAAATCCTTATTAAATTAACTTTCTGATTCTATTCACATCAATACCCTGCAACAATACACACATTCACCTAAATCTCCACAACATATATATATATATATATATGTATGTATGTATATATATATATATATATATATATATATATATATATATATATATATATATAACCGTTTCTCATACAAAATCATCCAGAGTCACAATATGAAATCTATGTAACATACATATGTAGCTCACAATGTCGATTTTATTAAAACGGCTGCCTCACAGCATATCAACCTTTATAAGACAAGGCCGGGGGGAGTGGGGGGAGTTGTTATCAGCTCATATTGTTATATATAGGTTTCATTATTTTTATTATTATTATTATTATTATTATTATTATTACTCTGTTTCTTTTTGTTGTTGTATTGTTCGTTGTTAGGACTCTTGTTAAAAGTGAGTCTTAGAGAGTCTTATTAGAGTGATGCTGTTTCTGTGTTCGTGTTATGTTGTCTTTGAGTGTTGAGACATTGTGTATGTAAAGACATTTCAAAACACATGATATACAAGACATATAATGACAATTTTCACTTTACCTTTTGGTAGAATTACAACACAAAGACGACGTTTATAAAAACACATGATGGGTTTATTTCTTCTCCCGACCGGTCGTGGTTTTCATAGTCAAGAATTCAAGTTTCACATTCTAAGTTTCAAAGGTTTCCGTCTCGCTTCTAGACGTTCGAATCCCAACTCCAGACTCCCGTCTGTCATCCTCAGACTCTCTCTCCGTCTCTCCCTCAATTCTCTCTGCTTAACTCTAAAGTTTCTAACTATATCGAGAACTTCCCATTTTCCATGACGTCATACACATGTTAAAACATGTGCCTTCTTTCACGTGTTCCGAAAATGCGTGTCCAAAACTTTTTCATTTGTTTACAAAAGGAATTTTAACCTATATTCCCAGTAACTTATATTTATAAGACAAGGCTGGGGGGAGTGGGGGGGGGAGTTGTTATCAGCTCATATAATGGTACAGGTTACATGCGTTCTGTTGCAATTATTGTATCACGTTCACTGCAGGAGGTTGACAGTCTTCAGTAATGCCAACACCTGAATGAAAACTCATAAATTCCAACATGATAAGTCATGTTAAGCTTTATATTATAAAAACCAATACTTTTTTTTTCCATTATAGCAAAGTGCTTTAAGAAATATTTCTAAATCACTAACGAATAAGTAAAGAATACGCACCGTTATATGAGATAAACTTTGATACTAACTCCAGGATGTGTTTATTTGCATCTACCCCCCCTATATATATACACACACCGATGAAGACTGAAGGATCGGTCGAAAATTATGTAAAAAAAGTTTTTTAATTTTTTTTCACAATATTATTTTGTATTCCTGCACGTCACCAATTGAAAACGAATAAAGAAAAGTTATGAGCTTTTATACTATTTATACTTTTCGTATTCCATGCATATATATATATTTTCGAATCTCGCTAGATTCAGCCACTCTGATGAGTCGTAGACGACGAAACACGTGTCAGTGGATAATTATATTTTAAAAATAATATATATATATATATATATTCTGCCTTTCAGTGTCCCCCATCTTAACTTCTTAAACCACCACCCTGTCTACTTTATTCCCACACCCCTTTGAGTCTTGTTTTACACACGTATTAATTTTATCCCTTGTTTCTATTTATAATGTCTTTTTCTGGAAGTGGACTCGAGATCTTCATTGCAAAGTTTGCTTTCATAAAAGCTAGACCGCCTTATGAAGTCTCCAAAAACTAGCTGACCGAAACATTTTCATGACTGTGTAGCAATACATTACTGCTTATGTAAAATCAAAGAAAAATATACCTTCGGTATTGAGCACTCTTGTATTAACCTCGTTATACTTACTAGTTACCTTAACTCCGAAAAATAACAACCTCAAAACTATATATATATATATATATATATATATATATATATATATATATATATATATATATATATATATATATATGTATATAATGCATGTGTGCTTAAGTAAAAATTGTTAATCCATACATGCGTTTACGCAACATATGAATTTCCCCGTTGATGGAGGTTTTGTTCTCGATCATGTGATGAATCTCTCACGAGAGATTAAATTATCTGTGAGAGCAGTGTTCTTCGTGTGAAGTGCTTTTGAACGCGTGTGTATTGGTATTTGTGGAAGTGCGTGTTGTCCGGCAATGTTTTCCATTTTCCTCACTCCCCAATCCGGGGATGGGAGGGGGGGGGCGCAGCGAATGAAAGTACTTATGTTGTCGGAAGAAAACGACAGAGATGATGAGATTCGACATCGGATATAATTGCTCATTATCTGACAACAACGATCGTCCCTTCCTATCGACCGACCGTTTGTTGAACAAAATAAACACTTCATTGACATAAAAGAAAGTGTTTCGATTTTCATTTCTGTTTTATTGTCATTCCACGTGATATAACGTGACACAAAGAAAGAATACAAGAAGACCGAGTAGACGAATATATATATATATATATATATATATATATATATACGTGTGTGTGTGTGTGTGTGTGTATGTATGTGTATATATATATGTGTGTGTGTGTGCGTGTATGTATATATATATGTGCGTGTGTGTTTATGTATATATATGTATGTGTATATATATATATATATCGATACCTCCGTTCAGTCTCTAGAGACAGTGGATACACCCTGTAAGGCTAGCTGCGCGTTTAATTGTGAAGCACGAGTTGCGCAATCTCAACCACAATTCTCCTGAGTCGGTTCTGTTTGAGCTCAGTGGCAAGAACAAGTGCAGGACGGCTTGAAAAAAATGCCGAGATAAGCGGAGAGAACATACAACACCTGGTACTTATAAATAATCACTAGGGCTATATATATACACATACACACACATATATATATATATGTGTGTGTGTGTGTGTGTGTATGTGTATATATATATGTGCGTGTGTGTGTATGTATATATATGTATGTATGTATGTGCATATATATATATAATTATATTTTTACTATAATAATTAAATACCTACAGGCACTAGTGTTTCATCCTTTCGGGATTCTTTAGTGCAGGGTGTCACGATTACTACCAGTCGAACGATTCGAACCCCGCGACACGAGACATCTCTGGCTCGATTAGCGGAGGCCGTATCCATTCGGCTACCATTAACCGTGTGAAATAGCGTTGAATTTTAAATATTTTTTAATCTAAATGTTCATTACGTCAGACAGACAGTGATCAAATCGTTATACGATGATCTACGCATAAGAGCTAAATTGACCGACTTTTAATTCAACTGAAAGTGCTCAACGATAAGAAACGAATTTCTTAAAGAGGCTGTCATAATTATGTTTTTACTATAATAATTAAATACCTACAGACACTAGTGTTTCATCCTTTCGGGATTCTTCAGTGCGATATATATATATATATATATCGATACCTCCGTTCAGTCTCTAGAGACAGTGGATACACCCTGTAAGGCTAGCTGCGCGTTTAATTGTGAAGCACGAGTTGCGCAATCTCAACCACAATTCTCCTGAGTCGGAACTGTTTGAGCTCAGTGGCAACAACAAGTGCAGGACGGCTTGAAAAAAAATGCCGAGATAAGCGGAGAGAACATACAACACCTGGTACTCATAAATAATCACTTAAGCTATGACAGCAACATATTATTTTCGTTGTTTTTACTCTCGAGTATATATCTGACACAGATAAACACAATTAATCAACCGAGGACCACATCACTCTACATAAAAACATATAAGATATCGATGGATATATACCTGAGAATCAAAACAAGAAAAAGAATATGCTGTTGTCATAGCCCTAATGATCATCTATTTTAGTATTGGCCAGGCTTAGCAAAATTCTTTTCTTCGATCCATATCTTCATCTGACAACTGATTTACCGACATGGGCTTATAAGCTTTGACATCCAAGTCCTTTTTCATATGATCCATCATGGTAGCCCTTGGTATACAAGTTCAGCAGAACGTTTTCTGGTGGATTTCTTGGGAGACTGTTGCAGTGATTCTTGAACACCAGCACACGTTTCCTTTCGTGTTTCAGGCCTGCCACCTCTTGCCTGATTCAGAACGCTACCTGTTTCAAAAACCTTCTTCTCCCACGGATACAGATTACTTCTTGATGGCGCGGGCTTTCCAAATCTTTCTCTGAAAGCACTTCGAACATCTTCCATAGTCATGTCATTCCTGATGCGGTCGTGAACCCAAACAGCAGCAATTAAGCGCTCCTCAACAGTAAATATACTGATGTCAGTCATAACCTGACAAAATAAATGAAATAAATTGTTTTAACAACATTAGAATATTAAAATCAATCATATTTAACAGCATTAAAATATTAAAAATAGAATGACCTGGGACTTTTCGGCCACCCTGTAGGTACCCGTCGTTGCCCGAGATTGAGTGATGAAATGAAATTTCATAAAAGGGGAATTCTTTCTTCTCTCTCTCTCTCTCCCCCCTCTTTTTCTCTCTCTCTCAGATACACAGAGTACCTTGTATATATCTATACTCCTATAATTTTTTTTGTATTGATATTCATATTAAAACCCTTTTCTTCTATTTATTTAAAAAGAAAATACGACTTTGATATATATGGATTGTGGAATTACATACACTAGCGATAGATCTAGGTAATTTGCATATTCCTTTAAACATTCATTTTAATTAATTCCCTCCAGTTTTTTCGGTTTTCTGATGGCATGATCATCTTTAATTAATTACTTGCAGGGCATCCGACATTGCCCGGTCGTAAAATACGCTTAAATATGATACTTTAATTAATGCCGATTTCGTATTTATTATTAAACTTGCAGTTCAACCCGGCTTTGCTCGTACTCTTTGTGCTGTTCATAACCTTCTGCGTATGTGTATATATGTATTAAAACCTTTGGCTCATGTCCAGGACATCTACATCTAAATTGTAAAGTGTTTAGACCCAAACTTGGCGGAGGAGTTTGGAAGAGTCTGCAATGGTCAACTCTATCAACAGCTACATCTTCCCTCAAAACTGATTAAAAAGCTTCTGAATACCCTTTTATGTAAAATTTCAAATGTTTAGACCTAAAATTGGCTGAATAGTTTGCTAGAGACAGCAAAGGTCAAATCTTTTGAACTTTGACTCCTTACCAGCTAAATTTCTGCGCCAAAAACCGATGTAAAAGCTTTCCCTATGTCTAAATATACTTTACGCAAAATTTCAAATGTTTAAAGCTAAAAATGGCTGAGTTATTTGGTAGAGACTGCAAAGGTAAATTTTTTGTTCAATTTGACCCCAATTTTTACTCTTTAATATTTACTGTTTTGGGCTCAAATAAAATTAAAATGTTTGATCCCTGTCCAAGAAATCTAAATCTTAAATTTCAAGTGTTTAGACCCAAAATTGGCAGAGGAGTTTGGTAGAGTTTTTAAAGGTCAAATTGTTGAACTTTGACCACTTGACAGCCAAATTTCTGGCCGAAAACTGATTAAAAAGATTTTCTCAAATCTCAATATCCCTTATGTAAAACCTCGAGTATGTAAACTGAAAATTGACAGAGTAGTTTGGTAGGAAAATGTACACACACAGACACACTGACAGACAATTTCACTTTTATAGATTGGACCTAATATATAGTAATGATTAAAAAAAAAAATGAGAATCGAAACCAAAACGATTAGCTTACGATTTACTTTTGCCTTTGACGTTAATGCCTTAGCTATGAAGAACTGTTGCAAGGCTAAACATTAAAACATGAACCAATAACTATTACGTTACGCATGCATATTCGTAATGTCGTCGTTCGACGTTCACTTGGTAAAGTCCATCTTTTTACTTCTCACATTTTTGCACCTATTTTCTTTTTTTTTTTAAACCCAAATATAAAGTTTCGCATGTGTTCGTATACCTTATATATTTAGTTTCATGTCTGTAGATAAAAAATGACAGAGGAGTTTGATAGGCACCATTTTTAGACGTATATATACGCATACATATTATATATATATATATATATATATATATATATATATATAAAGAGGTTTGTGTTTACGAAATCTTTTTAAGTAAATATTACGCAAGTATAAATCATGTAGAATATCTGCATGAATATAATTACACGTAATAGTCTGTGCAGAGTGTGGGACTTTGCTGCTTGTCAGATTTGATATTTACGTCGACGATGCAGAATGGCTTTAAGTTCGTCAGAGTACCTTCCATTAAAATACTTGTAAAGCACAAAAATGCAACATTTCATAAAAAGAAAAACATGAACAACCAGTTAGTTAGCAATATATATATATATATATATATATATATATATATATATATATATATATATATATACCAGCTTGGGTGCCCAGCGTTGCACGGGTTTTCCCTGAGCTTATGTAATAACCAAATGTCACAGGGAGCAAGGTGTGGACTATAGGGATAATGAGCAACGGTCTTGATGCCCATCTTGGTCATTATAACGTCCTTCTTTCCAATCTTCTCTTAGCACCCAGGAGACAAACTTCGCGCAAATCATTCGCATGTTCAGTTCCTTGTGAATAATTTTATGCACAGTTCCCACACTGACATCAAACTGTGCACTTATTATCTCTATAAACACACGATGGTCGTTACTCATGAAACTCATTTTTGGTGTTCTGACTTCCTTACTTCTCCAACACCTCTCATCATCCGTCGCAGACTCCCTGCCTTCCTTGAATCTCTTATGCCACTCAAAAACTGATGCTCGATTCATGCAAGATGGTCTAAAAGCAGTCTGAAGCATTCCATACGTTTCTGTGGCATTTTTTTACAAGTTTAAAACAGTGCTTTTTTTTGTGTGTTTTTTTTTTGCATATCGTCTTTCTAAACTGTCCTCACGTCTAGGTTACATTTTTTTTTTAAATCCACCAGATAGCTGTGACAATCAGACTTTAGTAGGGCGTATTTCCATTCCTACTGTAGCTGTTCATTTGAACGTGAAATCATAAAAATAGGGACAGTCATATTATAAGATGTATGGCAACAACATATTGAATTTTCAATTTTAAATGACGACACAAAAAAGTCTGGAAACTTCGTGAAGGCACCTCGTATATATATATATATATATATATATATATATATATATATATATATATATATATATATATATATATATATATGAGCAAATAGTTAATAAAATATGTTAAAAACACTTTGAAAAAGAGTTAAAAACATATTTAATCTGAAAAAGAAACACTAGATAAATGGATAGTCCTTAATCCGCGGAGTTTCGAAGAAATACTTTCCTTCTCATCAGAGGGTAGGACTTAGCAAAATGCGGGATCGGATTTTGCATGCAGAAGTATTTGATGAAACAACAAGTAAGTCAAAGATCTTTAGAGATAGGTAAGTCAAAGATCGTTAGATGAAGCTAAATGGATAATAAATAAATTAATTAATTAATAAATAAATAGAAAAAAAGACTAAATAAAAATTATTTAAAAGGAGAGGATGGCTGGTATCTGCAAATTCAAGAAGAAAAAAAGTAAATGCATACAGTAAAATATAAGTAAATATACAAGATATGAAAGTGTGGGTGGTTGATATATTAGATAGATAGGAAAGTTTAAAAATAAAGCAGAAAATGCAGATAAATAACCGGTCATGCAAAGAAGAGATAAAGAATTAAAATAAAGGATTATTAAATTATAAATTATTAAGAAGTATGTAGAAAAACGATAAAGTTAAAGAAAAATTGTTTATATATATATAAAGGGTAAAAGTAATAACTATGTAATTTCAAAATTGCCATAATTAAATTTGGACTTATGTTTACAGAAAGAGATCAGTTCATTTTTATAATTTATTATATATATATATATATATATATATTTATAATTTATATATATATTATAATTTATTATATATATATATAAGAAAAATCTTATAGAAAATTAATTCAAATTCATAAAAACACCATAAAACCTGTATAGAAAGTACACAGAATTTAAATGATCCTATATGGAGTACAGATAAACTATATATATATTGAAAAAAAAAAAAAAAATAAAATAAATAAGTAAATTTAAATTAATAACTTGGAGAAAAATAGTAATAACCAAAATTAAGTGAACATAGGTAATTGGTTGCTAGGATAAATGAATAATCGATTGAAACATTTAGAAATAGAAATGCGAAAATAGTTAGATATAAAAAATCCTTAAAAAAAAGAAAACGGAAACACCTCTGAAGGAAGAAATGTAGGCAAATCTTTTATCGCGTAGTTTTCCTTAAAAGGGAAATGGATTCCATATTGTTCATTAAAAAAGTGTTTTTTCTGAACGTCTGAAGAGAGGACGTTCCAGTGAATATTTTCAAATGATATGAGGTTTGAAATTGTCCGAATAGTCGCGAAACATTTGTAACGAACAATGAAAATACACTACTTGTTGCAATCAATCCAACCTTTGTTATCTTGATTTTGTGAAAATAATATATATATACAGTGCCGTCAAAAAGAAAGTCCGCACTTGTAATTTTTTCGAAAACTGCAAATTTAAGCTAAATTTAATGTAACTGTTTAAACAACTTATACCTCATTTGATTCGCGTTTAATTCCTCTATAATTTTACCTGTTCATATTTGACATTTAATTGAAATATTCTACTGCTCACGTCAATTTAAAAATATTACTTCAAATTGAGAAGGCAAAAAGAAAGTCCGCTGCAACAAATTCGCTTAAAACCAGCTTAAATGATCGTACCTAAATCAGTTTGAAATATCCACCAACAGGCAACAAATCATCTCTAATCGTAATTGTTGTTGTTCCAGATTATACAACGTAACATTTAGTCCATATGCCACGGCTTTCTCTTAGTGATCGTCAGGAGCTCATTAATCTTCAACTTTCTGATTTATCCAATCGAGAAATCGACCGCAGATTGGAATGTTGTAAGAAAACGGTACAAAATACTGTGAAAAAGCACGTAAACACCAGCAGTGTTCGTGATGCCGCTAAATCTGGCCGTACTAGAGTTACTTCTAACAGGGAAGACAATGCTATCAAGATCCACAACCTAAGAAACAGATTTGAAACGGCTACAACAATCCAACAACAGTGCAATCTTGTTAAAAATGGCTCTCTTTCTACTGTCAGGAACAGATTAGAGGAATTTAATTTGCCAGGATATCTTGGAAGACACAAGTCAATGATTTCTGTAAAGAACAAAAAGCGCTGTCTGGACTTCGTCAGATGCAATGAAGATCATGACTCTTCATATTGGTCCAAAGTGCTTTTTAGTGACGAAATCAAGTTCAATAGGCTATGCGGTGATGGTAGGCAGTACGTTCGTCGAACGAAAGACGAAGAATTTAATCCTAGGTGCTCAGTTTCAACGCTGCAAGGTGATGGAGGTTCAGTCTTGGTGTGGGCATTATTAGTACCATTGCTTCAGAGCCTATAGTTCGCTTGCAAAGTCGAATTAATTTGACCAAGTACATTAATATGTTGACTGAGCATTTTCTACCCTACTTTGGTCGGAAGTTGAATCATAATCCCATCTTCATGCAGGATAATACTCCCATTCACACATTTGGTAATTTCAAGAGGTTCCTGGAAAAGCATGACCTTCCGTGTTTGGATTGACCTGCACAATCTCCAGAACTCAATCCTATCGGAAACGTATGGCATTACATCAAGCGACAGCTACGCAATGATAAAATTTCAAATTTGGAAGAACTTTGGACAAAAATGAAAGAAATGCGGGATGCCCTTTCCCCAGAGTATTGCTGCAGTCTTATTCAAGGAATTCCCAAAAGATTGCAGGCTGTCAAATTGCAGAAGGGCTATGCTACTAAATATAAACAAGTTAATTGTGTTCCTGTTGTATGTTGCATTAATGTCCTTAAGTTACCTTTGAATAAGAATTTTCCATTGTGCGGACTTTCTTTTTGCCTCCTCAATTTTATGGTTAGTTGGTTGTTTTTGTTTTACGGAATATCAACCCTTTTCAGGTAATTTAATGCCGAATCCAAAGATTTTGAAGAAAAATTTTTAATAGAATATATTTATTGTTTTCAAGTCGGTTTCTATTCAACCCATAGTTGGAACCCTAACAGGTACTACCACTTCGGATAAGAATGGACCTGGGAGCAATGCAATTAAAGGGTGGCTCCACATTACCCAAAGCCCGCAAGCTGGGGCTTCACCACTGGATATAGTTTAAGGTCATA
Organism: Euprymna scolopes; assembly: GCF_053919585.1. Lineage (NCBI taxonomy): Eukaryota > Metazoa > Mollusca > Cephalopoda > Sepiida > Sepiolidae > Euprymna > Euprymna scolopes. The sequence goes on along the minus strand of NC_136512.1, from coordinate 29,247,683 downwards.
TCCAGGACCTCCTCAATTTGAAGTTATCTTTTTAAATTGACGTGAACACTAGAATATTTCATTGAAAAGTCAGATATAAACAGGTAAAAATAAAGAAGAATAAATGGTCAATCAAATGAGGTATAGTTTGTTTAAACAGTTACATTAAATTTCGCTTAAATTTGCAGTTTTTGAACAATATACAAGTGCGGACTTTCTTTTTGCCGCCTATATATATGTATGAATACACACACATACACACACATATATATATAAATGTATATATTGCATATATATATATAAATATATATATACTGCATATATATTGCATATATATATTGCATATATATATATATATATATATATATATATATATATATATATAGCCAATATATATATTGCTTATATAAATATATTTCATATACATATATATATTGCATATATATATTGCATATATATATTGCATATATATATTGCATATATATATATATATTGTATATATGTATATTGCATGTATATATTGTATATATATATATATATTTTGCATCTATATATATATGTATATATGTATGTATCTCTCTCTCTCTCTCTCTCTCTCTCTATATATATATATATATATATATATATATATATAGAAAGGGGTTTGTATTTGCTATAACTTCTTACGCAAATATTACATAGGTATTAATCATGTAGAATATCTACGTGATTATAATCATACGTAATAGTTAGTACTTGTGGCCTTCGGGACAGGATCACAGTATAGTATCTGTTCTTCAGATGGTTCACTTCAATTTCTTCACGACTGAGACAATTTTTATTTTGGTTCCTTTTCTCCACGTTAAAAAACGACCCTGGTCTCTAACTCTGTCCCGTGGGGAGGCACTGTAAATAGGAATAGTTCGTCTGTGTAAATAGGTGGACTTTGACTGCTTGTCGGGTTTTTCAAGGGTATTTACGTCGACGATGCAGAATGGCCTTGGTTATATGCTTTTTATTTATGATAGAGACTGTTCATCTCGTGAACACAGTCATATAACTTCGATATCTACACGAATGTAAACGACACATGTGCATCTCTTCTAACCACGTTTAGAAAATGCATCGGACAGTTGAAGAGAATACAAGATCAATGATGAGTTTGAGGGCTCGATTTCAGAGAAAATTTCGATGCCGTCAATCTTCAGACAATGGAGAAAATATTAGCGTCAGATGAAACAATCTGCAAATTGCGGCTATTACGTGGCAATGAAACTCGTTCAGTGCCAATAGAGGAGTGTTTCACCGTTATTGGTAATAGCGCACATCGTATCCAGATGTGCTTAAGTGCCGGTTTTTCCATTCAGCTACAACAGTTCAATGCACCACAAATGCTCCCTAGTGATTCTCTATTTTTTTTTTAATTGCATTTTCACCCCTAAACAAGGTACAGTGCCACTTTAATGTAGGGGGCTACTATCTGGAACATAATTTGCACGGATAGTATGTAGGGAGTTGAGCAGCAAGATGTCTGTCTACATTACACTTGAACTTCTGCATGTCAGTACAGTTAGGGTAGCAGGGATCCGGAAGGGAATTCCAAAGTTTAGCAGTCCGAGGGAAGAAACTACTAGAGTAGAAGGCTTACTGGCATCTAGGGATCTCTACCGTATAGGGGTGGGATATAACTGCTTGTCGGGTTACTCGGGGGTATTTACGTCGAGGAGGTAAAAAGGCTTCAAGTTCGTCGGAACACCTTTTATTAAAATACTGGTAAAAAAGGCAGAGGGATGCAACATTCCGTCGATGGGACAGATGTTGAAGCCTAGCTGACAGTGCGGAACTTATGCAGTTGGCGACTCTCTTTTGAACCCTGTCTATGAGGGAGAGGCCTGTAGCAGATGTACTAGGCCAAATGTAGCAACAATACTCCATACATGGGCGAATGTTGACTTTGCAGAAGTACATGATACTCTTCGGCATAAGTAATTCTAGCACGATAGAGAGAGCCCACCTTCTTTGAAGCCGTCATGGAAATATCCTCAATATATTTATTCTAATGCATGTTTCCTGTGAACGTTAAGCCGCGGCGTTTGAACGAAGTACTTTCCAGTAATTAGTCATGGCTTTCAGTAGTTGAGAAGGTTTTTTGTAATTAAAGGAAAGAAGCTTAGTCTTGGCAGCACTGAACGTTACCATCCATTTATTTGTCCATTTCAATATGTACTGGAGTTCTACCTCTAGGGTTTCCGTCATTGCTATGGATATTTGTCTATTCATTCCCCCCCCCCCCCGTGTCTGTTATAGTGTGGTGTTGGCAGTAAATATACTCATCTTGGAGATAATTTTATGAGGGAGGTCATTTATGAAAATCGGGAATAATAAGGGTCCAAGGATTGACACTTGAGGCACACCCGTATTTATATCATGTTGTTTTTACGTCCTACCATTGTTGACAACCTTGATTCTTCTTGTATTTAAGAAGGATTTAACTAGGTTGAGTATTCGTGTGATATTAAAGCACGACAAACTAAGGTACAACTAATGACTCTTGATAGTGGCTTAATCGTGGTATATTTAGGCACGACAAGTTATGATTTGGCAAAAGGCGTCTGCTGATTCTCTATTAGTCTGATGTTTAGGCATGACAATTTAAGGCACGATAAATAAATGTACGACAAACTAAGGCAAAAAAAAAATAATGGTGAAAAATAAATATAACAACAAATTATTTAATTCACTCATATTTTGGTCAGTCAGTCTGAAAAACAAAGATGTACTGAGACTAAAGCTGCTTTCAGGACTGCCAGCAACCACTGTAAAAGAGTAATAAAAAATGCAAGAGAGCTATATGCTCAGCCCGTTAAATCCAAAGTAGCTGAGCAGCGGCTTGGTTCCCACCAGTTTTGGCAAATAGCAAACAGGATCTTGAACAGAATTGTGCGTTCTATCCCAACCATCATCAATGGACCTGAGGTCATCTCGTCAGCATCAGACAAGGCCAGACTATTTGCCAAGAACTTTGCAGCAAATTCTACCCTATGCGACGAAGGCCATCAACTCCCCGTATTTCCTACTATAACGGACCACACGCTATGCAACATACAAATATCTGTGCGTGAGGTTGCCAAGCTAATCAAGAACCTTGATTCCAGTAAAGCAACTGGCCCAGACGGCATTCCAGTTATAGTGCCGAAAAAGCTCCAACCAAAACTTGCCCCTATACTTACAAAACTATTTAAGCGTTACCTTAAAGAGAAGTACTTCCCTGTACCCTGGAAAACCTCATCAGCATGCCCTATATATAAGAATTCAGTTGATAAGTCGTCTCCCTCTCAGTGCAGATCAATAAGTCTCCTGTGTGTCATGAGTAAGTTGCTAGAATCCATATTAAATAGAGAAGTAGTCATCTACCTCAGCAGAAATAACCTTCTTAGTGACATACAATATAGTTTCCGTTCTGCCAGATCTACAGCAGACGTGCTAACTGTTATATCTCATAGGATTAGTGAATCTCTTGACAAAGGCTTCCTCTCTAGGGCAATTGCTCTTGACATATCAAAAGCCTTCGATAAAGTATGGCATAAGGGCCTACTTCACAGGATTTCCAGCTACGGTATAACTGCAAATGTTTTCTCGATCATTAAATCATTTCTTTCTGATAGGCTCATAAGAGTAGTGGTTGATGGGCAGAAATCAGAGGCCCTCAGTATTAATGCTAGAGTCCCTCAGGGCTCCATCATGGGCCCAACTCTCTTCCTGATCTACATCAATGAGCTCCCAATACACATACTTAAATCATTCGTTGACATCTATGCTGATGACACGACTATCTATGGCAACAAATCTAAGGCCGTAAATGACAAAGTTCTCTCAGATTCTCTCTCCTCTGATCTTGAGCGCGTGGTACAGTGGGGGAAGAGGTGGTTAGTTACTTTTAATGCATCCAAAACCAAGCTTCTATCTTTACATCATCAACGCTTGATCCCTATCTGGCATCAATTAAAATGGATGGCTCTCGTCTTATGGAGGTCACATGCTTTGGTGAGCTTCTTTGCTTGCTGTTTACTCCTGATCTGAAATAGAACACGTACATCAATTCTATTGCCAAGGTCGCTGGAAAAATGGTAGGATCCTTCTACCGCTCTAGAAGATATCTCACTGCTGATGCAATTTTCTATTTATATAAAAGCCAAGTACATCCAAGGATGTAGTACTGTTGCCACATCTGGGCAGGAATTGCTAAAAACACTCTATTCTGCCTTGACAGAGTACAAAGTAGGCTTCGTGGCTTAGTGGGGGATGCCCTTTCCCCTTCCCTGCAACCTCTCTCCCATAGGAGAAACGTTGTGAGCCTGTCTTTGTTTTATCGTAACTTCCATGGCAGGTGCTCGTCTGAGCTCCAACTCCTGCCCCTCCCTCGCCGATCTTTCACGAAAAACACCCGTCTAGCTGAAACCACTGTCAAAAATTTTCCCCACTCTTTATCTGTGCCAAAACTAAAGCGTAATTTCCATGAGCAGAGCTTCTTTCTTAGAATCGCACGACTGTGGAACTCTTTTCCGTATGCCTGTTTCCCACGTGACTACAACTTGGATGTCTTCAAGTCAAGCATAAACAAATTCCTGATGAACCGTCCCCTTAAGTAAGATACTTTGTGAAATCTCAATATTACCGTACTGTACACGCAATAGCCCTTATCCCCGAGTGGTTTCCGGGCCTTGATAAGTGGTGACCACCTTGTAAAAAAAAATGTTCTCTGTAAACGTTAGGCCGAGGAGTTTAAAGGACGTACTTTCAGGTAATGTACTTCATTTTAGGGCGTATTTGGCTCCTATTTAGGTAGAGAATTGCGTGGGAATGGATACCTTCTCTAACGGTAGAATGACGCAACCAATTTTCCTGGGACGTTGGCAATAGATTTGATGTAAGTCTTTTATTTCAGACCAGGGGTGAAGGTAAGTTCTCGAAGCTTGTCGAAGCAAGGTGCTTCTTTGAGCTGGAGCCATTGTTATCAATTGGTGTCAAGTGAGGACTAAAACGATGATGGTGAAAATATTGGAGCTTAGTTTTGAAAATCTTAAAATAATCCGATTGCACTACGTGCTCAAGGTCGGAGGAGAGAGAGACTATAGTAAGTCCTGGTCGTTGGCTTCTGAGAAGCATTTGCTAACATTGGAGTTGAAAGCTACTGTGCTGTAATCTGCGGCAAAGCAGTTTCGCGGGAGTGTGTTAGACGGCGACGCTAAGATAAAAAAAGTCACTCTTTCTCAAAATATGATTATAAATTGCCAAATAGTTTAAACTCAACAGACATTAAAAATGGCAATGGGAGAATTCAATCGAAAGTACTCTGATTTTACGTAAAAAAAATGTTAATTACGCACTTGTACAGGTTAAGTTTAAGTCGACTTACGCCTGCCAAGTTCCATTTTTCTTTTCAATTTCGACCCCTTAGCAGAATTTTTTTTTCTAGCTTTTATATACATATAACTACGGGTCAGACACAAATAAAAAAACAAAACAAAAACAACAATAAAACAAAAAAACCGTAATGATTTTACGCGCTTTGCGACCTAGCATCTCGGTGGGAATGTACTTAGAAAAAAAAAAAAAAAAAAAAAAAGGAGACAGACAGACAAACAAGATAGTAAGTTTTATACATTAGATTTTATAAACATTGGACTGATTACAATCTAAAGATTGTAATGAGATCAATATACTTTATTTATAATGAGCACTTTTGAACAAAAATTGGATTTTAGTTAATGCTAACAATACTGGAACTTAATTAAACAATATACACAAACACACGTGCATGCTTGCGCGCGCACGCACACACACAGACACACACACACACACATTTATATATATATATATATATATATATATATTTCAATGGTACTCTAGTGGGAGTTCTCAGAAATCAAGGTGCCCCTTTCCTGGGTCTAACACTTAATCTCCAAATGAAATATATAGATATTCAAATTACCTCTCAAACACTGTCAGTAAACAAGTTGAGAACAAAATTTTCCTAGGCTCATTTAACCATTTAACAATTTTATGGTATATGTTCCTCGTTCTTCCTTGAACTTATTGGATTCTAGGATGGTTATTAATCTACTCTGGTAGAGTATCCAACTTCGTTCTGTCACGTGAGATAACATCACATGTGAAAGTGCACTATTTCATGTAAAAGCTAGTGTGGGTTAGCCTTCTATAATATAAGTCTCACCTGTTTGTGTAGATGTATGTATGTATGTATGTATGTATGTATGAATGTATGTATGTATGTATGTATGTATGCCTCGCAAAAACTTTCGACAGAGGCGACGGATTTTTACGAGATCGGTATCGTTTTGAAGCTCGACCCTTCGGACGACAAATGTCGAAGAATTGGCCCCCAAACATTATTTCCTTCACCCTAATTTGAGCACTTTTCTACAGGGAGGGATCGCTTTTTTCATCGATATTTTCGAAAGTCATTCCCTCTTTTCGATTGTTTAGCCTTAATTTAAACCTACCGGTTTGCTCAACACACACCTCTAAACACCCGGGCAACGCCCGGCACCCAAACTAGCGTTGAATAGATCTTATTTAGGCTGCGAATTCTATATAATTTTGAATATTTAGCCAGGGTTTACTTGCAAGGAAAAGTATCCTCATGCAATGTTGTCTGATAAAATCCATACACAGAGAGACCTTAGACCCTCGAGGATAATGCCTGTGAGGCATTCAAGTTCTCTCCATTAAGCATTCAAGTTTTCTCTCTCTCTCTCTCTCATATGTATATATATATATATATATATATATATATATATATATATATACACACACTATCAAAAGTACCCGTCGTTGACTGGGTTCAAAAACAGCCTACAGAAAATGGACTCTGATTTATGAAAGTACTAGCAGGGGTACCCGGCGTTGCCCGGGTGTTTGTAGGTGTGTGTGGTGTTAAATAAAAATGAAACTGGGGGGGGGGGGATCGAACCCGAAACCCTGAGGCGAAGTTTGAAAATAAAATCGGCCAGCCAGAATGAGTTAGTGAAAGATGTTTGAAAGTCGTCGAGCGTTACGACGACGACGACGACGACGACGACGATGTAAGCATTGTTATAAGCGAAGTAAGAAAAGCAAACAACGTTTTAATTAAGCGAGGGGGGGGGTAATCAAAACATTAAAAAAAACACAAAAAATCTAACGTAAAGCAAACGAATACGTGAAAAATGGCTTAAATAAGCCTGTTTCGATATTAAAATTTTAAAAATCGGTGGATACCCGGGTGTCGCTAAGAATAAGCGAAGTAAAAAAAAAAAAAGAAAAAACCAGGAAAACGAACGTTACGTGAAAAATGGCTTAAATAATACAGGGTTCAATATTTAAATTTAAAAAATCTAAAAAAAAACCCATCTCACACCACGATTCGAACCCAAAACGTTTAGATAATGAACAAACAGGCTAATCAACTGCGCTAAAGTGACGCAGATGAAATGTGTTCGGTTATTCAACTATTTAAAATAAATCAGGTCACGACGTCATGACGTCATCTGACGCATGCGTAGAATCTGTCATTGTTACGAGAAACCCGTTTTTGTGGACCCCCCCCCCTGTGGAAAATTTTCGATTTCGGAGTGAAAAAGTTAACGTTTTTGGCCAATTTTACGATATTTTTCAAGCGAAGGATGGGGCTTCGATATGATACCGAGTTTGTAAATTTTCGTCGCGTGTGTCGAAAGTTTTTAGCAGACACACAAACATACACACATACAAACAAACAAACATACATACATTTTCGCTTTTATATATATATATAGACTAGCGAGGGGTACCCGGCATTGCCCGGGTGTTTTTCGGGGTATGTGAAAAAACCCCGTAATGTGAAAAAAAAAACAGGTGCCCGTGAAAAAAAAAAAAACGAAGCCTTCACGAAGCGCAGTTGGAAAATAGTAAAGTGTTAAAAAAAACAGGTGCGCGTTTTTGATTGACGTGACGGCGATAGGTATTCAGCAGTAAGCATTTTGTGCGGGACAGTTTTGAATGAGGTGAATAAATCGGTTTTTAAAACCCCGCTCCCTGTTTGTTAGGAGGAGCGAAATGAAAGCTACAGTCTGATATGACGAAGTCGACATTGAACAAAACTGGCTTTCGGCCTGTGATTAGAGTCGAGTTTTGCTTTTTTATACCGAAAACCGAATGTAACGCGTGCCGATGCGGGAAATATCAAATAATTAACGTTTGAAAGTCAATAAAATTAAATAGACAGGCGAGCTCCGTGGGTAACTCTGAGATATTACAATTTATAGATGATATAAAAAGTTTTAAGAAGTTGTGAACCGAGCAAGCGCTTCTCTGAAAGAAGCCTTTTGTGGACATCGAGGAAAAGCGTACATACATACATACATACATACATACATACATACATACATTTTCGCTTTTATATATATAGATGATAGGTTATGAAAAGGAAGAGTTGTAATGAGATAGCTTCGAATTTGGGGGACTCAAAACCAAAGCAAAATATGATGAAAGTAAAAATAAAATAGATAAACCCCATAATTTATTATACCATACCTGTTCACACTGAAACACTTATCACAATATTCTGTGGATCTATATTAAAAAAACCTTGTTAAACTTTGTGACATATTTCCATTCTATGGAGGTCAAGCGCGAACGTATACCACATAATTTTATTATACCATATTCCTTCAAACAGAAACATAATTATCAAAGCATACTTACACAGATAGATATGAAAAGTCTTTATTAAACTTTGTGCCTATTTCAATTTTATGGAGGCCAGGCGCGAATGCAGACCCCACAATTTTATTATACCATCCCTGTTTAAGTTAAAACATACTTCTCAAAACCATTTGTAAACGTTTTTTTAATTTTTTTAATTTTTTTATTTCCATACTTTGTAGACCAGGCGCGAACGCAGACCTCACAATTTTAATGAACCACTGTTCTGCCGGATCAAACATACCCATTCCTGTGTCTCGGTACATCTTCTATCATTATATGTAATCAGTTTTTAAAAATAGTCAACCATATAGGAGCCTATTCGTGACCAGACACACACAGAGACAAATACACACACAGACATTCAGCTTTATATATATATATATATATATATATATATATATATATATATATATATATACGCGCACTCGGTCCAATAAAAAATGCAATGCAATAAAGCATGTGGGTGTTTAAAGATTATGGTTACAAAGCTCTCACTCGCTGTAGTAAGGTATCTTAGGTAGTAATTTACGAATATCATTTTCAGACTTAATAGTAAAGTAACAATATATATATAGTAATTTATAAAATATATATGGCGATTAAGCTACACTGAATATTCTGCGTTTCATCCAACTATAGGATTCGTCAGGCTTATGCGCGAATTCTGTCGTTGCTTCTTGTTTTTATACATGTTGAGGATTACTAGTTGGCCAATCAGCTTTCTAGTATCCACCGCGCCCCTTCCTACCAGCCAATGGGCATGCATTTTATCAAACAAAGGATCTGTTTTAGAGCTAGGTTAGTGGTTTTAGGTGGCCGTTCTACTTCTTTTATTTTTATTTATTTTTTTTTATATACATATAAATATACCTATGTGTACACAATAATGCACATATATATATATATATATATATATATATATATATATATATATATATATATATATATATACATATAAATAAGAGGGTAGAGTAAGCCGACCGTGTTTTGTCCTCACTTTTCAAAGCCGAATAGAGTTTTTTTTTTGTATAGGGAAACGAATTCAAACGGAACAAAGACTAAAAACAAATCAAACTATTGGAAGGAAGAAAAAATAAGGTAATGGCTATAATGAATGTATCGTTATGATGAGGAAAGGAAACGCCTTAGAGACTAATCACGTCCAGACCCAAAAGACAACCCCTTTGCTTACAGAGAGAAGATCTCTTTAAATGTCCGTTAAAGAGACATTTAAAGACCTTAGAAACTATCCAAGTCCCTTTAAAGAGACCGTCTGCGTGTATATATATATACATGCGTGTTACGTGTATATCAGGTCATGTCATATGCTTCCGGTATCATGTAATCCACTACTACCCGCCTAATGGTCGGGTCACCGGCGAAAAAACTGATTCCCCCACCAGATTTGTTTGGTGAGGAGGGTGGCTTAAAGGATTAAAAACAAGACCTTCCAAAGGGCGAATGAACCCTTTTTCGGGGTCAACGGCCAACGAGCACCGAGTGTGTTTGTGTGTATGTATGTGTGTGTTGGGGTGGAGTGGGCAACCTTTCTAGGAGAAGCAAATCTCTGATTTAAAAAAACCATAAAGCGGGAGAACCAGTACCCGCATTAAGCTGGTCTGCTGTTTATCTTGTTGCTGGCTATCTTGCTCTTGCTTGCTACTGGATCTCAACATTTTGAACCGAGAGAGAGACTTAGCTGTCGTACAAAGCTAAAACTCTGTAACATCATCTGTGTATAGATACTCCCTCAGGCATTTGTCTATTAAAATGGTCCTGTGGCGATGGAAGTCATTTTTAGGCTCATGGATTTTAAGTGTCTTAGGGAGTGGCACTCGTCTGACAAGGCGTTGCAATCATCATCATCATCATCATCATCATCATCATCATCATATATGCATGTGTGTGTGTGGGTGGGTGGGTGTGAGTGTGTGTGTGTGCCTCCGTATTTCTTATCTGTTATTTCCGCTATATCCCTTTATATATATTTTTTTTACCTTTCATTTTTACAGTCCTTCCCTTTGTCTTTTCTTTCCTTTCTTTCTTAATAATCGCCATATTCTTTTTGACGATACCAATGCTCAATTTTGGTGCCAGTTTCGATTCTAGCTGATGGCACTCAATCAAATATCTATTATATTTTTACTTTTGAAATCATGACTATATATTGGGTATAATTTAATATGAAATAATCGATAGAGTATGGACTCTATTACAATAAATACAAAATTTGCGCAAATTAAAATATCATATTTAAGCGTATTTTACGACCGGGCAATGCCGTGCTACCCTGGTGGATTATATATATATATATATATATATATATATATATATATATATATATATATATATATATATATATATATATATATATATAAATGGGCCTGCATTTCGGAATGTTGGTTTTTCAGAGAACCGCCATCAAAACTACCACCACCACTGTTACTACTATTACTACTACTGCTGCTACTACTACTACTACTACTACTATTACGACGACGACGACGTCGACGACTACGACTGAGGTATGCACGTGTATATTTATAGCGAGAATTAATTCAAATTGTGGGTGGGTGTGATTTTGGGTGTGGGTGGGCTAGCGAGGACGGGGCGTGGTCATTCCAGTTATAGAAAGACTGTATAGCGCCAGTGGCTTTTGCTTCCAGTCATGGGAAGGTTGCCTCGTTGCGTTATAGAAAAAGGAAATAAGCATCTGAAATTGTCGATTATGAAATCGGTATCGAGCATCGACTGCTGCAGTCGATGGGGGTGCATCCGCACCGACGATCCGAGCCCGTATGGATCGCACGCGCTCCGACAGGACAAGAACGGGAAATAGTGAATGCGGATGTGTCGGTAGTTCGTAGTGCGTTCATATATTCGTATGCAATTACCACACACACACACACACACACACACACACACACACACACACACACACACACACACACACACACACACACACACACAAAACACACTCAAACACACACACACACACACAAGGAAAAGACCTTTAAAATTTGAACACTACTGAAATTAAAAGACTAGATTATAAACAAAGAGCTGAATATCATTTTGCAGAGTAAATTAAAGTATAACTTTTGCAGCATCAGTAGAACCCCGGGATACGGCATTAAAACAAGTAATAAAATACAGTACAGTATATAATGCACATGTATATAATCAAATAACGTTATAAATAATACCGTAAGGCAGAGCAAATACCGTAACCAGGGGCCGGCAAGAATATCGTATTCCACATCGTAACCTGAAAAAAAAAAAAAAAATACGTATCCTAGGGCCATCGTCGCATCCCGGGGTTCGACTATATAATGATGGGACGATTCCAATATTTTTACCGATTCCGTACTAAAATCCAGATTCCGATACAATGGCCGATTCCGATTCTGATTCTTTATAAATCTCTAAACATTTAACTATAAAGTATTATTTTGTCCTGATTATTGTAAAAACACATCTTAAATATGCCTATGTTTTCTCAAAGAAAAAACATACTTGTGGGGGGGGCAGATCTAAAGATTTTAGTCTTACTGGAAGTTTAAATCAATAAATATCTATTATTGTATGGTTACTATAATCAGTGGAAGATGTTTCGTAAACCAAAATCAAATAAAAC
>NC_136512.1:29222840-29230340 GCF_053919585.1 Euprymna scolopes | reverse complement strand
ATGCATACATACATACATACATACATACATACATACATACATACATATCCTCTCATTATTTTTAATGTTGAAGGATGCTGAATCAGTTGCCTTGGAGTCTGGGTAGAAAGTACCAGTCAAGAATCCGTTTTTGAAAACAGCACCATAGGTGCGGGGCCAGCAACTGGCCGAGTACCTGTCGGACTTGGCTACGCCGCCTGAGTATTACATAGGATGTCTATCCTCCCAGGCCTTACCACCTTAATTTATCGCTTGTTGCCTGAGCCACCCCTGCCGGGGAATGCCGATGTAGATATCCATGTAATTTTTTCCTGGGCCAGAGTACCCCTAACGGAGGGGCGCTAGGCAGCATGTTTTCATTCATTTTCGACCTTGTGTCGCGTTTTGCTGAGGTGGGCAGCAAGTCAACATAATAAAAATTATTTTCTGGAAAATATGCTTTTGCTTCTGGTGAGTTTTTTTTTTTTTTAGGGTTTCCGCTATTCAATGAAACACGTCTAAGAAATATTTCATAAACAATATCAAGAAAATATTATTAGTGAGAATTGAATATATATATGATTAGTTTTTTAGGGGGAAAACGAAATCCAGCAGAGTGCTCAATTAAAAGGGTAATCCGAAAAATAAGAGCATATTTATATTTTGTATTTTGTGTACAGAAAGTTGTTAGATGAGATAAGTCATTGGTACCATCGGTTTCAAGCCTGATAATTAGGACCGTTTTATATGTCCATATCAATCGCCTTTCAGCCAATAGATGATGAGTATTGGCTGAAGAGTGTCGGCTGAAGAGAGCTTGATATGGCTATCTAAAACGGTCCTAATTATCGGGCTTGAAACCGATGGTACCAATGACTTATCTCGTCTTACAGCTTTCTGTACACATACACATGTGTATATGTATGTGTATGTGCGGGCATGATTGGGTCTATGTATATATCATTATGTGTGTTTGTGTATATGTTTCTATGTGCGCGTGCATGGATATATATGCTCATGGGTCGTGTGTATATGCATGAATATCTATGTCTATGTGCGCATGTACGTGTATGCGTGCATCTGGGTGTTAGTGTCTGTATATATATGTATATCTATGTGTGTGCATGGGTGAACGGATGTATACAGGTATAGCTATATCTTAGTTTATATGCATGTATGTGTTTGTATGTATATGTATGCCTATATCCACAATATATTGGACACTGAAAATAAAGTTAAGCACAACCACTGCCAAAAGCACCATGTTATGAGCCCATCCCATATATATATGAACTTAACGGTACAACCAGAATCCCTGACTCATTATAACTTAACCAGCACTCTGATAATCTTTAACCTTTAAACCTTTATACCTCCTTTTATCTCTCAATCTATTAATTTATTCTATCTCTTTTCCTATCTTCATCCTTACTTTTATCAAGATCCCTATAATTTTTTCTTTTTTTTTCTAGGCACTATAACTAAATCCCTATCCAATAAGCAAAGCAAATCAATACAGACCCCTAAATATTAAACCAACATGTATTTTGAACATATCTTACAATGCGTCTACCTAACCTCGCATTATTTACTACACCCGCTTATTTATGTATTCTTTATTTATTTATCCTAATTTTACTTTATTAACTTAGTATAAGTATATATATGTCTATATATATATATATATATATATATATATATATATATATATATATATATATATATATATATATATGTCTGTATATTTCTATTTTTATGAATATGTATATTTATATAATTGTATATACGTGTATATGGGTACATGTGTGTGTGTGTATGTAGTTATGTATGTATATGTACATCTACTTCTTACTGTAGATCTATATCTCCACGTGTATGTATATATGTAGGCGTGTGTGTATATATATGTATATATATATATAAGTATATATATATGTATAGGAGTTGTGTGTATATGTATGTATGTCTCCATAGAGATGAATGTATGTCTGGATATACATTGTTTATATACATTTATATGTGCACATGTGTCTGTATGTGGACGTGAGGAAATGTACATATGTATGTGTCTGTATGTATACGTATTTGCGCGTGTGTTGGCGTATGTATTAACCCTTAACTACCTAAAAACAACTCATTGTCAACTGAAATGAACAAGTCGACTTATAGCGTCTACGAACATTCGAAATGGAACCTTTTACTTGTCAAACACATATGACACTTACACAAACCCTTTCTCTCTCTCTTTCTCTCTTTCTCTGTCTCTCTCTCTCTCATCTACTTCATATACCTAGCAAAACAACCAAAAAGCAGTCAAAATGTTAAAGCCTAAAAATTGAAATTCCTCCACACCTCTTCTCCTTACCCCCTTTTTTTACCATCCTCTCCCCTCCTCCTCCCTATATTCATATATCTCCACCCACGCCTACCTGAATCTGCTACCCCCACACTACAATCTAATGTATTTTAACCTTCAAAACTTAAATATTGTTGATACCCGTCTCCCTCCCTCTTATTATCTCTTACCCCCTTTTTTGTGTCGTATTTCCTCTAAAACACTTCTTCCAAATACTAACAACGATTTCTGTAAGGTCTGGCGAGGCTGTTGGATCGTAAACATGGTCCAACATCCGAAACTTATGTAACCAAACAGATAAAACGGTAATAAAAAAAATAAAACACATATTTGCTCTGCAGTAGTATTGAGCACTGTCTTCAGGTTTTTACTAATTACAAGTTTTATTATATATATATATATATATATATATATATATATATATATATATATATATATATAAGGTACAATCACGTTGACTCATCAGTTTTCGCCAGATCACCGAAGTTAAGCATCGTAGAGTCTGGCCAATATTAGGTGGGTGATCATTTGGGAAGGAAAGGTGCTGCATGTACCACACATATCCACCCTACGCACCGAGTCGTAGAAATTAACAGGTTGGTATCTGGGGGCTCATTAATTCGCTTCGTCAAGACATGCACCTACGAGAAGGAAACTCTGATGTAAAAACCTGCGGTCTAACTGTATACTCTGCATTAATACAAAAATGTGTGGTTGGTTCTACACAAAGCCTTCACCACTATAAACAAATCATCTGTGTGGATTTCCGAGCAACTTAGTTGTTGTGGCGGAACCTCATACGTCGAAATCGACGGGAGAGTCCATTATATATATATATATATATATATATATATATATATATATATATATATGTGAAATCTTTTTATCATTTTTCTTTTGCCTCCTGTTCCCCTTACCTCACCCTTTTTTTAACCAAGTAAGATCTGTGACTTACTTGTAGTTTCATTAAATACTTTTATATGCAAAATCCGATCCTGCATTTTGCTAATTCCTGCCCTCTGATGAGAAGGAGGGTATTTCTTCGAAACTCCGTGGATTAAGGACTATCCACTTATCTTGTGCTTCCTTTTTTAAAATTAAATGTTTTTAACTCTTTTTCAAGATGTCTTTTAACATGTTTTATTAATCATTTGTTCATATATATATATATATATATATATATATATATATATATATATATATATATATATATATATATATAAGACTGATGAATCCTAGCGTGGATGAAACGCGAAATATTCTGTGTAGCTTAATTGCCATATATATTTTATAACCTACCACCCAGTTCTACCTACGTATTGAGTACTGTTGAAGTAAATACTTCAAGTTCTCGCATAAATTTATACTTTCGTATATTAATTTATGTGATTAAGTAATCATATATATATATATATATATATATATATATATATACCGTTGGTATTGCACACACGTAAATGAAATGCATCCGTGTACGCATGTATAAATTTGTGTATAAATCTTTGTGCGGGTTTAAATATAATGTATGCGCTCGTAATACATACATGCATGTGTGAGCGTGTTAGGACAAACGTGCGATTGTATACGCATGTAATTTTTCTGCACGTGACTGCGCGTATGTTTGCGTGGCTGCGTGCTGCACACAAGCGTGTGCGTTTATTGTTAACCGCATGCATGTGTATGCGCGTGTGCATGCGCTCAACTTCATAGTTTACATCGAGTACGGACGTGCACACACACAGGCGTGAGCACGCCGGTCTACCTAAAATTATTTACACACGGCCGCCGCACGGATGCATGCACCATACGAACCCTTCGAAATCGGGGTGGTTGGGTGGAGAGAGAGAGAGAGAGAGAGAGAGAGAGAGAGAGAGAGAGAGAGAGAGAGAGAGAGGGATAAAGTGGGGAGCTTGGGTGGAAAAGTGCGCGATATGGAAATCGTTTTGTGTTGGCTTCAAAATATTTCTTGACGGTAGTACGATTTGTGGAGAGAGAGAAAGAGTCTATAGCGATTTCTCTGGGGAGACTGTGATAACACGCACGCGCATACACAGATATTGGCATGCGTATACCAACACATATATTTATATTTATAAGCACACACACACAAAAACACACACGCACACGCGCGCGCACATAGAAACGCGCATGCGCATACTCCACTACACATATGAACATTTCACTTGTCGTTCTAATAAATAGAATTGCTCGCTTTGGTAAACCACAGTCTGAAAGACAGATTGACAGATGTACATAAAAAACATATCTCTCTCTCTCACTCTCTCTCTCTCTCTTTCTCACTCTCTCTCTCTCTCACACACACACATCGAGGCAGACGGATGTTTATCTCTCTCTATCTCTCTCTCTCTTTATCTCTTTTTTTTTCTCTCTTGCTGGGAGACTCGACGTTGCCCGGGATTGAATGAGAATCAACGAATGTTTCACACGTCAGATACTTTAATTGTTATCGAAATCGATGAAATCGCCCATCTTTCAATCAAATCGACTGCTCTAGTCGGGAACCAACCGCGACGTTATGGGAGGAAGTTTCACATGCCTCCCCGCAGTGAGTTAATCCACAATAAATTGCACTGTAGAGAATCTACTGTTGATTTTATAAAATTATTTATATACTGGCTTGAATTCAAGTTTAAAATGCAAAAAGCGAGTACCATAGTTCAAGTATGCTCTAAACAAACAAACAAACAAACAAACAAACAAAAATCATTTCTAACGGCCTCTGTCTTATCAAAAAACCTATCATTGGTTTTATTCGCTGAGTCTTACTGCTCATCGGTGATAAAACTTCTGAAATTCGCTTGTGATGTTAGGCTGTATAAAGTTGTTAACTCTGATTAAAATCGGACTGTCTTTCCTTTACTCGAATCGATTGCCGATTTTCTGTACTGATCGGACAGTATTTTCTATACTCAGGAGAAAATGGTTGAGAGTGGTTGTAGCCAGACGAGGGCTTGCTGCGAAAGACTTGCAACGGTGTGGGGGGGGGTGACCATAAATTGAAACTTAGTTGAAAACTTGCCATGAAAATAACTATAGAGATAAGTTCGCAATATCTCTTCTGTGAGAAAGGTTGCAAAGAGGAGAAAAGAACTTTAGGTATGTTTTATGCGTAAGTGCACAAAACCACTAATAAAAGATGAAATTTTAACACAAAACCATAGAGTGATTAATCAACACCTGTTTTTTTTTTAATTTTTAATGTTTTTTTTTTGGGGGGGGGACAAAACAATGAAAGTGTTTATTTCGAAAGAAGATGGACTGTTTCCGAGGTGGAAAGAAACTTCTAGGATGTTCTCGTGTCGGGGAGCAGAAAATTGAAGTATCCCCAGGTTGTTCAGTGGAGGTCTTCAAGTGAAGCTGTCGAAACCTGGATGATTCAGTGGACAGAGTGTGAGAGGAGAGAGGTCTGTCTTCTTTGCTGGTCTAAGCCCTTCTACTAGCTACTGCTGGCAGGGTTAATTAGTTGCTTAAAGTACATATAGGATTAATGCGCCCTACTAGATGACTGGTCAGTGCTTGGCTGCATCAGTCATCATTAATCAACAAGAGAAAATGGTATTTACTTATTTATTTGTGGCCTATTATCCTCATCTTCATTGTTGTTGTTTCACGACGTTTCAACCAACAATTTCTCTGGTCTTTGTCAGGGATAGGATGCTGAGTCTCTTAACTGTATATTCAGTGATCACTGACTTCATTAATTGTCTTCTCACCACGTTTTAGCCAACTAATCCTCGGGCCGGCTTTGGGTAGGATTGAAACCGCTATCTTCAGTCAATGCTCGTCGTGAACTGTAGAGATTCAACGCCCCGAGAGGCAATGAAGGTTGGATTTTTTTTTAGGTCTTATGAATCCAATTTTTTTTTTGTTTTCATCTGGATAACAGTCCGAAAATAATTAATTAAATATAGAAATTACTCGTCTCAAAGGCTACCAATAATAAAATAATATAGAAAATAGTATGTAATGGTGCCTGTTAAAGAACACCACCTACTAAGTTTCGCGCTGGTTTAAGACTCTGTCAAGGCAGGAACGGTGATGCGAGCAATCTCCACTCCAATATGTAACAAAAGTACTCAATTTTAGGACGTATTTCGTTCGTTTATAGTTAAAGGGTCGAGTCGGGAGTTAGACATTATTGCATGATTATTAGACCGAGTGAAAAAAAAAGAAAAAAAGAACAAAAAAAAAAAACAACAAAAAAAAAAAAAACTGCTTATCACAACATTGTTTTCCAGTCGTCCTGGTTGTCCCTTCCCACTATATTCAAACAATGCCGGTTTAGGAGAGGTGCGATTACGGTTTGCTAAACATTTGCTTCGATACAGACTCTCTACACAGGCAACCATACAGGCGGTATCCATTGTTTCTCGATGTATACGGAAGGAGACGTATCTATTAAAAAAAAAAAAGAATAAATAGGAAAACGTCCTCGAATAAAGTATTCCATTAAATTACAACAAAATGTTACTAATAAAACGCGCACAAGATGTTGACAAAATATAGAATGGAAGAGGTTATCGGAATATTATAGCTACAAAACAGAATAAGTTATACAACTGCTACGACTGTAAACGCACACATCTCTGTCAATGTCTCTCTCTGTCTCTGACCTTCTCTCTCTCTCTCTCTCTCTCTCTCTCTGTCTCCACATATATATATATATATATATATATATATATATAATCTCACGAAACAAGCGGTTAGTAAATTAAAGTATATATATATATATATATATATATATATATATATATATATATATAGAGAGAGAGAGAGAGAGAGAGAGAGGAAATAAAAAGGAACAAACCGTATTATGTGTTCATCAATGTTTCGTCTTTATTTCGAGACTTCCTCTGGATGAAATAAAGATGAAACGTCGATGAACACATAATACGGTTTGTTCCTTTTTATTTTCTCTATTTTGTCGGAATACTATTTCCATTATTTTCATCATATATATATATATATATATATATATATATATATATATATACTACTCTTTATTTGTTTTACACAAGCAATAATGTGTTGTTACACAACCATGAGCATGTTTCCGTCAGCTAGCTACGATGCAGCTCCACATTACTGCTTATGTAAAACAAATAAACAGTATACCTTGTTCTACTTCGGTATTGAGCATTCCT
>NC_136512.1:29162840-29220340 GCF_053919585.1 Euprymna scolopes | reverse complement strand
AATTATACATGTATGCTCGCAAACAGATAAACTTATAATTATTCATATAACGTCTACTTACACATATAAGAATTACACAAACACACACAAAGACATTACACTCACACCGACAGATGCATGCGTTTTAATATATACATTTACTAGCGAGAGGGGAGGGGCGCCCGGCTTTGCCCGGGCATAATATACGCTTAAATATGATATTTTTATTTGTCAAGATTTCGTATATATTATTATAGAGTGGTGATTTCAAAAGTTAAAAATAAATGTATTTAGGTGCCATCAGCTAGAACCGAAACCGAAACATTCAAAGCTGGTGACGTTACCACCGTACCAGCGTAATACATATGTAAACTGATTAAAAATTTAAAATAAACTTAGGTGGATGTACAAAACAAACGATTTTTTAAAAAAATTTTGATCTACTTTTTGACTCCTTAAAAGCAATTTTACCCGACTAAAGACCCATAAAAGAACGGTCCGTAAAAAGATCTAATCATTTGAGGGCCCTAGCACCGCTTTGCGATTTTTAGTTTCGGAGGAGATAGAATTTGAAAATATGGAGACAGACAGAGAGACATACAGCTGTCAGATACATACGTTTTAATATATATATATATATATATATATATATATATATATATATATATATATATATATATATATATATGATTAGTTTTTTTGGAAAAAGAATTCCAGCAGAGTGCTCAATTAAAAGGAAAATCCAAATTTTAAGAGCGTACTTATATTTTGTGTACAGAAAGTTGTTAGTTGAGACAGGTCATTGGTACCGTCGGTTTCAAGCCCGATAATAAGGCCCGTTTAAGGTATCCTTATCGAGCTCTTGAATATTTTAAAAAACTGATTACATATAATGATAGAAGATGTATCGATGATCAGGAATTGGTATGTTTAATCTGACAGAACGGTGGTTCATAAAAATTGTGGGGGTCTGCGTTCGCGCCTGGCCCCCAAAGTATGAAAATAAAAAATGTAAAAATAAAAAACGTTTACAAGTGTTTTTGATATAGATGTACATAAAATACTTTGATAAGTATGATTCAACTTAAATAAGGATGGTATAATAAAATTGTTGGGTCTACGCTCGCGCCTGTACTCCATGGAAATATGGCGCAAACTTTAACAAAGACTTAAGAGAAAATTTAATCCAGCTCAACAATCATATATATATATATATATATATATATATATATATATATATATATATATATATATATATATATATATATATGATTGTTGAGCTGGATTAAATCCGACAATATGAAATAAAATGGAGGTGGAAGGACCTGGATACTCAACGTTTCGCCCGATTTATGCGGGCTTTTTCAAGAGGGATTGTCATGAGAGAGTCGGAGGATTGGGGCTATATATAATGATGGGGGAGAGCAACGTGTTTTCGTTATGTAAATTAGATATCATATATACATATATATATATACATTTTATGAGAGAAAGAAATAAAAAATGAATTAGAGTAAATTAGTGTAGTGGATTACGTCGAAAAGTTAAAATATCGTAGAGATTTAAAAAATTGTGTTTGGAAATATAGCGGTGATAGATTAAATAAATAAAATGACACGAGATTACGAAAGAATCTTTTTTTTTTTTTAAATTAGAAATAATTGAATTGGGATAAAATAGCGTAGTAACTTAAAAAAAAATTCGTAATTTCACTTAATTTTATTATTTTTATTTTACTTATTTACTGTATTTTATTTTATCATTATCTATTTTTAGACTCCATTTTATCACCTCCTATTCTTATTTTTAGACACCATCTTTTAAGTTACTACGCTATTTTATCCCAATTCAATTATTTCTAATTTAAAAAAAAAAAAAATCTTTCGTAATCTCGTGTCATTTTATTTACTTAATCTATCACCGCTATATTTCCAGACACAATTTTTTTAATCTCTACGATATTTTAACTTTTAGACGTAATCCACTACACTAATTTACTCTAATTTATTTATTTTTTTTTCTCATAAAATGTACGTAGAAACATGATTTTAACACCAGACAATCCAGCCATGTTTGCAGCTACACAATCTTCCTTTTATTTTATTTACATAACGCTATCCCCTGATTGAAATAAAAACCAAACAAATAACAACATTCACAAATCTGGTGAAAGAATTCTTCATTTTTCGAAATAATTTGAATGTCTATTGATAATCTATAATTAATAGGATAGTGTGTATGTGTGTGTGTGTGTGTGTGTGTGTGTGTGTGTGTGTGTCTGTGTTATTTATTTATTTTGTCACGCTTACATCCGAGTGACTGTCGTTTAATTTTTATGGACTTCCATTTCGTTCGTGTAATCAATAATTTTACAAGGATTCTTCATAAGTTTACGTTTCGGTTTCGAGTATAGCTGATGGCAGTCCAGTAATCTATTTATTTTTAGTAAATAATTTTATCAAGAGTTCTTTATATATATATATATACGTGCAGGGTGACCCCAAAAAACGGGCCCAAACTCTAATTAGGGCCCGTTTCTTAGTGTTTTGTCCGAATAAAATGAAACTTTGGTCATAACTAGTTTATTATATTCAAAACATCACATCAAAACACTAGGGTCTTTGGCCTTTTTTCTCCATTCTACAGCACATGTTCTAGATGGCCTCCATTTAGCTTTTGTTTTTTTGGGGTCACCCTGTATATATATATATATATATATATATATATATATATATATATATATATATATATATATATATATAGTAAGTTATGAATATATACGGCGTTTAAGCTCATCTGAATATTCCGCGTTCATCAACGTTTCGTCTTTATTTTGAGAAGTCTCGGAATAAAGACGATACGTTGATGAACACATAACTCGGCTTGTTCCTTTTTATTTCTCTATTTTGCTGGAATATTATTTCCATTATATATATATATATATATATATATATATATATATATATATATAATATAAAGCTGAACGTGTGTGTGTGTGTGTGTGTGTGTCTGATCACGAATAGGCTCCTATATGGTTGAATATTTTAAAAAACTGATTACATATAATGATAGAAGATGTATCGATGATCAGGAATTGGTATGTTTAATCTGACAGAACGGTGGTTCATAAAAATTGTGGGGGTCTGCGTTCGCGCCTGGCCCCCAAAGTATGAAAATAAAAAATGTAAAAATAAAAAACGTTTACAAGTGTTTTTGATATAGATGTACATAAAAATACTTTGATAAGTATGATTCAACTTAAATAAGGATGGTATAATAAAATTGTGGGGTCTACGCTCGCGCCTGTACTCCATGGAAATATGGCGCAAACTTTAACAAAGACTTTTCATATCTGTTTGCGTAAGTATACTTTGATAATTATGTTTCAGTTTGAAGAAATATGGGACAATAAAATTATTGGGTGTTCGTTCGGTCCTGACCTTAGAATGTAAATATGCCACAAATTTAACAATATTTTTTAAAAGGGGTGAGGGTCCACAATAACACCTTTCCTTTAATCTTAATTCACGTTAGCTTTTATTTTTTTTTTTTTTGAGTTGAATCATATTGAATCAAATTCACCTCATAAATTCACGTTCTTATTAAAGTGAAAGCCAAAAAAAAAAAAAGTCGGAACTTTAGACAATTCTCGACACAAATTTTGCATAATTCTGTTTTTTTCCTTCTCCACTTGCACGTGGCACTCTTTCGAAAATAGATAAATAGATAAATAAAAAAATAAGACCGTTACTTGTTATTGTGTTAAAAGAAGGAAAAAATCCTGCTCACCTGATTACGTTTACATAACCTTTTTATTTTTATTTATATATCTGTTTAAGCTTTTTTTTGTCAGTGTACTAGAAGGAATTCAGTTGATTACAACACTTTCTGCGTGTTCTTTACATTACAATAGTACAACCCTGAATCCGACGGTGTAATACTACACCGTTCTATACTGTAAAACTGAAACGAAGCTGTTCTGCTTGAAAAGGGCACCATTTTCATCTTATTCATATTTATATCGATTCTTTGCTTTAAAATCAAAAGTAATTACGTGTTTACTTTTTTAATATCCCATTTTGCTGTTTCGGATTATTTAACTAAAGTAAGTAAAGCTTCATTATTATTCAAAACTGTTTTTGTTTCTTTGTTTTTCGATATTCCGTCGATATTATTTAGTAAGAGTGTTTAGCAGAAAAGCCAACAAACGACTACCCGAAAAAATAAATATACAAGAAATAAATGCTATCATAGTAAATAAAAGTTCAGTTCATGTTTTTTTTTGTTTTGAAATAGTTTTTCATGCTGTTTACTTGAATTAAATTCAGCGAACCGAAATTAAAACGAAATTTGAGGCGGCAACTACTTAAATGCGGTTTTATATAAACTACACATGCCATAATCGAATATTCCTCAAACACAAAATAACGGAACACATTAATATATATATATATATATATATATATATATATATATATATATATATATATATATATATATATATATATATATAATGAGAATAATGGAAACAGTATTCCGAAAAAATAGACAAATCAAAAGGAACGAACCGAATTATGTGTTCATCAACGTATCGTATTTATTCTGAGACTTCTCAAATAAAGACGAAACGTTGATGAACACATTACTCGGTTTGTTCCTTTTTGTCTGTCTGTCTGTCTGTCTGTCTGTCTGTCTCTCTCTCTCTCTTTATATATATATATATATATGTGTGTGTTTTTCATAAATTATGGTTTCGGTTTTGATTTAAACTGATGCACCCCAATCCTAAATTTTTGAAATCACAACTTTATAATATATAAAAATCGATAGAACATTATCTCTATAATAATATATACGAAATCTGCGAGAATTATTTAAGCATACTTTACAACCGGGCTACGCCGGGCGTCCCTGCTTGCTTAGATAAATACTTTTGCAGTTTTAACAAAAGGTCCTTAGCCTTTTGGTCAAGATCAAAGTGTAGTATCTCTTCTTCAGGTGCTGCACTTCCATTTCTTATTCTCTTTCGGTGGAGGCTCAGTCCTTCACGACTGAGACAATTTTTTTTTTATTTTTGTACCTTTTCTCCACGTTAAAAAAGACCCTGGTGTCTAACTCTGTCCCGTGGGAAGGCATTGTAAATAGGTACAATAATATCAGAGCGTCTCCATTTACGCTGTACATCTACGGGATGCCAACATAAATATATTACATACGGATGTGTCCGCTGTAGACTTTCCTCAGGTCCGGCAAGTCTGTATTATTCGGATTTTTAGGACTACTGTTCTCACGATTGTTATTCTGACAAAGTTTTGGCCGATGTCACCCCCAGCCTTCTTTTTGTCGAATTAAAAACGATACCGATCTCGTGAGAATCCGTTGCCTCTGTCGAAAGTTTCAGGATGACATAATACATACATACATACATACATACATGCATGATGATGATGATTGAAACGTTTTGTCAGGCGAGTGCCACTCTCTCAGACACTTAAAGTCCATGAGTCCAAAAATGACTTCCATCGCAACAGGACTTTTTAATAGACAAATGCCTGATACACAGATGATGTTACAGAGTCTTAGCTTTGTACAACAGCTAAGTCTCTCTCTCAGGTCAAAATTTTGAGATCCAGCAACAAGCGAAACTGCAAACTAGCTTAATACGGGTACTGGTCTCCCGCTTTATGATTTTTTTAAATCAGAGATTTGCTTCTCCTAGAAAGGTTGCCTGCACCACGGCTTACGGGAGTCTTCTCTACCCCAACACAGACATACACACAAAAACACAAGAGGCTAGTTGGCCGTTGACCCCGAAAAAGGGTTCATTCACTTTTTGGAAGGTCTTGTTTTTAATCCTTAGGGGAGACTAGCCACTCTCCTCACCAAACAAGTCAGGTGGGGGAACTAGTTTAGTCGCCCGTGACCTGACAATGAGGCAGGTAGTACTGGGTTGTATGGTACCAGTAGTATATGACATGATCTGACATACATACATACATACATACACACATTTAAACAGACAGTTTATTATAGAAGAAGACGTTAAGCAATACTCAGTTCGAATACTTCAGAAGGGTTCGTTATAACATCGTTTAAAGGATTACAAGGAAAGCAGAGTGCAGGAATAGAGTTACAAAATGAATAAACAAGATCACACAAAAGTGTGAATTGTCGGTCCAGCTGAGGAACAACCTCAGTTGCTTACTCAGATATTGACTTCCGCTTTACGGCCTTGTCTTCCGGTGTTAATTATGTATGGATCAGCGCATTCTTAGGCAACATAGGTAGTTCTGCCATAAACAGGGTTCAATACTCAGTACGGATGATACTAAAAATAAAATTGAGAATTACTTTAAACTTCTATTTGATCATGGTTGACAGAACTAGAGAAAGCGACCTACTTTAATGAAAAAAACTGAATTCCGTCCGAGATTCCGTATGGATATCTGATATATATATATATATATATATATATATATATATATATATATATATATATATATATATATATATATATATATATATCGGGTAAAAAGATTTAGCGAAAAGAAATCAATAAAGTGATCTAGTGAGAATGTGAGAGATTAATACGAATTATTTAAAAACTATATATAAATATTCCCGATACGTATTAATGGTTTCATTATGGTGGGTCAGCCATTTTGGGCTAAATTATACCAACATTAATCTTCAGCATCCGTCAAAACGAAGTAAAATACATCGAAATGAACGTTTGGTTGAACACCGTTTATATAAATCGGTGTCACTAAGTTTACTTCTTTTTAAAACACATTATATATACATACACAATATATATATATATATACAATTTATATACATACAGTATATATATATATATATATATATATATATATATATATATATATATATATATGTATATATATATATATTCATTTATTTAGTTATTTTTGTACCTAGAGTGTTGGGACAATTAATCGGAATTGGGAAACTAAGAAATCGGAACGTTTTGAAGTATGAGAATCGTAAAAAAATTGCGCCTATTTTCCGATGCCAGAAACAGTTCTTTTTAATTGATTAGTTTTTGGTTTGCCTTTGTTTAAAACTTTATTTTCTTTTCCTAGTATTAATGAAAAAAAAAAGTAATACATATTTATTGATTATAAATTTTTAATCAAATTAACATCTATGCACTCTCCTATAAGCGTATGTTTTACGATTGGGAAAAATATATGCATATATTACATGTGCCAATTTTCGTGATTGTGTTATTGGCTTCTTGGATTAAATGCACCAAACTAAGATGTTATTGTTTTATTATTATTATTATTATTATTATTATTATTATTATTATTATTATTATTATTATTAATAATTTTATTCTTATTATCATTTATTATTATCATTATTATTAGTATTATTTAATCATTATTATCATTATTTAATATTATTATTAAATTATTAAATTATTATTATTTAATCATTAAGTGTAGTTACACAAGCCATCATCAAAGATTTTCTTAACTGTATCTTCGGTAATTACCACCTTCCATAGTTGTTGTCGTCTTACCACGTTTTTTGGCCAGTTAATCCTCTGGTTGGCGTTGGGTAGGATTGAAACCGCTATCTTCAGACAATGCTCACCTGGAACCGTAGAGATTCAACAAAACATGGTGAGACGACAACAACTATGGAAGGCAGTAATTACTGAAGATACAGTAAAGAAACTCAGCATTCCTATCCCGATGCGGTTTACCAGCTGACGAAGGCCACTGAAATAATTGGCCGAAATGTCGTGAAACAGTAACTCTGAAGATAAGGATAAGAGTCCGCAAAAAAAAATAAATAAATAAATAAATAAAATATACTAATACAGCAGTCATTAGCATTCCAAATACACACTTTAAGCGTAATACGCAAAAAATAATCATTTATATACATAAAAAAATCCTATAATAATTCCCAACAATACTTAATATTTATCACAACTTGTATTATGCAAATTGATTTGACAGTCAATCTACCACACTGCCTTCCAGAAATAAATAAATAAATAAATAAAACAGACAAGGGAGAGACCCGCTGAACAGTTGTACACGTTTCTTTTTATTTCCTCCCCCCGAAGAAAAGATTCTACTCTCGAAAATTAGGGACATCAACACTTACCATCTTATACGACACATTATGTTGGCAAATAAACGTAATATAATTGAAAATTATGGAACATTTCATCTAATATTGCCATTATTCTTTTATATGATAACTCTTGTTCGTGGTGTTTTCCCAGGAACCGCCTGCAAACGCAACTCCTTTCACACTACCCACAATGTTTCAAGCAAACTACAACACCCTTCTTCTTCTTCTTCTTCTTCTTCTTCTTCTTCTTCTTCTTATTATTATTATTATTATTATTAGTTGTAATAGCGTTTGTCATAGTCAGATGAACACCAAATATTATATTGAATATTGCATTTATAACGTCTCATTCAGTCGGAGAAGGGGTACGACACCTAGTTATCAATTAACTCTCATTTTTGTTGTCAAATTTTTAAAGTCTTGAATGTTCGTTGCACGTGGGTAACTCGTTTTATGTTGCGGTTATTTCCAAATGGCGGACGTAATTCTATTTCAGCACGCTGAACCAGAATGCAAGTCTTCAGTCTATTTCTACATAGACGTTGAATTCGAAGAAAAGGAATCTATACAATGGATTCCAATGCGCACCTGTGAAAGGGGTCGACTTATCTATTGCAGGACTTTCAGAGGAGTTCAATGTCACGCACCAAAGTACGCAAGACCCGAGTTTAACATGCGTATATACATGTCAGAACCCGAAATTATTAATATTATTGGCTCACAAGGAGCTTTCATACAGGTCTTCAGAGATTTTTCCCTGAAAACAGTCTGTAGTGGTCACTGGAAGCTGAGTGACAACAAGTCTCCCCAGGTAATTCCAGTACTCTTCTTCTCTTTCAATAACATTTGCAAATAAATTTGCATCATCTCAACAGCTGCCGCCATTGCTTTCTCGTTGGCAGCAGCTATTGGTCTTTGCTGGGATTTGAGTGGCAATAAGCCTCCCCAATGTCCCAGTTCTCGTCGCACTTATTCGACTGAGGTCTGGTTAGTTCATTGGCCTTTCCTTCCTCCTTGGCTATTTGGTTATTTGATTTTGCTCTTTAGGGGGTGGGGCGGTGATGTGGCATGGGGGTACGGTTGGGCTAGTGAACTTATAGATATGCGGTTTCAGAGTTCTTGTAGTGTTTTATGTTTTGCCGTTGCAGCATTTTGTCTGGCCCGCATTTGTTGCTCCTGTATGTTAGTTTCCACATTCAAGTTTTTCATTATTTTTGTTTTCATTATTGTTGTTCGCTGTATTTTTCCAGTCATTCCTTTGATTCCAATTTCTCCCATTTTTTTTTCAAAGTTTTTCGGGAGGACATTTTCGATGGACCTAATGTAAGTGGGTACTTTCTGAACTGCCATTTAATTGCTCCCAGTAGATCTTTTATGATCATCCCTGATCAACCAATTCCAGCCGCCGCCATCTCTAAGTTTACTATTATTTTGTTTCTTTTAAAAATCCAGCCCCCCTTCCTTTGGGCAAACACATGATCTCTATATGAGACGCATAGATATTCGATTATTCCATTAAAGTTCTTTTAAACACTGAGTTAATAAAGAAGTTGAGAACATAATTTTTCACCTTTCAATTGCCCATTTAAAGATGTTATATATTTTTAAACAAAATAATCAACACTTATCAAGGCCCAGAAGCCACTCGGGAATAAAGGTTAAACAGTGTACATTGGTCAAAGGGACAATATCATAGTAATCGTTAGAAGTGTAAATTTGGTAAATTGGATTACTGACGGGGAACGGCTCATCAAGAACTTGTTTGCATTGGGCTTGAAGATGGCCATATTGTAGTCAGCTGGAAAGCAGGTAAATGGAAGAGAGTATACCTTTCTTGTGTTTTTTTATGTTTTACTGGATTCCAGGACAAGAATCTATCTAGTCTGGTGGAGTATCAAGCTTCGAGTTATTACCTGAGGTAACATCACTTGGAGATTGAACACTATTCCTCGTGGGTTATCAATACTGAGGTCTTATTTGGACCACGCGTACTGTGTAATGGTGAATAGTTAGTTAGAGTTTACTTGTAGGTAAACGTATCCTCATGCCAGATTGATCTGACAAACCCCTGTTCAGAGAGACCTTAGAAATTTAAGGACAGTGTTGGGTAAGCATTTAATTTTTCTCCAAGTTTCTTATTCTTCAAGAATACACTGTGGAATTTCTTTCAAAATATTTTTTCTCACTCTCTCGCAACCTTTGACTCTTTTTCATCTTCGTATTTTTCCACTTTCACTTCATGAGGAAACATTCTATTACCTTCAGAAATATATCTAGTTAAACATATTTTGCTCTCATCTTAGCAATGTTCCCAATAAATTGTAAGCATTTTACATGCAATGAAAGCCGATACTTATGACTCAAATTTTAACATTAGAGACGAGACTCTCGTATTCAACAAAAGGTTTCCTCTGATCCATACAACCCAATTTGAACATTATAACAACAAAAACACAAATCGAAACACAAACTAACTCCATTTCTGCGTAAAATCTCTCTCTATATATATATAAAAGTGGACGTATCTGTGTGTGTATCTGTGTCTGTGTGTATGTGTACATTTCCCTACACAATAACTCTGTCAATTTCCAGTCTACAGACTCGACATTTGATATACAGGGTACTGAGATTTGGAGAAATCTTTGTAATCCGTTTTCGGCTTGAAATTTGGCTGTTAAGGAGTCAAAGTTCACCGATTTGACCCTTCAGAAGTCTACCAAACTCCTCCGACAATTTTCAGCCTAAATACTTGAAATTTTAGATATAGGTTCCTTGAATATGGATCTAACTTAATAACTTAATTTGAATCCTAAACAATAAACGCTAAGGGGTCATAATAGGGGTCAAAGTTTAAAAAAAATGACCGCTTTTTTTTCTCAACATACACCCCCAAACACCCGGGCAACGCCGGGCTGAAATGCTAGTAAAAAATAAACATAAAACACAAACTGAGAGCCAATTTAACCAACCGACCGACAACAGGCATTAAGCTGGTACAGTTTCAAAGTGGCAATGTTGTCTCAATCAGCTTTCTTTTTCATACCTTATGAACGTGTGGATGTCACAAGTGGCTTGACACTTGTTTACTTTTATGCATGAGTATATGTTTCGTTTTGTTTGTGAGTGTTTCGTTCGTTTGTGGTACAATTATCAATAATGCTTTCAAACATACACATCATAATTTCACCCATTTCATCTCGGTTGATTATTTTTTTTTTAGTTTGATGTATTTTGAAATTTCTTGAAGAAAACTAATTTTTTAGTTAGGTGTTTTTTTTTTAATTTTAAATTTTCATTTGTTTATATATTTTATTTTTAAACATTTAGATATAATTTTACTTATTTTTTTTTATTAATGATCTTCCGTAATTATTACACGATCGGGAGCGCGGGATCGAATAAGATGCTAATCCCTGGTCTATGATTTGTTTGAGGGCATTAATTCATTTATCTTGATTTCTTCTAAATATTGCGCCACATTGCTTAGAGCCGTTTTGCATGTTTTTTTGTTGAATTCTATTTCTGCCCTTTCTTCAGTTTCCTGGAGTTTTTCTTTTATGCCTTTCAACCATTTGGTGTTTCAATTGAAATCTTGAAGGGGTCCCCAGAAGTGTATTTTTTCTGTCGGATCCGATTATACTGCTCTTCTTATTTATTCGTTTACGTTTTAATAAAGCTGTCGTTAAATGTCTGCAAAGGTTCTGTCTTGCTCGTACGGTTCCGATTTGCATCTGCCATGTCTCAGTCGTTCTTCTTTTGCTTTAGTTCTTTATGTTTCTTATTTAGTTTTCCTTTGTAAGTCAGATTATCCCTCTTTCACATCATTCCCTTCTCTTTTATTCTATTAATGGTTTTAGCTTTTTTCAAGCCTGGTTTCCCATTGAAGCTTGGTCTATTTTTGACTAGATTTTGCTTCTGTTTTTGTTTCTATTTTTGTTTTTGTTTTTGCTTTTGTTTTTTTTGCTTTTGTTTCTGTTTTGTTTCTGTTTTTGTTTTTGCTTTTTCTTTTGTTACTGTTTTGTTTTCGTTTTTGCTTTTGTTTAAGTTTCTGTTTTTGTTTTTGTTTCTATTTTTGTTTTTGTTTTTGCTTTTGTTTTTGTTTTTGATTCTGTTTTTTGTTTTTTGTTTCTGTTTTTGTTTTTGTTTTTGTTTTTGCTTTTGTTTTTGTTTTTGATTTTGTTTCTGTTTTTTTGTTTTTGCTTCTGTTTTTTTTTTGCTTTTGTTTCTGTTTTGTTTCTGTTTTCGTTTTTGTTTTTGTTTTAGTTTCTGTTTTTGGTTTTGCTTTTGTTTTTGGTTTCTGTCTTTTTTTTGCTTTTGATTTTATTTCTGTTCTATTTTTTGTTTTGGTTTCTGTTTTATTCTGTTTTTGCTTCTGTTTTTGTTTCTGATTTTGTTTCTGTTTTTGCTTTGTTTTGTTTTTGCTTCTGTTTTGTTTTAGTTTTTGTTTTTGTTTTTGTTTCTGTTTTTTTCTGTTTTTGTTTAGTTTTTGTTTTGTTTTTGTTTTGTTTTGGTTTTGTTTCTGTTTTTGTTTTATTTCTGTTTTTGTTTCTGTTTTTGTTTCGTTTTTGTTTCTGTTTTTGATTTGTTTTTGATTTTGTTTTTTGTTTCTGTTTTTTTTGTTTTGTTGTTGTTTCTGTTTCTGTTTTTGTTTCTGTTTTGTTTTTGTTTCCGTTTGTGTTTCTGTTTTTGTTTTGTTTTTGTTTCTGTTTTTGTTTCTGTTTTTGTTTGTTTTTGTTTTTGTTTTTGTTTCTGTTTTTTGTTTTTGCTTCTGTTTTTGTTTTTACTTTTGTTTCTGTTTTTTGTTTTTGATTCTGTTTTTTTTTGTTTTTGTTTCTGTTTTGTTTCTGTTTTTGTTTTTGCTTTTTCTTTTGTTACTGTTTTGTTTTCGTTTTTGTTTTTGTTTTAGTTTCTGCTTTTGTTTTTGGTTTCTGTCTTCTTTTTGCTTTTGATTTTGTTTCTGTTTTTTTTTGTTTTGGGTTCTGTTTTATTCTGTTTTTGCTTCTGTTTTTGTTTCTGTTTTTGCTTTGGTTTTGTTTTTGCTTCTGTTTTGTTTTAGTTTTTGTTTTTGTTTCTGTTTTTTCTGTTTTTGTTTAGTTTTTGTTTTGTTTTTGTTTTGTTTTGGTTTTGTTTCTGTTTTTGTTTTATTTCTGTTTTTGTTTCTGTTTTTGTTTTTGTTTCGTTTTTGTTTTAGTTTCTGTTTTTGATTTGTTTTTGATTTTGTTTTTTGTTTCTGTTTTTTTTTGTTTTTTTTGTTGTTTCTGTTTCTGTTTTTGTTTCTGTTTTGTTTTTGTTTCCGTTTTTGTTTCTGTTTTTGTTTTTGTTTTGTTTTTGTTTCTGTTTTTGTTTCTGTTTTTTTTTGTTTTTGTTTTTGTTTTTGTTTCTGTTTTTTGTTTTTGCTTCTGTTTTTGTTTTTGCTTTTGTTTCTGTTTTTTGTTTTTGATTCTGTTTTTTTTGCTTTTGTTTCTGTTTTGTTTCTGTTTTTGTTTTTGCTTTTTCTTTTGTTACTGTTTTGTTTTCGTTTTTGTTTTTGTTTTAGTTTCTGTTTTTGTTTTTGCTTTTGTTTTTGGTTTCTGTCTTTTTTTGCTTTTGATTTTGTTTCTGTTTTTTTTGTTTTGGTTTCTGTTTTATTCTGTTTTTACTTCTGTTTTTGTTTCTGTTTTTGCTTTTGTTTTGTTTTTGCTTCTGTTTTGTTTTAGTTTTTGTTTTTGTTTTGTTTTTTCTGTTTTTGTTTAGTTTTTGTTTTGTTTTTGTTTTGTTTTGGTTTTGTTTCTGTTTTTGTTTTATTTCTGTTTTTGTTTCTGTTTTTGTTTTTGTTTCGTTTTTGTTTTAGTTTCTGTTTTTGATTTTTTTTGTTTCAGTTTTTTTTTTGTTGTTTCTGTTTCTGTTTTTGTTTCTGTTTTGTTTTTGTTTCCGTTTTTGTTTCTGTTTTTGTTTTGTTTTTGTTTCTGTTTTTGTTTCTGTTTTTTTTTGTTTTTGTTTTGAGTTAAACGCTTACTGATTTTTCCTTTGAATGTATTAAATAATTTACGTTTATGATAATATCTGTCAAGATATATGGAAGGAATCTTTTCACGTCTTCACGTTCTTAATTTATATTTATTCCATTTTTCGTTCCTTAGCTGTTGTAGTTTAGTCCTCGTAAATAAACCGTTTGATGTTTGCAATTTATCTTGCTTCTTCCATATCAAATTCTGAGTTTGTTGTCTTTAGTCTGCTCGATTTCAATGTTAATATTTTACTAATTTTCTCACTGTGAGTTTTGACTAATGAATTTCACTAAAGTTTGTTAAACCATCTATCTTTTGTATTTGATTTTTATTAGTTCCAGCTCTGAGAACCAGTCTCTTTTTAGTATTCGTTTGCAAATGTTTGTTTAGTGGCGGGATATTCTACTTAATATTCCATAGTTTTTTTTTTATTCGTTTACGGAAGCCTTTTTTTAGTCGTTACATGTACACACTCTGGACGCACACGTTGTATGCAGTTGCAAGCAAACAAAGTCAGGAAAAACGTTTGAATTACTTTTTTTCAGTTTGAAACAACAGACATTTATTTACAGGTACTTTCCAGAATAACACGCCATACTCCAATGTGCCTAAAAAGATTCTACCAAGTCGAACACGTGGTATTCTGTTTTTGTCCAGCAATGTTTAGCACACGTCTTTGTCTGTCGCTCTCGGGCCATGCGTGTAACACATCTATTTCTGTCTTTCTCGGGCAACGTTTTTCTTACTTATAATGTTTTTCTTTCCTTCTTCCTAGATGTGACGTCACCTTTCACATGGCTTAGTTATTTGCATACGTTGGCTGTTGCGCTCTGTCACATATACACATTTTTGCTTCGGTAAAAGTTGACTATTTTCAATCAAAATTTTTAATATTAAATATTTTACTCATATGTTCGTTGTAAACTCGACCCCCCCCCCAAAAAAAACAAAAATTCCGAATACATATTACCCCCCCCCCCAAAAAAAATAAGCGCATTTATATAAATAAATAAATGCTAACATTTTGGTGGTTTTTATTTTTATTTTTTAAATAAGAAATGAGGAAAGAAGGAACCAACTCGCCTGAGCGATGTTGTGTGCGTCTTTACTTTAAACTTACAATAAAGAAACGGAAGACATCTTGTTGAAAATCAAGAGAGTTCCCTTACAGAAAAGACAGGAAAATAACGTTTGAACCCAAATGCTAATCGCTTGTCCACATCATTAGAGCAATCAATGAATTTAAAACCAATAAAATAATAAAGAGAGAGAAAGAGAGAGAGAGAGGAAGAGAGAGAGAAAGAGAGAAAGCAAGCAGAAATCAATTCGCCTAAGCGATTTTGTGTGTTTGTAGAGGGGACCCTTTTTAACTTACAAGTATGGAACTATATAGTCAAAGCAAAGACCGGAATGCAACATTTAAACACAACACAAAACAAAAGTCTACGGGATCCAAACAATAATCGAACTTAACAAAAAGACAATAACAGAAGAGAGGGAGACAGAATGTTTATCCATCTTCCACGAAGGGATGATGTGACACAAGGGTTAGAAAGTTCGATTTGAAGAGCCAGCGCCCTATAGGAAGAACACATCGGCCTGCAAAAAAAAAAAAAAAAAAAAAAAAAAAAAAAAAAATTTAAATGCCTATTCCGCCCTGCCAGAATGTCTTAGAAAAAGCGCCTTCTGGAAAGAGGAAAATAAAGCCTGGTTGAGTGGGCCGCTTAGAACTGCACAAGATCAACGACATAAGGGAGGGAGAGAGAGAGAGAGAGAGAGAGAGAGAGAGAGAGAGAGAGAGAGATGAAGAGCAAGCAACCATGCTCTCTCCTTTCTTTATGAGTTGCTTATGCCTCGCCAGTGTTAGTTTTTATTAAATTATCTTATTTTGAAATGAACAACTATTTCAACAAAAAGTTTTCTTTTTTTTTCTTTTTCTTTTTTTTTTATTACATTTTCACCCCAAACAAGGCAAATTGCCACTTTGGTGTAGGGGGCTACTATCAGGGGCAACAACTACTGGGGTACTATGTAGGGATTTGGGCAGCAAGGTGTCGGTTCACGTTACACTTGAACTTCTGCACGTCAGTACTGTTGGGGAAGCAGGGACCTGGAATGGAATTCCAGAGTCTAGCGGTTCTGGGGAAGAAACTATTGGAGTAAAAAGATCTTTTACATCTAGGGATCTCTACAGTGTGGGGGTGGGATTTAGCAGCCTGTCGGGTTTGTCGAGGGTGCTCACGTCGTGGGGGCACAAGTGATTGCAGTTCGTCAGAGCATTCACCACTAAAATACTTGTAGAAAAGGCAGAGGGATGCAACATTTCGTCGATGGGACAGAGGCTGAAGCTTAGATGCCAGTTCAGGGCCTATCAGGTTTGCGACTCTCTTTTGAACCTTGTCAAGGAGCGAGAGACTAGTAGCAGATGCACCAGCCCAGATGTGGCAGCAATACTCCATACATGGGCGAATGGTGGCCTTATAGAGGTACAGGATACTTTCGGGTGTTAGTAGTTTTCTAGCACGGTAGAGAGAGCCCACCTTTCTTGCAGCGGCCCTGGCAATGCCTTCAATGTAATTGTTTTATATTTTTAATTACACCACTTTAAATATTTACTGTTATTATCAACAAAATAATTGCATATATATAGCAAAAATAAGTTATTAAAATTACAAATGAATAACAACAAGCATAAATTGAACTGTTCAAAAATAATTATGCAAATGTAGTCTGTCCTATATATAGTTGGTATATCTATTATATGCTATTATTAATTTTAATTACAGCAATCCGTTTTGATGTTAATATAGTGTTTAATGATAAAAAAATAGCTTAGGCATTGATTCTCATAGATGGAGAGAAAGATTAGAATTTGTTCTCTTTATTGTAGACTAGTACGCGAAAAGCGACTATCGAGAATGGGATGTTCAAATTGAAGATTAGGATTGGCGAGTAGTGGTTCTCCTCTGCGACAACGAATGTCGACACAACAACCACCACTATCCCAAAGGTACAACCGCTGCCGCCGCTATTTCTGTCGCCAGCTTTATTATAATTATTATCTTATTAGAGGACAGGACATTTTGTATATCTTACAACTACATTTGGATGATGATGATGATGATGATGATGATGATGATGATGATGATAAAGAAGAAGAAGAAGATGACAAAGAAGAAGAACTGAAGGAGTAAGTCGACGATGATAAAAATGGGGGGGAGAAAACAAGAAAAAGAAGAAGGAGGAGAAGAAAAAGAAGGAGGAGAAAGAAAAGGAGGGAGAAAATAAAATAAAATAAATAAATGAATAATGATAATAATAATAATAAGAAGAAGAATAATAAGTAGAAGGAGAAGAAGAAGAAGAAGAAGAAGAAGGAGAAGAAGAAGAAAAAGAAGGAGGAGAAAGAAAAGGAGGGAGAAAATAAAATAAAATAAATAAATGAATAATGATAATAATAAGAAGAAGGAGAAGAAGAAGAAGAAGAAAAAGAATGGGAAGCAGTAGAAGGTGAAATGAAAAAAAGGTAGAAGGACTGACTAGTAGTAGTAGTAGTAGTAGTAGTAGTAGTAGTAAAAAAAGAAGAAAGGAAAAAAGGGAGAAGAAATAGAAATATAAGGAATAGAAAGAAGGAGAAAAAAGAAGAACAGATTGAGGAAAAGAAAAAATGAATGAGAAAAGCCAAAAGTGAAAAAAAAATGACAAGGAGGACTAGAAGAGCATAAATGGTGGTAGGAGGAGAAGAGAAAGGAGAAGGAGGGAAGGAGGCGAGGATGCGAAAAGAAGAAAAAAAAGATAAAAGAACAACGCTCACTGCAATGGCGACTATGTTTTTCTTGGTATTGCGTGTGCTGCGTCATCCAGTTTTATAAGAAAATTGAAATATCGGACGCACAAGGTTATGCGCACACACATGCACACACATCAGCATAGACGCACATATACATATAGGCACACACATGCACACACATACACATACTCACACGCACGCGCTTGAGCGCTCCAACCCCATCCCCTCCCACATACATACAAACGCCCATTCATGCAAACACACACATACACACATACACATATCAGTACACACGCAAACACACACACATACACGTGCACGCGCTTGAGCGCTCCAACCCCATCCCCCCACATACACACAAACACCCATCCACACACACACACACACACACACACACACACACACACACACACACACACACACACACACATATGCTTGCCGCACCATCCCACTCGCCAAAGCAAATTATTCAATCCATCCTGCTGATTATAAAATCGAACAGTGCGTAGGTGTTGCCGATTGTCCTGATTCCTAGTTTTCGTCTCTGTTACGTTTCTTACGCCTTCATCCCACAGACGGCCTCCTCCCTCTTTTTCCATATCTCTCTCTCTATCTCTCTCTACCTCTCTATCCCTTTGTGTCACACACGCGCGTTTAAAGCGTGTGTTCGAAATCTATTTTGATCAACCGAAGTCTTCT
This sequence comes from Euprymna scolopes, assembly GCF_053919585.1. Lineage (NCBI taxonomy): Eukaryota > Metazoa > Mollusca > Cephalopoda > Sepiida > Sepiolidae > Euprymna > Euprymna scolopes. Next base: position 29,201,770 of record NC_136512.1, on the reverse strand, counting down.
CCCAATCATTACCTTTCTCTCAGGCAACTCGAATATATCTGTTCCTTCATTTATAGCTAACTCTGTTTATATCTTCTCCCTCTCTCTCTTCATATATATATATATATATATATATATATATATATATATATATATATATATATTTGTTTATATTTTCTCTGCTCTCTCTCCCTCTCTCTCACACACACACACACACCTGTCTGTTTAAATGTATGTATGTATGTATGCTAGTATGTATGTATGTATGTATGTATGTATGTCAGGTTATGTCACATGCTACTGGTATCATGTAACCCAGTACTACCTGCCCCATGGCGACTAAACTGGTCCCTCCCACCAGACTTGGTGAGGAGGGTGGCTAGTCTCCATGAAGAACTAAAAACAAGACCTTCCAAAGGGCGAATGAACCCTTTTTCAGGGTCAACGGCCAACTAGCATCGTGTGTGTTTGTGTGTATTTATGTGTGTGTTGGGGTGGAGAGGCCGCCCGTAAGCCGTGGTGAAGGCAACCTTTCTAGGAGAAGCAAATCTCTAATTTAAAAAACCAGAAAGCGGGAGACCAGTATCCGCATTAAGCTGGTCTGCAGTTTAATATGTTGCTGGCTATCTTGCTCTTGCTTGTTGCTGGATCTCAACATTTTGAACCGTGAGAGAGAGAGAGAGAGAGAGAGAGAGAGAGAGAGAGAGAGAGAGAGAGAGAGAGAGAGAGAGAGAGAGACTGACTTAGTTTTCGTACAAAGGTAAGACTCTGTAACATCATCTGTGTATAGATACTCCCTCAGGCATTTGTCTATAAAATTAGTCCTGTGGCGATGAAAGTCATTTTTAGGCTGATGGATATTAAGTGTGTGAGGGAGTGGCACTCGTCTGACAAGACGTTGCAATTAACATGTATGTATGTATGTATGTATGTATGTATGTACCTCCACAGGAAGTTAACTCGATGGAAATTGCTCAATTTTTATGCCATATTCTTCAAAATGTGAAAATCTGCGGCGGGAGTGCAGAGTCAACTGAGATGGCATGGACGACAAGATTTGGAGAACTCAATGTGACGGCGATCATCTGGAAAGATGCAGCAATCATCATCATCATCATAATCATCATAATCATCATCTGAATGTATGTATGTTTGTATATCTGTCAAAAACTTTCGATAGAGGCGACGGATTTTCGCGAGATCGGCATAATTTTGAAGCTGGGCCATTCGGACGACACATATAAAAAATTCGCTAAAAACATTAATTTCTTCATCCTCAATTGGCCACTTTTCTACAAGATGGGAACGCTTTTTTCGCCGATATTTTCGAAAGTCAACCCTCTTCTCGATTGACTAGCCTTAAATTAAAACTTCGTCATTTCCGGTTTGGCGATGGACGCAACAGCAAAGACGTCACGTTTTTTCCGTTCTTTTCCTCCTTCGCGGTACGCGTCTGAGCCCTCCTGCCTACTACGACATTTTTTTTTTTTTTTGCCAAACGCATATCCAACCACCCGGGCGACGCCGTGCACTCAGATTAGTTAATATATATATATATATATATATATATATATATATATATATATATATATATATATATATATATATATAGTGTTGGGACGATTTCAATATTTTTCCCGATTCTGATGCGATTACCGATTCCGATTCTTTAAAAACACTAAATATTTACAATAAAGTTGTTATTTTTCCCGATTACTGCAAAAACACATCTTAAATGAAGATGTGTTTTCTAAAACGTAAAAACACACTATAAGGGTGTGATCCAGAGATTTTAGTCTCACTGGAAGTTTAAACCAATACATCTTTATTATTTTATTATTACTACAAGCAATGGGAGACGTTTAAAAAACAAAAACAAAATACAATAAAAAAATAATTAAAGAAATCGGTTTTAATAATAATAAACTCAAATTTCCCCGATTATGATATCGATTCCGATACTCCAAAAAGCTCCGATTTTTCGATTCCCGATTCCGATTAATCGTCCTAACACTAATATATATATATATATATATATGTATATATATATATGTATTAATAGAGATCCACTTTTTAGAAGCACTTTTAGAATATATATATATATATATATATATATATATATATATATATACATATATATATATATATATGGATATATGTATGAGAGTAAATAATAAATAAAACATGTTAAAAAAACATTTCGAAAAAGAATTAAAAACATATTTTATCTGAAAAGGAAACGCTTAATAAGTGGATAGTTCTTAATCCGCGGAGTTTCAAAGAAATACTTTCCTTCTCATCAGAGGGTAGGAATTAGCAAAATGCAGGATCAGATTTTGCATACAATAGTATTTGATGAAACTACGGGTAAGTCAAAGGCCTTACTTGATAACAAAATATGAAGCAGAGGAGATATGGTGAAGAAAAAGGTGATTTCACGTGAATGGATAGTCTGGTGAAAGGTAAATTATCTAATGAAGTTAAAAATCCAAAAATATAAATCCAAGAAAGATAATTGAATTTCCACTCGCACAAGTAAAATCCAAGGAAATCACGTAATTGGAAGATAGTCGAAAATAATAAAAAAAGCCGAAATCCATGGAATAATTCACAAATATGTACAAGGAAAAGGTGGAAAACATTCCAATAATATTAATAAAAGAAAAATAAGATATGTGTTTGACACGGCTGCCGAGACAAAATGTAATTAAGAAAAATCATTGAAGAAGAAGAGAAAAAAATTAAATGGTGATAGAATTAAATATAAAATAGAAAAGCAAATGTCCAAATGACCCAGACATGTTAAAAGGCGCGAAAAATATAGGGCAAAAAATAGGTAAACTGAAATGTACAGCTTATTACTTTAGAAAATGTCAGCAAGAGTTGTTAAAAGACACTAAATGGAATAAATAAATAAATAAAAAATAAAAAATAAAATATAAAATAAAAAATAAAACTTTTTTAAGGGGAGAGGATGCCCAAAATCTGCAAATTCCGGATAAAACAAGTGAGTATGTAAGTAAATGCATATAGTAAAATATAAGTAAATATACATACACGATATTAATGTGTGGGTAGATTGATATATTAGATAGATAGGAATATTTAAAGACTAAAACGGAAATTGCAGATAAAAAAACCGGCCAAGCAAAGAAGAAATAAAGAATTAAAATAAAGGATTATTAAATTATAAATATTAAGAAAGTATGTAGAAAAAAAAACGATAATGTTAAAGGAAAATTATATATCTCTCTGAAAGGTTAAAGCAATAACTATGTAATTTCAAAATTACCATAATTAAATTTGGACTTATGTTTACAGAAAGAGATCAGTTCGTTCTTAGAATTTATTATATTATTACTTTGAGGGGCAGTAATTGTAGTTATAGCTTCGGTTGTGCAGAGGCGACATGACTTAGAGCCTGGAGTATAAACTTAACTTTTTTATGATAGTCCATTTAATTGAGAAGGGGGTATTATTAGAGTTAAGTTTTTTTAATTAAAGTGGTTAGAGAAGTTCCTTGGCTATTAGAATTATGATTGTTAAAAGAAGAAATGTCGTTTGATATTCTTTTCTTAATTAATGTTGAAGTTGCGCCGATATATGTATGGACTTTATTAAAAGCTCGAGGTCTCGTATTATTATTAATTTGCTGATTTGTATTAGTTAAATGGTTTGACTTTTGTTCATAGTGTTCAACAAAGGGCGGGACAATACTTGTACGAGGACTATTTTGAAGGGGATAATGATTTATATATATATATATATATATATATATATATATATATATATATATATATATATATATATATATATATATAAATCATTTTACTTTTTATTTATTTATTATACATTTAGATAGTTTTTATTCAAATTACTATTAAATATTTTGCGTGTATGAAAGTTATCCCTGGAAATTTTTTTACATGGTATCACCACTTATCAAGGCCCAGAAGCCACTCGGGGATAAGGGTTATTGTGTGTACAGTAATGAATGGGATACTATCATAGTAATCGTTAGTAATGGAGATTTGATACAGTGTCTTACTTAAGGGGGCGATTCATCGGGAATTTGTTTATGTTGGACTTGAAGACATCCAAGTTGTAGTCAGGTGGGAAACAGGCAAACGGAACAGAGTTCCACAGGCGTGCATGTTTCTAAGTATCGCCTTCTTCAGCATGGGTAAACTTTAATAAGGATCGGACTAGTAAGAGCTCGATAAGTTGTCTGGCGTTTTACCACGAGAGTAAATATTTAGGCAGTAGAGTCAACGGTTGAATTTGTGACTGGGTTCGAATCTCCGGCCAGCGGTAATCATCACTTTCTACATCGATCATAGCGAAAACATGAAATATGCGTATAAAATATAAACACACACCACAAAGAAATATATGTAATTTCCTCTAAACCTCTGGCCTTGATGGAGGGGAGACTAAAACTTGTTGCTATGATTTCAAATGACCCACAATTATAGCAAGGGGAGACTTGATTCCATATATTTCTCATATGTTATATTTCTCTTTGGGTTTTATACGTAAAATAAATCTGTGTAAGGATTATTTGATAATGGAGATATTCATAATCGTACCCTATTTCCAACAGAGGAAAGAAGAACAACATGAGAAATATTTGGAACCATAGCAGAAAGGTTTGGTCTTTCTTCCATAAAGGCTAGAGGTTTTGGGGAAATATCAGATATTTTGTAATTCATATGCAAAACTAGGAGAACAAATGACTATAATTAAAACATTTTATGGTTGCAAAAAAAGTGCCCCCCAAAAGCTCTGGATGATGGATGATCCCCTTAATGTGCGACGTCAAGGACAAATGTCACATAGTTTGCGATACAATTCAGGTCATTACGTTTCCAACGGGCCTTCATTTATTCAAGTGTGGTTAATAGTCATTGAAATTTGGAACTTATAAAATTGCCAAAAAATGGTATATCTATATCTATTTGTGGATTCGCAAGGCCGAAGAAGAAACGACTAAGAAAAAAAAAAAAAAAGAAAATTAAAAAAAAAAAAAACCTTTAGCAAAATTCATCCTAAAGCAACAAAACTAAAACTGGCTGGCCAGGACACTATATATACAAGTGCAGGCAAATTTAGACATATTTTATTGGTTGGAAAATACAGGTTACTTTTTAAGAATTGTTATAAAATTTTGATCACAAAATAGTTTTATAATCTTAAAAAAGACTGCAAATTTTCATATAGCTTTGCCCCATAGAAGCAAAGATATGAGCATTTCCATATTAAATTTGTCTACGGGTATATATATATATATATATATATATATATATATATATATATATATATATATATATATATATATATATATATAATTTTTTGAGGCAATTTATAAGTTCCAAATCTTAGCAACAATTGATAAAAAATTTAACAAATAAAGACTCGTTGGAAAGGTAATGACCTGAAGTGTATAAGGTCGGACATAAAGGAGATCATTCATCATCCAGAGCTTTGGTTTGACACTTTTTTTTACAGCCATGAAATATTTCAATCATAGTTATTTTTTCCTAGTTTGCATATGAATTACAAAATATCTGATATTTTACCAAAACCTCTGGCCTTTATGGATGTGAGATTAAAACTTTCTGCTATGGTTTCAAATGATCTGAAATAACAGCAAGGGGGAGACTTGATTCCAAATATTTCTCATGTTGTTCTTCTTTCCTATGTTGGAAATATTTCTAATATGTTATATCTCCTCTCTTTTGTTTTCATACATAAAGTAAATTTCACATGTACGCGGGGCGTGCAATGAAACTGCCCCTGACCCATTTTTAGTTGTCTGATCTAGCTGAAATTTTGCATGTGCAATGAGTATATCTCTACGGGTTATGTGGCAAATTACAGCTCTGAACTAATTGTGGTTTCTGTTTTACAGGTGTTTGAACTGAGTCAGGTGTGAAATGGAGCCTGTGATCCGGTTTTTGTATTTGAAAGGACGCACATCACAGGAGACTTTTGATGAAATGAAAGAAACTTATGGTGATAATGACCCATCATATGACTTTGTAAAACGCTGGCATCATGAATTCAAACATGGCCGGAAGTTTGTGGAAACAGCTCCCAAACCTGGTCGCCCCCTTCTGCCATTGATGATGCTAAAAAAAAACACTGACACAGTATTCCAGTCATAGTAATTTAAACGCTACAGCTGAATCAAGCACACATTCTTTCAAAGCTGTTCAAGCAATGCCTACAAGAGAAATGAGTTTCAATACGTTGAAAAACCAGGTTAATCTGCTCCGGTATTTAAAAAAACTGAGAATCGGTCTTCAGCATCTCAATACGTCATTAGTTATCTGTTTGAAACTTTACTAAATAGGGCAACTGTCAACGTCAAGTTCAGGCTGCCATTTTGGAAGATCGGTGCATTACTATTTGCCAAATAGCCCAAGATGTCAAGATTAGTACAGGGTCTGTGGAAACTATCATTCATGACCGTTTGCATATGCATAAGGTGTCTGCCAGATGGATTCCCAGGTTGCTCACACCATTCCAGAAGCGAGAACGCGTCGAGTGCTCGAGGATGAATTTGGAGATGTACAAAGAAGATGAGTCAAAATTTTCAAAAGACTGATTACACAGGATGAAACCTGGGCCCATCACTGTGATCCAGAGACCAAAGCCCAATCAATGCAGTGGAAATATTTGGACTCACCACCTCACAAACCGCCAAAGAAGGCAAGGGTGCAGCCCTCCGCTGGCAAGGCCATGCTCACAGTCTTCTGAGACCAAGACGGAGTAGTGATGACAGATTTCCTGGCAAAGGGTATGACAATTACAGGAGCCTATTATGCTTCACTTTTGAGGAAATTAGGAAAGTTTTCAAAATCAAGAGGCGGGGCAAGATCAGCAAAGGTACCCTCCTCCTGCCGGACAATGCTCCGGTCCACAACTCGCATGTCGCCAGATCAGAAGCACGGGCTTGTGGTTATTATCCCCAATCCTCTCTACTCTCCTGACCTTGCACCCTCTGACTTTCACCTCTTTCCTGCCACGAAGTTGTTTTTGAAAGGAAAGCGTTTCCCAGATGATGCAGCCTTGATTTCTGAAGTCACGTCGTGGTTGGAGGACCAACCCGGGGTGGTTTACAAAAACGGTCTCCAGAGCTGCATCAAACGATGGGAGGAATGCATAACTTTGGGTGGTTCCTATGTAGAGAAAGACTAATAACTGTGCCAAGTTTCGTTGCTCTACTGCTATGGGAAGTGGGTCAAGGGCATTACTTATTGCACACCCCTCGTATAAGGATTATCAGATACTGGGAATATTCATTATCTTACCTTATTTAAAAAAGAGGTAGTTATAACATATGAGAAATATTTGGAATCGAGTCTCGCCTTGCTGTTATTTCAGACTATTTGAAACCCTAGAAGCAAATTTTAGTCTCCCCTCCATCAAGGCTAAAGGTTTTTGGAATATATATATATATATATATATATATATATATATATATATATATATATATATATATATATCCGGAGAAAATAGAAGGTGAAAATGTTCATATTTTTGGTTCTATGGGACAAAACTGCATGAGAATTTGCTGGTTTTTGAAGATTTTGCAACTATTCTATGATTAAAAATTTATGACAATTGGTAAAAAAGAACCTATATTTTCAAACCAATAAAATATGTCAAAATTTGTCTACATTTGTGTGTATAGTGTCCTGGCATTCTAGCTTCAGTTTTGCTGCTTTGAGATGAATTTTGCTTAAGGCATTTTGCTTGTTTTTTTTTTCTCCCCGTGGTCTTGTCAGGCTACTTATAATACGGAAACATATATTTAAAAAATAGCGAAACAGAATAAAAACTCATAAAGAATAACAGTTATTTATTATCCCCTCTATTCTTAACACACATCTGCTTTACACACACACGCACACACACACACACAGACACACAAACACACACACACATATATATATATATATATATAAATATATATATATATATATATATATATATATATATATATATATCGCCTGGGAAATCTTTTCAATTTTTGGTCCCCATACTTAGATAACATTATATCATTGTGTATCTATCTATCTATCTATCTATCTATCTATCTATCTATCTATCTATATATATATATATATATATATGTGCGCGCATCACAATTTATCAAGGCCAAGAGGCCACTAGAGGATATGGGTTAAAGAGTGTACAGTAGACAACTGGACAATATAATAATCGTTAGTAATGAAAATTCGGTAAATTTGTTAACTTATATGGAACGGCTCATCAAAAACTTGTTTAGGTTAGACTTGAAGACAACCATAATGTTATCAGCTGGAACTATATATATATATATATATATATATATATATATATATATATATATAGTAGCAAAAGTACCCGTCGTTAACTGGGTTCAAAAACAGCCTACAGAAATTGGACTCTGATTTATGAAAGTATGATAGGTTATGAAAAGGAAGGGTTGTATAGAGATAGCTTCAAATTTGGGGGTATCAAAACCAAAGCGAAATATGATGAAAGTAAAAATAAAATAGATAATCCCCATAGTTTATTATACCATACCTGTTCACACTGAAACACTTATCACAATATTTTGTGGATGTATATTAAAACACCTTGTTAAACTTTGTGATATATTTCCATTTTATGCGGCCAGGCGCGAACAAACACCCTATAATTTTATTATACCATATTTCTTCAAACTGAAACATAATTATCACAGATAAATATGAAAAGTATTTATTAAAGTGTGTGCCTATTTCCATTCTATGGAGGCCAGGCGCGAACGCAGACCCCACAATTTTATTATACCATCCCTATTTAAGTTAAAACATACTTATCAAAGTTTTCTTATGTACATCTATATCAAAAACCCTTGTAAACGGTTTGTTTTCATTTTTTATTTTCCATACTTTGGGGGTCAGGCACACACGCAGACCCCACAATTTCTCTGAAGCACCGTTCTGCCAGATCAAACATACCTGATCCTCGATATATATATATATATATATATATATACAGTGCAGGCAAAAAGTCCGCACTTGTAAATCTTTCAAAAACTGCAAATTTAAGCTAAGTTTAATGCAACTGTTTAAACAGACTATACCTTATTTGATTCGCCTTTTATTCCTCTATAATTTTACCTTAGCCTAATTAACAATATATCGACTTTAAACATAAGCCCACAGACAACTACCCTATCCCCGTAAATATGTACACTTAATACCACCTATTAAATTGCAACCAAACCACCAATTAGCACACGATGCAACGAGAATATAACCTAAACAATATATTACCTAGGCCCAATGAAAAAATAGCTCAGAAACCCTTTTCCAGGGCTAAAGACTTAAAACCTAAATTTAGAACTATCTATCCACCACCCCTAAACCCCATTGGATAGCCCGCCCCCCAAATAAAATTATTTAAAAATCAGCGCATTTGGTCTCCACTATTAGATTTACACTAAGCCCGAAAATATAACCCAAGAAAAGCTCCCCCCGGTTCAACCCATCCCACCCCGTCACCCATACAGACATATCCCCATCCCTCTTCTACCCCCTCCGACTACCAGCCAAGCGCGTTCCCAACTCCTCACAAGCAAACACGTGTATTCTCCAAATTCCTTCTAGTTGCCACTTCCTACTGATTATATAACTTAGATTTGAACGCAGTTGAACCAGTCCAGTTTCGGCTAATTTCCATCAAAAGAGTCTCCGTTGAACAAATACAGATTTTTGCCATCCAAATTAGGAGGACTAAATAACTCACCGGACCAACGCATTTACGCAATATCACCCTAACAAAATATTTGGAGAAATATGGAATTTTAACGGACAGCTATAAACAATGCTTCTTGTATCTCTTGGAGATTAGAATTACTACATTAAGTAGTTACGCCGATTGGATGGACCTGTCCCTCGTGTTCATAAACGAGAAAGTATGTATTCAATTGTGGAATTGGACTTTCTCTTTTCTTCTTACACTTTAAGCTATATATATATATATATATATATATATATATATATATATATATATATGGATGAATACATATACATATATATGCATATGAATACATCTATATATACATATACAAGCACACACGCATGTATATATGCATATAAATACGTATATATGTAAATAAATTTAAAAAAATCTATGTTCCAAATTTCCAGATGTTGTCTATCGTACGTTTGTTTTTATTTCAGCATCTTAAAATGTACAATTTTTAACAACACCTATTTCGTAGCGTAAAATCACTCATAGAATGTCATTTTTTGAATTTTTTCCATCTTTACTCATCAGAAGAAAAGGCACTCACCGACTTTAAAAGAAAATAAGACGAAATATGGGCAGTATTACAAAATCTGAAAAATCGGAATGGTAGTTGAAATTGTGTCTGCGTGTGTTTTTTTTTTTTTTTAGCTACGCCATCGTTGAAACAATTGCAACTACTGATTCTAGTTTTCAGATTTTGTAATCATGCCCATATTTTAAAAAAAAAATTATATTTTAAAGTTGATGAGTTTCTATTCTTCTGGCGAATGCCGACAGATCTACTTGGGCAATTATTTTCAGGACCAAAGTGTTCCTTCTCTTGGAGCACTAACTTATTTCCCCACCTTCCGACCTTGTGTCATATCCTATCCCGGTGGGAGAAAGGTAAATATTAATCTGTTCACTTCGTATTTAACGTAACTAGAGGTTCCAACCTTGACAATCGGTTCGACAGGTGGTCTTTTTGCGGTTGGATCGAGAAATACCGACGGAGCTACTCGGAAATATTTTGCAGGGCAAAATCCTACTCCTTTTGTGTTACTGGCCTATTTTCCCACCTCCCGACCTTGCGTCACATCCTCTAGCGGTGGGAGAGTGGTAAATACTTATATGTGCATTTTGTATTACGCTTTCTTGGCGGTATGTGCTACGACTGTTGCTTTTTTGTATGTTCTGTTTTGTTTCAATATAATTTGCATTTCTAATCCATATCCGTGATGTGTTTTTCCTTGGTGACCCTTCCGGGCCACAACTTGGCGACAAGAGATTCGGATTCACAAAGAGAATCTCCACAACAACTTGACGAACGAGGATTTGAGAGTGTAGTACGAGAAATCTGAATTTAAATTAACCGAGTGTTTCACAGCAACTTGGCGACGAAGAACTCGAATTCCAAAAGGGGATGCTCACAATAACTTTGCGACGAACAACTTAAACTTAAGAAAAAGATCACCAACAAAACCATTCGTTTTGAAAGAAAAAAAAATTATATCTGTAAATACACACCAAAGCTATCGGAATACAGAGTAGCATTCTCAATCTATAAAAATATATTTTCAGCCGGGAACACGGAATACCACAATTTTTTTTCAACTAGAGTTCAAAGCCGGGATCGAAACCTAGTAAATGACGTACTGCTCGCTTCCCTGCAACCTCTTTCCCACAGAAGTAACGTTGCGAGCCCATCTCTGTTCTATCGTACTTTTTCTCTGCTATATCGTTATTTTTATAACAGTTTATCGTCTGAGCTCCAATCTACAGCTCCTTTGCTAAACTTCCACAAATGTTATATAGTTGCCGAGCAGAACAGAAATTATCTATCTAGCTAACTATTTACCTATCTGTTTATATGTTTAAGTGTTTATCTATCTATCTATCTATCTATCTATCTATCTATCTATCCATCTAGCAAACTAGTTATTTATCTATCTGTTTATATGTTTAACTCTTTATCTATCTATCTATCTATCTATCTATCTATCTATCCATCTAGCAAACTAGTTATTTATCTATCTGTTTATATGTTTAACTGTTTATCTATCTATCTATCTATCTATCTATCTATCTATCTATCTAACTGGTGAAGCAAACGAGATGTAAACTATGTTTTGATAAAGTTGTGAAAACATGTCAAGGCTGTAAGCTGGACAAGTTTGCAGCGGAAGGTCAAATAGCTGACCGAAAAGACGTGTCTGTTTATCACGTGTTTCGGTGAGCTGGACATATCGTTGAGTTGGAATTTGGATGCTAAACAGAGCGGAGGGGTTAACAAAATCGTCTCCCCCTCCGTACTTGGAAGGGTGCAGACACTCGGCTAGCAGCAACCACCATCAACACGTTCTCCCACACTCTATCTGTGCCTAAATCTAAACGCGGATTCCTCGATGGCATTTGACCTTGATATGCGGTGTCCCACTCACGTGAAAAGAGAAGTAAAAACTGGCAAGCAACGTGCCTCTTACTTTATCTCTCTTCATATGCATCTCTCCTCCTACTGCCACTATGCAACTATCTCATTGTATGCAATGTCTAAAAAAAATAAAAAAATCTTAAAATTTCAAACAAAAACTTTTAAATAACTTTCTTGGAATGCAATGTTTTTAAATTCTCTTAAAAAAAAGAAAAGTATTTAGGATGAAATAAGGAACAGATTTTATATAAGTTTTATCAACAAATATTCAGTACATAATGAGAAAAATCAAGGTAAAAATTTGAAACACCCAAAAACTAAATAAATCTTAGAGACAGTCATTTATTATTATTATTATTATTATTATTATTATTATTATTATTATTATTATTATTATTGGCTCATATGGAGCTTTACACGTCATCAAAGATCTGATTGGAAACTTGTGGTCAATTTTTTTAACTTTGACTCTTAACATTTATTGTTTTGGGCTCAAATCAAGTTATTAAGTTAGATCCATGTCCAAGGAATCTATATCAAAAATTTCAAGTGTTTAGACCGAAAATTGTCGGAGGAGTTTGGTAGAGTTCTAAAAGGTCAAATCGTTGAACTTGGACCCCTTAAAAGCGAAATTTCTGGCCGAAACCGATCCCAAAGATTTTCCCAAATCTCAGTACGGTGTATATCAAATTTCGAGTCTGTAGACTAAAAATTTCATAGAGTTAATGCGTAGGGAAATGTACACAGACAGACAGACACACAGACAGACACACAGACACGTTCACTTTTATAGATATACTAGCATGGGCGCTCGGCGTTGCCCGGGTGTTTGGATGTGTATGTTGAGCAAAAAAAAAAAGTGGTAGTAGGAAGGCAGGCTCGAACCCGTACCGCAAAGGAGGAAAAGAACGGGGTAAAACCTAACGTTTATACTGTTACGACTACCGCCAAACTGGGAGCGACATTTTTAAAAATTAAGGCTAGACAATCTAAAGGAGAGGATACCTTTCAAAAATATCGGCGAAAAAAGTGTCCTCCCCCATAGAAAAGTGCCTAGTTGAAGGGGAAGATATTAAAGTTTTAACCCAATTTTTCGATATCTGTCGTATGAAAAATCGAACTTTAAAACAATAATGATCTTGGTAAAATCCGTCGCCTCTATTGAAAGTTTAAGGCAAACATACATACATACATACATACATACATACATACATACATACATACATACATACATACATAGGTACTGGTACATATACATGTACATATACATACATACATACTTATTGGTAACTAAAAATTTTCGACCCAAACTGATGAAAAAGCTTGCCCTATCTCTGAATACCCTTTATGTAAAATTTCAAATATTTAGACCAGAAATTGTCTGAGTAATTTGGAAGAGAGCGCAGAGGTCAATTTTTTTAAAAACTTTGACTCCTATTATGACCCCTTAAAATTCATTGTTTTTAGTTCAAATCAAGTTATTAAGTTAGATCCACGTCCAAGGAGCATATATTTAAAATTTCAAGTGTTTAGACCGAAAATTATCGGAGGAGTTTGGTAGAGTTCTCAAATGTCAAATAGTTAAACTTTAACCCTTTAACAGCGAAATTTCTGGCCGAAAACCGATCGCATCGATTTTCCCTAATTTTAATATCCTGTATATGAAATTTCGAGTCTGTAGACTGAAAATTAACAGAGTTATGTCGAAGGAAAATGCACACAGACAGGCAGACAGACAAACACACAGACACGTTCACTCTTATAGATATACTAGCATGGATGCCCGGCGTTGCCCGGGTGATTGGAGGTGTACGGTGAGCAAAAAAAAAAAAAACAAAAAAAAAACAAAACAAAAAACAAAAAAACAAAAGCAAAAAAAAAAAACAAAAAACAAAACAAAACAAAAAACAAAAAAACAAAAGCAAAAAAAAAAAGGTCAATGTTTTTAACTTTGACTTCTATTATGACCCCTGAACATTTATTGTTTTGGGTTCAAATCGAGTTATTAAGTCAGATCCATGTCAGATGAACCTATATCTAAAATTTCAAGTGTTTAGACCCCAAATTGTCGGAGGAGTTTGGTAGAGTTCTCAAAGGTCTAATCGTTGAACTTTGACCCCACCACCGAAATTTCTGACCGAACACGGACCACAAAGATGTTCCCAAATCTCAGTACCCTGTATATCAAATTTCGAATCTGTAGACTAAAAATTGACAGAGTTATTGCGTAGGGAAATGTACACAGACAGACAGACAGACAGACAGACACGTTCACTTTTATAGAATAGCATGGGTGCCCGGCGTTGTATAATTCCAAGTGTTTCATCCCCAAATTGTCGGAGGAGTTCGGTAGAGTTCTCAAAGGTCAAATCGGTGAACTTTGACCCCTTAACAGCCAAATTTCAGGTAGAAAACCGATCACATCGATTTTCCCAAATTTCAGTACCCTGTATATCAAATTTCGAGTCCGTAGACTGAAAATTGTCAGAGTTATTGCGTAAGTAAATGTACACAGACAGACACACAGATACCCAGACAGACAGATACACAGACACATTCACTTTTATAGACATACTAGCGTAGGTGCCAGGCGTTGCCCGGGTATTTGGAGATGTATGTTGAGCAAAAAAAAAAAAAAAAAAAGTGGTCAATTTTTTAAACTTTGACTCTTTTTATGACCCCTTAACATTTATTGTTTTGGGCTCAAATCAAGTTATTAATTTAGATCCATGTCCAAAGAATTTATATCTCAAATTTCAAGTGTTTAGACCGAAAATTGTCGGAGGAGTTTGGTAGAGTTCTCAAAGGTCAAATCGTTGAACTTTGACCCCTTAATCGCCAAATTTCTGGCCCAAAACCGATCACATCGATTTTCCCAAATTTCAGTACCCTATATATCAAACGTCGAGTCTGTAGACTTAAAATTGACAGAGTTGTTGCATAGGGAAATGTATACACACAGACAGACACACACATACACAGACAGACAGATACATAGATACGTTCATTTTTATAGATATACTAGCATGTGTACTCGGCGTTGTCTGGGTATTTGGAGATGTATATTGAGCAAAAAAAAAGTGGTCATTTTTTAAAACTTTGACCCCTATTATGACCCCTGAAAATTTATTGTTTTGGACTCAAATCAGGTTATTAAGTTAGATCCATGTCCAAGGAACCTATATATAAAATTTCAAGTGTTTAGACCGAAAATTGTCGGAGGAGTTTGGTGGAGTTCTCAAAGGTCAAATCGCTGAACTTTGACCCCTTAATCGACAAATTTCTGGCCCAAAACGAATCACATCGTTTTTCACAAATCTCAGTAACCTGTATATCAAATTTCGAGCATGTAGACTAAAAATTGACAGAGTTATTGAGTAGGGAAATGTACACACGCAGACACACAGATACACAGACAGACAGACACTTTCATTTTTATAGATATATAGATTGATATATAGATTGGATGCAATAGATAGTAATGATTTAAAAAGTATATAAAAAAAGTTCAACTCACGATTTATTTTGTCCTCTGCCGTCAATTACTGGGCTATGAAAACATGCTCACTGCAAGGATAAGCATTAAACCAATAGAAACTACGTTATGCATTCGTAATGCCGGCGTTCGACCTTCACCTGCCAAATTTCATTTTTTTTTTAAATTTTCCCAGTTTTGCACCGATTTTTCCGGGCTAAAACCCAAATATAAAGTTTTGCATGGATGCAAATACCTTATATATGAGGTTTCATGTCTGTAGACCAAAAACTCCAGGAGGAGTTTGGTAGGCAGCATTTGTTAAACAAAAATATATACGTATATATTAAAAGTTTATAGTAAACAAAAAATTGTTTCCATATATATTTATATATATGGAAACAATTTTTTGTTTACTATAAACTTTTTAAGCAAATATTATGCAAGTATAAATCATGTAGAACATCTGCATGAATATAATTACACGTAATAGTAAACGAAAGATCTTCCCATAAGAAAGCCGAAGAAACTAATAGGGAATTAATTAAAATGAATGTTCAAAAGAATATGCAAATTAGTTAGATCTTTTGCTAGTGAATGCAGTTCCATATCCCATATGTAATTAAATTGTATTTTCTTTTTAAATAAATAGAAAAAAAGAGGGGTTAATATGAATATTAATACACACAAAAGAAAAACGAATTTATAGGAGTATAGATAGATTTTTATTATTATTGTTTTTATTTTTGGAATCCTTCGAGATAAGGCTTCATAATTTGTCATTCTTTTTGCGGACTTTTTTCCGCATCTCTATAGTTGTTGTTTCACTGCGTTTCGGCTGACTCATTTTCTGGCCTTCTTCAGCTTATTTACCGCGACGGAATAGGAATATTGATCCCCAGTAATTGATCCCCAGTAATTACTGCCTTCCATAGTTTTTGTTGTTGCTGTCTCACCACGTTTTGGCCAATTAATCCTCTGACCCTTGGCGCGGTGGATTGAGGCGTTGAGTCTCTACGGTTTCAGGTGAGCGTTTTCTGAAGATTGGGGTTTCAATCTTACCCAAGCAGACGAAAGAATTAGTTGGTCAAAACGTGGTGAGGCAACAAAAACAATGGAAGGCAGTAATTAATGACAAACGTTACAAGACTCAGAATTCCTATCTCGTTGCGATTAATCACCTGGAGAAAACCAAAGGATGAGTTGGCCGAAACGTGGTGAAACAACAATAATTATAAAGATAAAGATAACAGTCCGCAAAAGAATGAATGCACAGTCAATTATGTCCTCGATAAGTGAAAAGGGCCCGACAATATTTTTCGGACATTTTAGTATTCGACTTTCCGAGTACCATAGAGTGGCGAAATTTCTTCAATAGAATAGCATAAACATATAAAGAAAACACCTGTAATAAAAATGGAAGAAAATTGGTTAGTTAAGGAAAAATATTTAATTTTCTATCATTTTTTACAAAACACACGCGACATTATTTTTCGGACATTGTTGAAAAACTGTTAATAGTCTGTAATATCACCTTTCTTCTCAATAACTTTTATCAATTTCTCTGCATAATAATCAAACATATGCACAATAATATCTCTACGTGTTTCTATTAGTTGTTTTTTTTTTTGGCATCTAGTTCCATAGTTGAGCCTCTTTTGTTATTTCCGGTCCATCATAAACAAATTACGCAAGTATTTCCTAAATATTCTCCAATAAATTTAGATCTGGGTTTTTTGCTGGCCATTCCAAAGTAGTCATATTCACTTTAGACATCCATTCTTTCATGAGTTTTGACACATGAATGCTGCAATTGTCTTGCTGTAGAACGAAATCATCCCCCATCTCTCTTTTTATCCTTGCTAAGGCTTTCTCGTCCAGCAACTGTTTGTAGCTTTCGATGTTCTGTCGTCCTTTCAGCCACTCCAACCATATATTTCCATTAGCAAAGATCATATCACAAACCATAACTCCTCCTCCTCCCATCTGTCGTTTGTTCAGTACAGCAAGCTCACCACCCCTCGACCAAGTACACCATCCATCTGGCCCATCAAACTTGAAACGCTTCCCATCAATAAATATAACCTTCTTAAAGTCAACATGCTTTGTTAACCACCTTTTAGAACTCTCCAGTCTTGCCCCTTTGTGTTTCTTTGTTAGTGTAATTTTTTCTTGTCCTTTGCATACTTACCACCAATCCTTCACTTTTATTGCTGTAACCTTTTCTCCAGATGTCAAAAGCCCTGTCACAGTCCTCTTAATACTCCTTTTAGTCCTCCTGCTAATTGATCTTTTCCGTCCTCTCTTATTTTTCCGCTCTGAGTTTGTCTTCAGCATGTATTCGAACGTTGATTTCGACAGCTTCAAATCCATGGCGATCCTTCTAATGCTAAGGCCATTTTCCTGCTTCTTCCGTGCCAAAACAAATGACTTCTTTTGAATGAATTTTACCTCATTAAACTTAATTGTTTTCCCATTAGAATAGAACAGATAATTGATTCTAATGATGACAGCTAAGTGTACAGAAAATTTGCATACAGCAACATATGCATGAACATAACTCTTAATAAAATAGGATTTTTTGTTATGTCCGAAAAATAGTGTCGCGCAAGTTTTCGCAAAAATCACAAAAAACTAAAATTATCAAAGCCAAACTAAAAAAAAAAAAAGATTACACTAGTAATGGATTTTCACTCCTCAACTACGTACTTACAATCTTAAAAGTTTTGGCACTAGTAACCACCTTGAAGTACTTTTTCCAAAGTGTCCGAAAAATATTTTCGGGCCCTTGTAGATTAGATAGAGAAAAGTATTAGGTTCGGGCAAAAATAATGTCGTTTTTTTTTTACCTTCAACTTCAAAAGATCATAACTGCTTCATAATAAACTTTATTAATCAAAATAAAAACCATTAGAGTCGACACATGCTTACCAATGAGAAACAAGTTTATTTATCCCATTAGCATAGAAATCCAGAGTTGTAGAAGCAATGAAGTCATTGAAGGCCGATTCGGCATCATTTCGGCTTTTGAAGCATTTTCCCCGCAGGAAGTTGCTTGAAAAAGTAAAAATCGCTGGGCAAGAGGTCCGGTGAATATGGCGGATGAGGCAGAGCTTCATAACCCAATTGTTCAGCTTCTGCAGGGTCAGTTGAGCAACATGCAGACGAGCGTTGTCATGGGACAAAATTGATCCCTTCATATTGACTAATCGTTGGAGCTTCTGGTGCATTTCGTCAATTTGTCGGCAGTACTTCTCCGCCGTAATCGTTTCACCCGGATTCAAGAAGCTGTGATGAATGAGACTAGCTGTAAAACACCAAACAGTCACCGCACCATTTTGGGTGCAATTTCGGCTTTGGGAAGTGTTGTTGACCTTCTTCGGCATCCAACCACTGTGCCGAACGTCGCCGATCATCGTAGAGGATCACACAATTCACTCGAGAAATGGGTCGTTTTTGTTGCGCAGAAAGAGCGTAGAAGACACCTCAAAACGATGATTTCCTTATTATCGTTCAATTTATGCGGCGCCCATTTATACAACTTTTTTGACTTCCTATTTGTTTTAAATGACGAACAACTGTTGAGTGGTCGACCTCGAGTTCAACAGCAACGTCTAGTGTAGTTTTGTGAGGATCGGTTTCAATCGAGGCTTTCAAATGTTCGTTATTAACCGCAGTCGGTCGGCCGCGACCGTCTTCATTTTGGAGGCTCTCGTCACCATTGCGAAATTTCTTAACTCACCGTTGTGCCACAAGTTCGTTAATGGTTCATGGGCCAAACGCATCATTGATATCATGAGCTGTCTCTGCAGCTTTTCGGCCTAGTTTGAACAGTAACAAGAAAATCGTGCGGATTTGAATTTTGTCCATGCTGTCGAAAAGCCTGCAAAAATATGAATGAAGATATAGCGAACGATAACGAATCATGCCTCAATAGAGCTAAAAAAGCGCTTCAAAATTATATATAAAATGGTTATATATATTAATGAATTAATTCAGAAATCATATATAAAAGTAACATAAGGGAGAAAACGATATTATTTTTGCGCCAACCTAATAGTAGAAAGAATTTTGTCTCCTGGCGCTTTCGCGCGAGTACAATTAAGATGTTGTTAATAAAAGTATGGTCTACTTTATTTATAGCCAATCGTTGTTCAAATTCCGTTGACGGTCATGCGATCGATTCTATATGAGGCAGCAATCGGTGATTTATCAGTTACCGATCAACACCACGTAAATTAGAGCTATTCGCACGACATTTTTATTTACTTCTACAATCGATCTGTTGGGACACGTCCAGTCGTTTACCATCGCATCTAGACTTTTACCCAAACTAGAAATTGGCCTGCTTGATTTCGGTTCCAAACAAGCCGGAAAACAGTGGGAAGTCTATCATTTAGAAAAGGTTTGGAAGGATCTGACTAACATCTGTTTTCATTTTTTTTTGCTCTTTCCCCACTCAACGCTAAAATGAAATTATTGTAAATAAGAACGATTTATTTCTTTTTCTTTTTCTTTTTTTACATGGTGGTCACCACTTATCGAGGCCCGGAAGCCACTCAGGGATATGGGTTATTGCAAGTACAGTACGTTAGTGTGGAGATTTGATGAAGTGTTTACTTAAGGGGGCGGTTCATTAGGAATTTGTTAACGTTGGACTTGAAGACATCCAGGTTGTAGTCCAGTGGGAAGCAGGCAGACGGAACAGAGTTCCACAGGCGTGCAGTTCTAAGAAAGAAGCTTTGTTCATGGAATCCACGTTTTGATTTAGACACAGATAAAGAGTGGGGGAAATTTTTCACAGTGGATTCAGCTAGACGGGTGTTTTTCGTGAAAGATTGGCGAGGGGGAGACCAGAGATTGGAGTTCAGACGAGCACCTGTCATTTATTTATTCAATAGAAAAAAAAATACATTTGAGGATTTTAAGTAGGACGAACCCTGGTGTAAATGTGGTATTTTGTTGATTGACGATTCTAGCTAGGAAAGTGATAGAGAAATCTTAGGCACGGCGACAATAATGACTATAGACTCTACTCTACCCCCCCCCACACACTTTTGCCGAATTTGTTTGTGAGAATTGTAAATTTTTGGAAATACATAATTTTTTCAGGCTTCTTTTTAATTGCATTTTTACACCGAACAAGGCGCAGTGCCACTTTGATGTTATCTCGGACATAATTGCAGGCTTACTATATCAGTATATAGGGAGTTTAGCAGCAAAGTGTCTGTTTACATTCCACTTGATTTTCTGCATGTCAGTACAGTCTGGGAAACAGGAAACTGGAATGTAATTCCAAAGTATAGCAGTTCTAGGGGAAAAACCATTAAATGAGAAGGCTTTCTAGCATCTAGCTATCTCTAATATGCTGCTTGTCGGGTGTGTCGGGGCAAAAACAGTCCACAAAATGAATGAATGCACAGTCAATAATATATATATATATATATATATATATATATATATATATATATAATATATATATATATATGTGTGTGTGTGTGTGTGTGTGTGTGTGTGTATATATATATTTATATGTATATATATAAACATTCATATACATATATATATTCATACATTTATATATATATATTTATATGTATATATATAAACATTCATATACATATACATATTCATACATTTATATATATATATATATATAAATGCATATACATATACATTGATATACATATATATATTAATGCATATATATGCATTGATGTATATATATATGCATTGATGTATATATATATGTATACATGAATATATATATATTAATGTATATATACATACCTGAATATATATATATATATATATATATATATATATATATATATAGTTAATGCATATACATATATATTAATGTACACATATACATGGATATATATATATATTTTAACACACACACAAACACACAAACACACACACACACATATATATATATATATTTTCCTTTCTTTTCTTCCTTCTTTAAACAAACAATCACCTCTCTTATTTTTAATTTCTTTTTTTCTACTCTTAATCTCATACTATAATTATAACGACATATAATTCAACTTTCTCCCCCACCCCTGTCCTCTCTATTGCTTTTCGTTTACTTCCCTTTCACTCCTCCCTCGCCCTTGTCTTTCCACCATTTCCAATCTTGGTTTTTGATGCTCATTTGTAATTTTAAAGAATCTTTTATTTTGACTTGAATTGTCAGAAGAAATCGACAGGATCAGTGTTGATTGAAACAATTTGTAATGATTTAAGCAAATACCCCCCGAGATCAAAATAATTAAAACATATTTAGTTCTACTAAAATAATGGGCACTTTTCCCATTTTTTGTGCCAAATATACCTCCTAACACACACACACACACACACACACACACACACACACACACACACACACACACACACACACATATGTATATATACATATATATACATATTATATTATAAGATATATATATATATGTGTGTGTGTGTGTGTGTGTGTGTGTGTGTTAGGAGGTATATTTAGCACAAAAACAGGGAAAAGTGCTCAATATTTTAGTAGAGCTAAATATGTTTTTATTACTTCGACCTCGGAATTAGACCTTAAGTCTAAAGAGCAGAGGTTTTTTAAATGTATTTTCCATGTATTAATTATTTTAGAAGTAAAACAGTGACCAGTTATATATGTATATATATATATATATATATATATATATATATATATATATGTACATATTTATACATACATGTATATATAAATGTATATACATATACATGTATTTATATATACATATATATGTATTTATATATACATATATATGTATATATATGTATATATACATATACATATACATGCATATATATATACATATATATATATGCCTATATATACATACACACACACACATATATATATACATACACACACATATATATACATATATATATACACACACGTACATATATATATATATATATATATATATATATATATATATATATATATATATATATATATGAAATCCATTTCCTGGTTTTATATGTTTTTATTTGAATAAATACGTAAAGTCAATTGGTCTCAAATTGTTTACATTCCAATTAAGAAACTAATTTTATTCTTCAAATCCATAGAACAACGTGATATTCGTTCATTTAAAATGCAGAAGTAACATACGACTTTTTTTAATTAATTCTTGTTTCTCTTTTTTTAGTTATCCATATTTATAAGATAGTAGCGTTCGCGCGCGTGCGCGTGTGTGTACAACTCCTCTACGAGCCTCACGACTGGACTGATCATGACCAAAGCTGGCAGGATGATGGTCTCACATCCAGGGATAATGCCCAGCATTTTTTCCAAGGTTAAGGTCTAACGTTATGGTCATAGCCGATGTATATAAACTCTCCCACGGCCACTGGACCGATCATGACTAAACCTGGCTGATGATGATGGTCCTACATCCAGGGATGATACACACCATTTTTCAAAGTTAAGATGAAAGATGAAAGATAAAGGACATACCATATATATATATATATATATATATATATATATATATATATATATATATATATATATATATATATATATATAAAGCTGAATGTCTGTGTGTCTGGTCACGAATAGGCTCCTATATGGTTGACTATTTTAAAAAACTGATTACATATAATGATAGAAGATGTATCGAGACACAGGAATGGGTATGTTTGATCTGGCAGAACGGTGGTTCATTAAAATTTTGAGGTCTGCGTTCGCGCCTGGTCCACAAAGTATAGAAATAAAAAATTTAAAAATTAAAAAAAAAAAATGCTCACAAGTGTTTTTGATATTGATGTACATAAGAATACTTTGATAAGTATGTTTTAACTTAAATAGGGATGGTATAATAAAATTGTGGAGTCTGCGTTCGCGCCTGGCCTTCATAGAATTGAAATAGGTACAAACTTTAATAAATACTTTTCATATCTATATGCTTAAGTATACTTTGATAATTGTGTTTAGTTTGAAGAAATATGGTATGATAAAATTTTGGTGTATTCGTTCACACCTGACCTCCATAGAATGGAAATATGTCACAAAGTTTAACAAGGTTTTTCAATATAGATCCACAGAATATTGTGATAAGTGTTTCAGTGTGAACAGGTATGGTATATTAAATTATGTGGTTTATCTATTTTATTTTTACTTTCATCATATTTTGCTTTGATTTTGATGCCCCCAAATTCAACCCAAATTTACAACCCTTCCTTTTCATAGCCTATCATACTTTCATAAATCAGAGTCCATTTTCTGTAGGCTGTTTTTGAACCCAGTCAACGACGGGTACTTTTGCTAGTGTATATATATATATATATATATATATATATATATATATATATATATATATATATATATATATATATATATATCCCAAATCACTGAATCGATCATGATTAAACTTGACTTGATGATGGGGTTCGACCTAGAGATGGTGCACATTATTTTTCAAGGTCAAGGTCAAATGTTAAGGTTGAGACTTTGCTGTACGATTGCTTGTATTGAATAAAGTTCAGCCCCATTAAAAACCATGTTTTTTTTTTGTTTTTCAATGAATTTTTTAAATTATCTCATTTTCTTTTTTAAATCAAAAAGCTTTAATTCATTATGGACAGTCGAACTGTTTAGCAGACTTTTCTTTCTTGTACCGCTTACATGACGTCATTTTCCTAATGAACAGGCCTTTTAAATAAAGGTTGTGGCTGAAGGTTATCAGGTGTGTATGTAGCAATAAATATGAGAATAGTAGTTCGGCTACTAAGAATTATTGATAAAACAAAAACACATTGCTGAAAATCCCGTGTCATATTTCTCTATTAGAATGCGGAGATTAACATCGAAGAAATACTAACCTGACGAGAAACAGGTAAGAGAGAGAGAAATCGAGAATGCAGTCGAGCGTCGTCTAATAATCGCAGCGTGGGAGTGTTTTTTTTTTTTTATACCGCGTATTTGTTTTGAAGTTGTTATTTCAATAATTTATGGCAGGAGTGTATGTTTTCGCGAACTTTAATTGCTGAAACTATTATGAATGTTGTTGCTATGGCAACCAACGTACGATTGGTAGTTTTGTCTTTCATTTTATTTTCTTCCATTCACGGCTCCAAGTCACGTGGTTAGAGGCTTATGTCTACTCAATGAACCTAAAATAAAATCCAAAGAATACATTAGCAAATATGTGAATTTGACCAACAAGAAATGAAATAGACAACTTGTCTTTGAGAATTACTGGTGAGTAGTCGTTCATCTTGGAAAAAAGATTGTTTATTTGCACTGAAAAATGAAGGCAAAACAACTAACCCAAAGAGGACATTAATGAATTAATCCGCGGAATATATATATATATATATATATATATATATATATATATAGTGTGTGTGTGTGTGTGTATAAATATATATATACATACATATAGTAAGTTATAAAAAATATATGGCGATTAAGCTACACTGAATATTCAGCGTTTCACCCACTCTTGGATTCTTCAGGCTTATTTCAGGCATAAGTGGATGAAACGCGGAATATTCAGTGTAGCTTAATCGCCATATATATTTTATAACTTACTAACTAGCTCTACCTGCGTATTGAGCACTGCTGAAGTAAATACTTAAAGTTCACGCATAAATTTATACTTTCGTATATCAATTTACGTGATTAAATGAAGTAGTTATGCATACGTATATATATAAATATATACAGAGAAATATATATATATATATATATATATATATATATATATATGTGTGTGTGTGTATATATTTAGTTACTATTTGACTCTCTTTAAAAATCTATCAAAAATCAAGTAATTATCCAATCAACAGGAATATTTTTTAGCGATTATTAAGTGAAGAATTAAATTTATAACGGTGTACATTCTTTTTTTCAAAATCGATATTTATATTTTGCCTACACCCCCTTTTTTATTCAGTCGTATCTGTAAAAAATAGATTGTATTGAGGGGAGGGTGAGGATTGTAGATAAAACAAACAAACAAACAAACAAACAACAATAACAAAAACAACTGCGCACGTGTCAGATTTTAAGGTTGAAAATCCGAATTTTTATTGTGTTTAATTGTCCATCAATTTTGTTTTGAAATTCTTTGAATAAGCAACCGGCCCTGGCGGTATTCCAATTATAGTACTCAAAAAAACTTCAACCAGAACTAGCGCCCATATTTACAAAAATGTTTAAACGTTGTATTAAGGAGAATTGCTTCCCATCACCCTGGAAAATCTCAAAAACATGTTAATAATACTTATTGTTGCATATTAGCACTATATATATATATATATATATATATATATATATATATATATATATATATATATATATATATATGCACTGATGATTCCCGAAAGGATGAAACACTAGTGTATGTAGGTATTTAATAATTATTATAGTGAATAATGATGTCAGTCCCTTTAAGAAACTTGTTTCTTATCGTTCAGCACTTTCAGTTGTAGTAAAGTCTGTCAACTTAGCTTATACGCGCAGATCGTCATATAACGATTAGATCACTCTGACTGACGCTAATAGCATTTAATAATAATCAATGTTTAATTTCAACTGTATCTTTTAGCGGTTTTGCGGTAGCCAGACATGACTGCTGTTGCCAGGTTTCGAGTCTCTCCACTGGCCTTAATCGTGACACCCTGCACTGATGATTCCTGAAAGGATGAAACACTAGTGTCGGTAGGTATTTAGTAATAATAATAATATATATTCATTATTTTTACGAAAAACACAACTTTTAAATCTTTGAAAAATAAATTAATAATTTTATTTTAGTGAGATAAATATTGGTAATATACCATTAAATATGAAATGATTTGAAGAATAGGTACCAAAAAAGGAAAAACCGATAAATAAATGCTTATTTTGCTAAAAATACGATAATTTCTGTCGGCAATTTTTCGTAATGTGATATTTCCTCACCTATGGTAGCCCATAAAGGCCTACAAATAGTTGTTATCTTTCCCATTTTCCATTTTGCTGTGACTGTCGCTTGACTTAGTTTTACGTGTGGTGCCTTTTTCATCTACCACACTTTCTCGTCCAGAAACACTTGGTCCCGATCGCAAGACTGGGTCAAGACGACCAAGGTGTTGTCTCCAACACATACAGCGCCTAGCATTCCCAAAATGGTCCTCCATCTGATACTGGCCTGCCTTATCGCTACTAAATTTTAGGGGTTACGTATCGCTTATGAAAAAAGAATTAAATTCTTATCAAGTTGATTTTTCACTTCATCGTCAAAACAGACGTTAAAAATACATGGACATTTCTAAGACTAAATGCTACCAGAGTTTCTACGAACTTATCATTAAATTTTGGATTTTTTAATTGCGCCACGCGAATTCTATAGACTGAGATAAAAGATGAAATTATTTGAAATACTTATGTTATAAAATTTTTGCATATTCTTATAGCAAATAATCTTAAATCTTATTTAGACACAAAAAAATAAATAAATAATTGATTACAAAACCTTTTATAAAAATATATAAATGTGTTATCCATCGAGACAAAAGTAGCTGTGAATGATTTTTTTTTTTTTGTAGAGGGGGGGGGGGAGTTAAAATTTACAATTCTGTACAAAATAGTAGAAAAGTTTTATATCATTCTGCTTTTCATTTGATAAAATTCAGGATTTTTTCTTTCTGGAAAAGAAGTTGCTCAAGATTTTAATAGATTTTAATTGATTTTAATAGATTTTAATAGATTTTAATTGATTTTAATTCGTTTAAAAAAAACTTGGTTTTTCTACCATTTTGTGGCTGATTAGTTTCCTTTCCACTCTTATTTGCTTTCTCGCCTTGTATATATATATATATATATATATATATATATATATATACATATATATTGTGTGTGTGTGTGTGTGTGTGTGTGCTTTCTCGCCTTATATATATATATCTATCTATATCTATATATCTATAAAAGTGAACGTGTCTGTCTGTGTGTGTGTGTCTGTGTACATTTCCCTACGCAATAACTCTGTCAATTTTAAGTCTACAGACTGGAAATTTGATATACAGAGTACTGAGATTTGGGAAAATCGATGTGACCGGATTTCGGCCAGACATTTGGCGATTAAGAGGTCAAAGTTCAACGATTTTACCTTTGAGAACTCTACCAAACTCCTCCGACAATTTTGGGTCTACACACTTGAAATTTTAGATATAGGTTCCTTGGACATGGATCTAACTTAATAACTTGATTTGAGCCCAAAATCGATAAATGTTAAGGGGTCATAATAGGGGTCAAAGTTTAAAAAATTGACCGCTTTTTTTTTTCTCACAATACACCTCCAAATACCCGGGCAACGCCTGGCACCAATGCTAGTATATCTATAAAAGTGAAAATGTCCGTCTGTTTTTTTCTATGGTAGTTAAGGAAGACTATTATACAGAAAGGCATTACTTTACATATTCACACTTTTTAATATATACATATGGACATAACCTTATGAACAGTACATAGGGCCCGAGCAAAGCCGAGCAGAACTGCTAGTATATATATATATATATATATATATATATATATATATATATATATATATATATATATATATATATATATATATATTCTTTTCAGAGAGGAAGACACGAAGGCCTTTCTGTTCATTATGGTATATTTTGCTTTATTCACCAATCATGTCTATCCTGAAGAAGTCCCCCGAAAATAGCGAGGAAACGTCGAAAATTTACTAAAAGTCTTTTTGAAATTTTTGTCTCTATTTTTCTCGTTATGTACTGAATATTTGTTAAGTAAACCTATATGAAATATGTTCCTTATTAAATTTTAACGATTTTATATTCTGAAAGGAGTTTAAAAAAATTTAATCGAAAAAGTTATTTTAAAGGTTTTGTTAAAAAAATCAGATTTTCTCATTATTCAGACCTGTATTACAAAGAGGGGGTTGCAAAAAAAAAATGAGTTGTGGTATGAGGAGATATACAAAATGAAACAGAGAGAATATTCAGACCTGTAATAATACAAAGAGGGGGTTGCAAAAATGAGTTGTGGTGTGAGGAGAAATACAAACTGAAATAGAGAGAAGGAGAGTTTTTAAATATAATCTTAAAAAGATAAAATACAAGTTAGGAAAAGGTATAAAAATTTAATTTAAATTGAATAAACAAATTACCTTGGATTTATTTTATGTTGATATGTACATTTTGTTGCAATTTAAAAACATTATCTTTCATCTAGCAATTAATGATATAGATATAAAATTTCCAATGATTCGTTTTTAAAAAGTGCAACAGAATGTACATTACATAAAATAAATCCAAGGTAATTTTTTTATACATTACTTTGTAAAATATATAAAAGTTCACTTTGAAGATAAATAAATTTCGAATTGAATCTTGTACCTTTATTTTTAAAGCCTATAGTAAAAACATTTTGTTTAACAATTTTCATGCCTTGGATGAAATGCTTTTCTAATATATATATATATATATATATATATATATATATATATATATATATATATATATATATATATATAGTAGAAATGGTAATTAATAAAAACTGAAGAAAGTGCTCAATACTGTTGTAGAGCAAATATGGGTTTTATTTTTTATTACCGTATCTATCTGTTAAGGTACATTATTGTTTCAGTTACCCGGCCGTTTTTTGGCCGTCTGTAGCTTCCTCAGACTTTTACAGAAATGTTCGTTGTTATGGGATGAAAGAGTTAAAGAGTGAACAGGAGATGGGTGCGAGAAGAGCGGGGGAATAAAGAGAGGAAGGGAACAATATATATATATATATATATATATATATATATATACATAAAGAAAAAGGAAACACGGCAATATATAAAGATATATACTAATGCACATTCATTTAATGTTTTATTCAATCTAAACAATATATCAATCAGTGGTACGGGATAAATATGTTCTTTATACCTTCGTATTTGAAGCCTAATATTTCTCATCAGAAGAGGAGAGAAGATGCTTGATAACATTAGAAATATGACTTCTCGCATTAACTAGACATCATTTTTCTAATATGTTATTTGGCACGTTCTCTCTATTTCTGATGAGAAGTATTAGGAAACGATATACCTAGGTCTAAAGAGCATATATATCCCGTACTCCGAATTGATATATCTTCCCTATTGAATGAAGAATTGGATTTATATGTATTAGTACATATCTTTACATTAACGTTTTTGCATTTTATACCTGTATATGAGTTCCACCTCAAGTGTTGAGCTTCGTATTATCCCAATAAGTTTCCCTTTAAAGAATTTTTTATATAATAATAATATTAATTATTTATGCTGCGTG
Organism: Euprymna scolopes; assembly: GCF_053919585.1. Classification (NCBI taxonomy): domain Eukaryota; kingdom Metazoa; phylum Mollusca; class Cephalopoda; order Sepiida; family Sepiolidae; genus Euprymna; species Euprymna scolopes. The sequence continues at coordinate 29,171,792 of NC_136512.1, read as the reverse complement.
GCGGCGATGATAATCCTTGGGACATCTCCAGATGTTGTTGAAGACTTGAATCGAAGCTCACACTATAATGAAGATTCAAGACTTCAATAACATCTGAAGACGTCCCAGGGATTATCATCGCCATTCGGTGTAAAAAAAAAAAAAGTATAATAAAAGTAAAAAACGCCTGGATTTTCCTGATGAAGAATTTGTTTTAACTCGAAATATTGAATTTGTTTGAATAGATAAATTAAAGAAATAAAAAAGAATGTCTGTACAAGTATTTGTCTTTATATATAATTGATAAATTAAAGAAATAAAAAAAATGTCTGTACAAGTATTTGTCTTTAAACCATCAAAGTTTGAATTTGTAATCCACACACACACACACACACACACACACACACACACACACACACACACACATATATATATATATATATATATATATATATATATGTATATATATATATATATATATATATATATATATATATAGAGAGAGAGAGAGAGAGAGAGAGATACATAGATGTTTTTATTTGTTTTTGTTAGCGATACTTTCTTATATATATATATATATATATATAGTGTAACCCGAATCTTAGAGACCGCAATATAAGAAAAAAACGGATAAAAAGAAACATTTTCTCTGGTCCCAAATTAGAACCCTGTTAATGTATAGGGTAAATCGGATATAAGAAACCCGGATATAAGAGAATTATAAGGGGTGGTGGTAATAAGAAGTCTCTTATATCCGGGTTACACTGTATATATCGATATTCAGAGTTGGTCTTTTTATTCATAATAATTGTGTTTTAAAATTTACGCGTTATTCCTCACATTAAAAACCGAACTCGTGTCACACTGACCTTATACGGTCGCAAATAATTCCGTGCAAACATTCACACATATTTACATGTGTATATACAGTAAAACCCCGGGATGCAGTGGTCCTGGGATACGGCTTTTTTCAGGTTACAATGGTTACGGTATTTGCCCCGCCTTACGGTGTTTATAATGTTATTTAGTTATATACATGTGTATTGTATACTGTACTGTAGTTTTAAACTAATTTTTAATGCCGTATCTCGGGATTCTTTTGTATTTATTTATATACGTATATGCGTATATATATATATATATATATATATATATATATATATATATATATATATTATTAATACTCAATAGATGTTATAATTTTTAAACACTCCCACTCACTTACGCACACGCACCCACATCTAACTCTGACATAAATAATATTTATTTATTTATTTATATGTTTGTGTGTTGGGATACGAAACTAATATATTTAATATTCTGGTAAATTCATACAAGAGAATATATGTATAAATAAAACCAAGTTCACTTTCAGATTTGTCTTTTCTAATTTTATATTAAGTGACGACATTATTATTGTTTTATGATTATTGATTATAACTTCAGCCAACAATTTCGCACCTAGAAAGGTTATTCCGGGTGTATTTTATCAGTCTAAATGCAGTACGCATAGGTACAGTTCATTTCGACCTCATAAGACGCTAAATGTACTTAGAATTGTCGCCGATAAAACTCCGAAAAACAATGTCACGCGTCCATTAGGAGAAATGGACACAGATCACAAGTGGATTTTTTTTTTTTTATTATTATATTGTCTATTTGAATTTTATTTTGATCACGTAAAGTTGTAAATACTGTTGGATTTATTTGCTTCCCCACTGAGCAAATTAGGCACAAGGCCGTTTTTTAATGTGGAGAGAGAGGGAGGGGGGAGGGAAAGGGGGATCCAGCTCCCGAGAGGTGGGAAATGGGAGCTGGATAGTAACTGTGGTCGTAGGGTGATCCCTACCTTGACCAAGTTCAGATATGTGGGGTTACCCCCACATATGGTCTTTGCTAGTCATAGCTGGTCTTTGCTTGCAGTATCTGCCGGAACAGATATTACACTTTGATCTTGTCGCCCGGGGCCGCCGAAGCTGGCGCCTGGGCCTGTCAAAAGTTGTAAATACTGGGCACGTAGATAAACTAGTTTATATTTTACTTTAGGCTGGGTTAACAAGTACTCCAAGGCAGGCAGTGAAACATCTGAAAAGGTAACAGAGACCAATTCGCTGACCCGAGATCAAATGTTTTTTTTCATTTTTTTTTTTTTTTTACATGGAGGTCACAACTTATCAAGGCCCGGAAGCCACTCGAGGATAAGGGTTATTGCGTGTACAGTAATGAATGGGATAGTATCGTAGTAATCATTAGTATTGGAGATTTGATAAAGTGTCTTATTTAAGGGGGCGGTTTTTCAGGAATTTGTTTATGTTGGACTTGAAGATATCCAAGTTGTAGTCAGGTGGGAAACAGGAAGACGGAAGAGAGTTCCACAGTCATGCACTTCTAAGAAAGAAGCTCTGCGCATGGAATCTACGTTTGGATTTAGGCACAGATAAAGGGTGGGGAAAATTAATAACAGTAGTTTCAGCTAGACGGATGTTTATCGTGAAAGATTGGCGAGGGAGACCAGAGACTGGAGCTCAGACGAGAACTTGCCATAGAAATAACGATAAAACAAAGACAGGCTCGCAACGTCTCTTCTGTGGGAGATAAGCTGCAGGGAAAAGAAAAGGACATCCTCCACTAAGCCACGAAGTCTGTTTTCTACTCTGTCAAAGCAGGATAGGCTGCTTTTAGCAGCTCCTGCCCAAATGTGGCAGCAGTACTCCATCCTTGGACGTACTTGGCTTTTATACAGATGGAGAATTGTATCAGTAGTGAGATATCTTCTGGAGCGGTAGAAGGATCCAACCATTTTCCCAACGTCCTTGGCAACATACCTTATGTACGTGTTCCATTTCAGATCAGGAGTAAAGGCCAAACCCAGAAGCTTGTCAAAACATGGAGCCTCCCCAAGACGAGACGATGCCAAATTTCAATTGATGCCAGATGGGGATCAGAGCGTTGATGATGTAAAGATAGAAGCTTGGTTTTGGATGCATTAAAAGTTATCAGCCACCTCTTTCCCCGCTGTACCACGCGCTCAAGTTCAGAGGAGAGAGAATCACCTCATACAAGGCACAGTGCCACTTTAAAGGAGGGAACTACTATCTGGGACATAAGTTACAAGGATATTATGAAGGCAAATGAGCAGCAAGACATTACACTGAAACTTCTGCATGTCAGTACAGTTGGGAAAGCAGAATACCGGAAGGGAGTTCTAAAGTTTAGCAGTTCTGGAGAAGAAACTATTGGAGTAGAAGGCTTTCTTAGACCTAGGAATCTCTACTGCATAGGGGTGGGATTTAACTGCTTGTCGGGGTATTTACGCCAAGGGGGGTACAAGTGCTTGTAGTTCGTCAGAGCATTCACCACTAAAATACTTGTCGAAATGGCAGAGGAATGCAACATTTCGTCGATGGGACAGGGGCTGAAGCTTAGATGGCAGTTCAGGACCTATCAGGTTGGCGACTTTCTTTTGAACCCTGTCCAGGAATGAGAGATTAGTAGCAGATGCGCCAGCGCAAATGTGGCAACAGTCCTTCATACATGGGCGAATGGTGGCCTTATAGAGATACAGGATAATTTCAGGCGTAAATAGCTTTCTAGCACGGTAGCGAGAGCCCACCTTCTTTGCAGAAGTCTTGGCAAGCTAAGCTGTGGTAATATATTATTTAGCACGTCACATGGCTCTTTTATTGCGTCATATGTCACATGACCATTTTATTACGTTACATGGTTTTGTGATACTGAAAGTGACAGCAAAAAGAAACGTTTTTAAGTGTAAATGAAATAGGCTGACAACATATGATTAAATAGTGACAATCGATCCCGCTTTCTTTCTTTTTCTCTCTCTCTTTCCCTTTCTGTCGTTAATCCTTATTGGTCATTTGATTTGGAACGAAGATCAAGTGGAGTACATGTCCAATAGCTTCTGTCAGTTTTCATCTTGAGTTAATCCTTTTGAAAGTACAGGGTGGAACGATAAAATTGTCGCCATAGAAAAGACGACATAATTTCATTTCCGTTTGAATGAAAACCAGTTCTTTTTTGTTGCAGACCGTCTACTAGTTGGCTGCTACATTTTGAAATATTTATTAACCCCAAATATAAAAAAAGAATTACATTTTAAAAAAATAAGCACAAGGCCATTTAAAATTGTGAGGTGGGGGGAGACATTAATCATCCTTTATAACCCATCCATAGCCCTTGAACCCCTGGAGGGTCATAAGCCATCTAGAACTTTTGTAGATGTTTTTGTAGCGAGGAGTTCTTTTTACAGGGTGAGGGTGCTGGCCCCACGCCCAGCATTCTCAGAAGGTACATACAACGCCTAGCCTTCCCAAATGGTTACCCATCTGGTACTGGCCAGGCTCAACGTTGCTTAACTTCGGTGATCTGGCGAAAACCGGTGTGTCAACGTGATTGCGCCGTACTATCCTTTATCACGATGACTAGAAAATGTTGATCCTATTTTTAATCAGAATAATCAATCACCATAATACCACAATTACTCTAGGGACCGTCCTAATTACACTTTTCCTAAATAACTAAAACATTCATTGTTCGTTGATCCAAAGATACTGATTGTACCTATTTATTATGCCTCCCCACGGGACAGAGTTAGACACCAGGGTCGTTTTTTAACGTGGAGAAAAGGTACAAAAATAAAAATTGTCTCAGTCGTGAAGGATTTCTCCTCCACCGAAAAAGAACAAGAAATAGAAGTGCAGCATCTGAAGAACAGATACTACACTTTGAGATATTAAATCTTTTATTGATGTTAAAAAAAAATACAGTCAAAATCAACGATGAACAAAAAACTTAGGCACATGGCCAACTCAAAAGGGGGGATTTTGGGGGTCGTTGGTCATCCTTGTCACTCCAGAACTGAACAAAGTCAAAAGGTTCTCCCAGCTAGTATCTTCTTTCACCATTATACCGCATTCACCCTTTCATATTTGGGGACGTCCTACTTAACTCCCAATTTTTTAAAACATTTTTTATTGACGTGTAAAAACAAAAAAGATAACAATAAAATGGTACAATAATTCATTTGTGTCGAGGACGGGGGAAGAAAAAACAAAAGGTGATTAGTAGGACCCTCCCAACCCCGTCTAGTTGATAGACTGCCCGTTCCACTGGGTTTGTAAAAGGAACCTCGCTTCTGCGGGTCAGTCTCTAGGTGGGGATGCCCTTTAGATGGGGGTGAATGGAGAAAAGAAATTTTTGTGGGTAAGGGATGGAGGTTAGTTTGTATTTCTTTTTCTCCAAGATGGGTAAAATTTAGAGGAAGGGGTGAAAACAAAAATTGCAGGTAAGAGGGGATGGGGATCTTGGAGGCTTCCTAATCGGGGAGGGATGGAACACACACTCAGCTAGCTGAGAGGCTATTTGTTTAATTTTACTTTATAGAACTGCGCGTTCCACACCTAGGCGGGGAACACGTATTCAAATTTAGCTCCTCTTCGTACACACAGACTTGCCACATGTATCCATCTTCTGTCAAATGCCGCGCGATGCAGCCTTCTTCTATCACATCTGATCTTCACCCGTAACACTTTGATCTTGTCCCGAAGGCCAACTAACTATATTAACATCCGAACAGGTGCGTATTTAATTGAAATACCGTATATATTGTAAACTACAAATGCCACCAAACATCTTTAGGTCTTCTTCATTTTCATATTTTCTTGTCGCACTATATCTTAGCACCCCAGTTGTGGTGGTTGTTAACATCCCCTCCAGCATGGCCAGGGGGTGATTTGGCCTTAAGTGGACGGATACACAGAAATAAGCAACCAAATTCCTTTTCTCGATCTCATTTTGTCCGGATAGCCATGAGGTTGGTTGGTTGGTTGGTTTTTGTTTTACGGCATATCAACCCTTTTCGGGTTATTTAATGCCGAATCCAAAGATTTTGAAGAAAATTTTTTTTTGATAAAATATATTTGTTGTTTTCACGTCGGTTTCTATTTAACCCATAGTTGGGACCCTAACAGGTACTACCACTCCGGGCCAGAGTGGACCTGGGAGCAATGGTAATTAAAGGGTGGATCCACACTCCCCAAAGCCCACAAGCTGGGGCCTCACCACTGGATATAGTTTAAGGTCATATCCAGGACCCTTATTGAGGGACTTTTACCCTCTGCAGGGGGGGGGAGGCAGTCGGCGTATTCTAATGCCCCACCGACAGGGCCAAGCCATGAGGTGGACACATATTTTAGTCTCCCCATAAATAAAAGGAGAGGGACACCTTCTACCTCAGCATTAGTTAAGGTTAGCTAGTTTTAATTGTGAAAGTTAATTATCATTTGTAAATTATTTTGGTAAAAATATTGTAATATCTTTTTTGTTCAAAAAAATCAGATAGTATTTTTCATATATTACTATCGTGTCATGCGTCGTTATTTTTTTTTTGTGTGTCTGCCTTTAATGTCTAGATTAATAAACGAAGCGGACCTGGAGAGGAAGATTCCAAACATGTCAAACCCTTAAAGAACAAAACATCATTCTGGGAGGAGAACGAGCCAGCTACACCCAACATCTCAGATATGCATTTTTTCTTCACCCAGAAAGAAAGACAACAGATCTTCCTACGCGGACCGTTTCCAAACATTTAATGGAACACGTGGGTCGGTCACACGCCAACGACCGGTCCATAAGTGTACATTCTTACATCCCCACCCCGACACACATATATATTACTAATCCCCTATATAATATTTCGATTCCCCCCTGGACCAAATTACCGCAGGTTTGCAACAACAGATGCCACGTAAAAATTTATTATGTCCAGACTATTACGTTGACCATTGAATGAAGACAAAAAATTGTATTTTAGTTCGAATTTAGTTCGGAAGATCAATGTTCTCCGTTTAGTCTCAAGAGGCAAATAATACCTCCTGTAGGGGCAACTGTGGGTGTAATTGTGAGGCAAGAGTTGCACAATTCCAACACAACCACATGAATTGGCACTGTTTACGTCTAGCAGTAGTATTTTTTTTTTTCACAATGCTTCGGTCGATATAACCTCCGACTTTTTTCACGTGTATCTTATCGAACTCGGGAATCTTTCTATGGAACTCGGGAATCTTTCTATCAAACTCGGGAATCTTTCTATCAAACTCGGGAATCTTTCTATGGAACTCGGGGATCTTTCTATCGAACTTGGGAATCTTTCTATCGAACTCGGGAATCTTTCTATGGAACTCGGGAATCTTTCTATCAAACTCGGGAATCTTTCTATCGAGCTCGGGAATCTTTCTATGGAACTCGGGAATCTTTCTATCAGACTCGGGAATCTTTCTATCGAACTCGGGAATCTTTCTATCGAACTTGGGAATCTTTCTATGGAACTTGGGAATCTTTCTATCAAACTCGGGAATCATTCTATGGAACTCGGGAATCTTTCTATCGAATTTGGGAATCTTTCTATGGAACTCGGGAATCTTTCTATCGAACTTGGGAATCTTTCTGTGGAACTCGGGAATCTTTCTATCGAACTCAGGAATCTTTCTATCAAGCTCGGGAATCTTTCTATCGAGCTCGGGAATCTTTCTATGGAACTCGGGAATCTTTCTATCAGACTCGGGAATCTTTCTATCGAACTCGGGAATCTTTCTATGGAACTTGGGGATCTTTCTATCGAACTCGGGAATCTTTCTATGGAACTTGGGGATCTTTCTATCGAACTCGGGAATCTTTCTATGGAACTCGGGAATCTTTCTATGGAACTCGGGAATCTTTCCATCGAACTCAGGAATCTTTCTATGGAACTCGGGAATCTTTCTATGGAACTCGGGAATCTTTCTGTCAAACTTGGAAATCTACACGGAATTAAAGACGAAACCTTTAATTTAGTTCACGAGCGTAGGTTGTTATCGTTTCATCAGTCTTGACCGAATAACAGTCACGCGGCGTAACGGATAAATTATTTGGTAAATTTCGTTATAGGTAACACTCTTCTGGAAGTTGATGATTCAATCATCAATGTCGACAATACGCAGAATAAAATTGTGACTTACTCACTATTTCTACCTGGTCATGGCTGACAAAACGACAGCATACCACCCTCGGAAATTAAATAAAGGGCGGCAGAATCCCGAGTTCTATAGAAAAATTCCCGAGTTCGACAAACGAAACTCAACAGACGATCGAAAGCCACATTAACTGAGATGTAGCGAAAATGACACTCAAAATGGAAACAGTAGCCCGAAAGAATCCAAATACTATGGAAAAAAGGCAATTAGTTGTAGATTTATATATTATATCGTTTCTTTTCCCTTCATTTTCTTATACACCCTTTTTACTTGTAGAGATGTGCGCTCAGTGGTAATTCTGATATTTAAGGTTTATTGTCTTGGAAAGGTTTTGGCGCGAACGAGGAGGCTTTTTTGTCGTGCAATCATTCACGAAACGCTAACTTAACTTGCTTTTATGCCATTATTAATTTCTTTCATGGCTCATCTCGTTTCTTGTCTTCTCTGTATCAGTAAAAAAAAAAAAAAAAAAAAAAAACAGCGGTGAAAGAAACGGCTCAGAACGAGGCCTATTAAATACGGCAAACACTAATTCGTGACGTCACGATGGAGAAGAACAAGCGAAAGACAAAATGGCCGCCCGTTTATGAATGCTATAGGAATTAGCGCATTCAAAATTGACATTTCATAAACTATAAACGGATATTCTTTATATGCATCCGTTCAATCAACGCGGTTAACGCTGAACATCTTGTCTGAAATTTTACAACCAGAATACAGTGGCCTGAAATAGCTTAGTAAACTGAACTGAGCATTAAATTACAACGAGGGCCGTTTTAAAAGTAAAGCCTCCTATCTTTTTAAAACTCAAAATGTTGAAGACCTACGAAGACGGGTTTGGTAACATGAACGACCCTCTGAGTTCTAAAATGTATTTTTCTACATAGTGAACACTATTATCAATGCACGTTTGCCAGCGATGAACAATGGCTGTGCAAGAAGCACC
>NC_136512.1:29147840-29160340 GCF_053919585.1 Euprymna scolopes | reverse complement strand
TTTTAATCTAATAGTAAAATTACTAGTTTAATTAAAATACAGGAAAAGAAAAAGTATTCGTTGTAATTTAGATATATAATAAGCTGGATAGGTAAATATCCTAGAGCTAATGTAATATTTAGTAATGTGATTGATAATTTAAAATTCAAATTAGAATAAAATTAAAAATCCGTTTCACGAGAAGGAACAACAAAAAAGTCAATAATTTGTACGATAATTTGAATTTTAAATAATCAATCACATTACTGAATATATATATATATATATATATATATACATATATATATATATATATGTATGTATAAAAGTGAAATTCTGTGTGTGTCTTTGTGTGTACATTTTCCTACCAAACTACTCTGTCAATTTTCAGTCTACAGACCCGAGAGTTGACATAAGAGGTATTAAGATTTGTGAAAATCTTTTTAATCGTTTTCGGCTAGAAGATCAGACTTTTCCGGTCTCCAGCGGATTATTCAGCAAATTTTGGGTTTAAACATTTGAAATTTTACATAAAGCGTATGTAGACATTCAGCAAGCTTCCTAATGAGTTTTTTGGCGAAAATTTGGCTGCCAACAGAGTAAATATGACAAAGGGTTTACCTTTGCAGACCCTACCAAACTCCTTCACCAATTTTTGGTCTAAACCTTGAAATTTTAGATGTGAGTTACCTGGACATGAGTCAAACTTTGTAATATATATATATATATATATATATATATATATATATATATATATATAGTAATTTATAAAATATATATGGCGATTAAGCTACACTGAATATTCTGCGTTTCATCCACTGTAGGATTCGTCAGGCTTATGCGCGAATTCTGTGGTTGCTTCTTGTTTTTATATATGTTGAGGATTTCTAGTTAGCCAATCAGCTTTCTAGTATCCACCGCGCCCCCTCCTATCAGCCAATGGGCATGCATTTTATCGAACAAAGGATCTGTTTTAGAACTAGGTTAGTGGTTTAAGGTGGATATTTCCCTCCTTTTTTTATATATATATATGAATATACCTATGTGTATTTTTTTATATATGAATATACCTATGTGTACACACACACACGCACACATATATACATATATATATATATATATATATATACATATATGTGTGATCGTTTATGTATATTCATGTATATTTAATTTATTTATTTGTTTATTTTCTATTGTTATTGTTAGTTTTAAAGCTATTGTGTATCGCTATCCTAGAGTAAGTTTTATTTTGTATTATTATGTTAATGTTATGTTAATAAAATCTTTGTAAAAGCAGATAAAACCAGAAACTTTCACAAAATAGATAAGCAAGAATATAACAAACTAATCACAGAAAACATTACAAAAAACTACAAAAAACTAGACACAAACGAATGCGACTACATAGATATAATAAATACTGAAAGTAAACAAATTACCGATAAACTAAAAATTAGCGATAAAGTTGGCAAATTGAAACCTAGAGAGACATACATTCTGCTTAAAGACCACAAATGGGACTTTAATAATAATCCCAGCACCCGCCTGATAAACCCAACTAAACCAGAAATAGGTAGAATTAGCAAAACTATACTTTCTAGAGTAAACAAACAAATCAAACAGGACCTAGAACTAAACCAGTGGGCAAATACTACCGAAGCAATCACCTGGTTTAAAAATATAGAAAACAAAGATAAATGTACGTTCATACAGTTTGACATCATAGACTTTTATCCCTCGATATCCGAAGAACTTTTTAACATTGCCCTAGAATTTGCCGAGGCATACACTGATATATCCTCAGAAGAAATCAACATCATTAAAAAATGTAGAAAATCAGTTCTAATAAATAACAATAACCAATGGATAAAAACTAAAATGAAAAATTCATTCGATCTGGCGATGGGTGCCAGAGACTCTGCAGAGGCATCAGATCTTGTGGGATTATTCATTCTATATACCCTCACAAGCATATTCGATACTACGGATATCGGCCTATATAGAGATGACGGACTAGCTATAATAAAAAACTCCAACAAAGTCAAGGGAGAAAACTTTAAGAAAATCATACACAAAGAAATGAAAAAATTAGGCCCAAAAGCGGACGTATCAGCTAACATAAAAATAACAAACTTCCTGGACGTAACGTTAAACTTAGATAAAAACACATATGAACCATACTTAAAAGATAACGCTACTCCAATTTACGTAAACCCCAAGTCCAACCACCCACCATCAATTATAAAACACATTCCTAACTCGATCGTAAGTAGACTTAGTAATAACTCAAGCGATGAAAATGCATTTAACAGGTCAACCAATATCTACGAAACAGCCCTAAAAAATAGTGGATACAAAAATATCGATATCAAATATAAGCAACAAAACACCAACAGCTATAATAAAATTAAAAATAGAAGAAAAAGAACTATAATTTGGTATACGGCCCCATACAATCAAATGTTAAAAACAAAACTTGGCAAGAAATTTCTAGATCTTATTCAAAAACACTTTCCCGCAACCAACCCCTTACACAAAATCTTCAATAAAAATACCTTGAAGTTATCTTACAGTTGTTGCGAAAATTTAGAGATGATAATTAAAGCACATAATAACAAAATACTTAATGAAAACAATGTAAACAACAACAAAATAAACAATAAAAAAAGTAGACACCATACAGAAATAAAACCAACACTAGCAGAAATAATAATAATAATAATAATAATAATAATAATAATAATAATAATAATAATAATAATAATAATAATAATAACAAACCAACCCCGGACAAGAACAACCATACCATAAATAATAATAATAATAACGAACAAGATAAATGCAATTGTAGACACCGCAAAATTTGCCCAGTCCAAAACAAATGTCTAAAGAAAGTGTAGTTTATCAAGCAACAATATTTGCGAAAGAAAACCCGAATAACAAGAAATATTACATAGGCATGGCTTCCTTAGATTTTAAAACCCGATACTATGACCACAAAAGTACCTTCAAAAATAAAAAAACACCGTATAAAAACAACATTAGCGAATAAATACTGGGAACTCAAAGAAGGCGGACATTCGCCGGTAGTCGAATGGAAAATAATGAGACAAGCTACCACGTGCAGACATTTAGATGACCCATGTAAATTATGCCTCCATGAAAAATTTGCTATCCTGTACTTTAAAGAACCTCAAAATCTATTAAACTGTAGACGAGAAATAGCAAACAACTGTGTTCACAAAATAAAACTTACTCTAGGATAGCGATACAAAATAGCTTTAAAACTAACAATAACAATAGAAAACAAACAAATAAATAAATTAAATATACATGAATATACATAAACGATCACACATATATGTATATATATATATATATGTATATATGTGTGCATGTGTGTGTACACATAGGTATATTCATATAAAAAAAATACACATAGGTATATTCATATATATAAAAAAAAAGGAGGGAAATATCCACCTTAAACCACTAACCTAGTTCTAAAACAGATCCTTTGTTCGATAAAATGCATGCCCATTGGCTGATAGGAGGGGGCGCGGTGGATACTAGAAAGCTGATTGGCTAACTAGAAATCCTCAACATATATAAAAACAAGAAGCAACCACAAAATTCGCGCATAAGCCTGACGAATCCTACAGTGGATGAAACGCAGAATATTCAGTGTAGCTTACTCGCCATATATATTTTATAAATTACTAACTAGCTCTACCTACGTATTGAGCACTTTTGAAGTAAATATTTAAAGTTTACGCATAAATCTATACTTTCGTATATTAAATTTGTGTGAGTAAATGAAGTAGTTATATATATATATATATATATATATATATATATACATATGCACATAAAGTTATGAACAGCACATAGGGCCCGAGCAAAGCCGGGCTGAACTGCTAGTATATATATATACATATATATATATAGTAATTTATAAAATATATATGGCTATTAAGCTACACTGAATATTCAGAAACGCCGAATATTCAGTGTAGCTTAATCGCCATATATATTTTATAAATTACTAACTAGATCTACCTACGTATTGAGCACTGTTGAAGTAAATACTTAATGTTTACGCATAAATCTATACTTTCCTATATTAATTTTATGTGAATAAATTAAGTAGTTATATATATATATATATATATATATATATATATATATATATCTGGGAAGCTGGAATATTTTTGTTAACGTGCCCTCTGCATGGTGTCCATCTTTCTGCTCCGTATAATAACAGCTGCTTTGTACACGTTGACGTTATTTTCAAGTCTAATCCCACGCACGTCCGACAGTCTATAAGATTTTCAAATGCTACACTGGCATTTGCAATTCGATTAGTAATCTCATCATCTAACGAGCAGGATATATTGATTCTGCTCCCAAAATAGGTAAAGGATTTAACATATTTCAGGTTTGCGCCATTAACATGGATAAGCATATCAGAAGAGCAATGCACCGATGGATTCTGCTTCACTAAAAAAAAACTTGTTTCGGTTTTTGTATCGGCTGTTGTACCACTCCTGTCTTTTTAATGATAATTGTCAGTTCAAACGCCTCTGCTGCTGGCGAAAAACAACCGACAAGTGACTGGACTTCTTCACGAGATGCGGCAACGAGATCATCATCACCACCACCACCACCACCACCACCACCACCACCACCACCACCATCATCATCATCATCAAAGTGATCCCTGGTAATAGCTATTCAGATAATTGTGTTTGTCTTATGGTTGCAGATCTCTCCAGTGGTCGTGAATTGAAATTTAACGCTTGATAAAAAAAGTCACTAAACGCATGATTAAGCATCATTGAAAAAAAAAAACAGGCAAATAAAATCGGGGCTATCATACAACTTTGCTTAGTATTGTCGGTGACATCAAAATGCTTCCGATAATGCACCATTGGAGACAACTGAAACTTCCATGGAAGAATATGATGACGCTTAACATGTCAGGAACTCCGAGTTTCTTTAGAATCTTCCACAAACCTGTTTTATTAACAGGTCTACAAACACTATATTAAGTTTCTTATGACATCAAAAAGGATCCGATAATGCACCATCTGAACTTCCATATCTTTCATAGAAGAACATTATCAATTTCAATAATATAAACATCGCTTCCGAAACGATCGTACAATCAAGTTGATTTTGTTTGTTTTTCCTCTTGAAACTGATTTTTCATTCAAAATTATGAATCGTTTTACTCAATATATATATATATATATATATATATATATATATATATATATATATATATATATATATATATATATATATATATATATATATATATATAGGGTGTTCATAAAGTCCGTGTGCGCCTTAAAATATTTATAATATTTGTGATTGCAATAGAAATAACATGTAAAAAGGATTCGATTTTGGAACAATTTATTTCAAAATTGCAAACGGACTTTATGGACACCCTGCATATATATATATATATATATATATATATATATATATATATATATATATATATATATATATATATATATATATATATAGTAAGTTATAAACTATATAATCCTAACGTGGATGAAACGCGGAATATTCTGTGTAGCTTAATTGCCATATACATTTTATAACTTACTGCCTAGCTCTACCTACATATTGAGCACTGTTGAAGTAAATACTTAAAGTTTACGCATAAATTTATACTTTTGTATATTAATTTATGTGATTAAATTAAGTAATCATAATCATATATATATGATTATATATATTTATATATATATATATATATATATATATATATATATGCTGTTTGTGTAAAAAGATTAAGCTTAGGTATTTGGACAATGTCAAAACATTGTTAATTCACTGTCCACATAGCAGCAGCCGTATAGCGCAACGGTTAGAAGCTCCGACTGTCGTTTGGACGATCGAGTTTCGATCTTTTTTTTTTTTTTTACACAGTGGTCACCACTTATCAAGGCCCGCAAGCCACTCAAGGATAAGGGTTATTGCAAGTACATTACGTTAGTGTGGAGATTTGATGAAGTGTTTACTTAAGGGGGCGGTTCATTAGGAATTTGTTAACGTTGGACTTGAAGACATCCAAGTTGTAGTCAGGTGGGAAGCAGGCAGAACGGAATAGAGTTCCACAGGCGTGCAGTTCTAAGAAAGATCTTGGTAGTTGCTTGTCTAGCCGCGCTGATGAGCTGTGAAACAGTGAAGCAGTACTGTATGTGGATGACTATAATCATCCTCATCTTAAGTTGAGCATTTTGGGAAGTGATACAAATTACCATTAGCGTATGAAGCGATGCTCTTTGTGTAAACAAATTGAGCTTAAGTTTTAGACAATGTGAAAACATTGTGAATTCACTGCCCGCACAACAGCAGCCATACAGGGCGTTTGGGCTATATATATATATATATATATATATATATATATATATATATATATATATGACAGATAAGATAGGTCTCAACACAGACTTTAGACTATCTATCTATCTATCTATCTATCTATCTATCAATATATATATATATATATATATATATATATATATATATATAATCTACATTTCGACGATTTTAATCATCTCCTTTGTAATTAAAGACTGATTTAACAGCATTTTAAGTCAGCCTGAAATGTAGATTAATCTGTGTTTTTTCTTATGTTTATATAATTTCACTTACAATGTTGATAATTTTTGAAAAAATATTGGTTTGAGTCAAATACAGTCGAACTTATTTGATTATATATATACAAGGTGTCCGTAAAGTTACTATACAGTCTTATTGTTTTATTGTATTATATTTGTATTAAAAGTTAATATTTCTTTTTTTTTACAGGTTTATTTAATCAAGCTTGCCACGCAAGCTAACTTTGGAAGAGCGCAAATTTATTGTACTGTTAATATATTACAGGGTGTTTGTATAGTAACTTGTAAGACTGTATAGTAACTTTACGGACACCCTATATATATATATACATATATATATATATATATATATATATATATATATATATATATATATAATTAGGCCCCGTTTCTTAATGTGTTGTTCGTATGAAATGAAACTTTGGTCATAACTAGTATATATATATATATATACAATCTCACCCCGGGAGGAGTTGTGTGTGTGTGTGTGTGTGTGTGTGTGGTTGTGTGTGTGTGTGTGTGTGTTAGCATGTTGTTTTTTGTTTCATGTTATTATCGACCTCGGCCCATTTCCATCTTTTTACCATTAACTCGAATACTCTGAGAGATGGAGGCTTATAAATCGCTAGATTAATCTCTGTGTTGTTGTTTCTGTTTTTGTTGCTGTTTTTCTTCTTTTTCAGCTTCTCTCTCTATCACACTCACTATATGTGTGTGTGTGTGTGTTTGTGTGTGTGTCTGTGTGTGTGTCTGTGTCTATGTATGTATGTGTAAATACGTGTGTAAATTTCGTTCATCGATTAGGCGGTAATAATTATAATAATAATATCAATAATAATAATAATAATAATAATAATAATAATAATAATAATAATAATAATAATAATAATAATAATAATTCAATAAGCTGAACGCAAATCGTAAAGAACGGAAACAAAGACGCGTCTGTCGAGGTTTTAACTATTTTGCAATTGATTTTCATATCGAACAGCTGATTGTGCGCTTTTAGATCGCACAGGCGCGCACCCGCACCGGTACCAGATATTCGGGAACACAGATTTGTGCAAAACTTATACGTTTGTCATCTATACCGTCTATCTAACTAACTTACTATTTCTATTTTAGTACTGATTCATGCAGCTCTTTTTGAGGCGCTGGATTTTCTTTACATTAAAAACCTAACTTGTAATTAACTCTTCCCTCTTGAAGAAGCAAATAAATAGAGACATTGAGTTAAAAAGAAAAATTGATAGGCGCACTGATGAGCTGTGATACAGCGAAACAGTACTGTATATGGATGACTATAATGCTCCCTATCTTGGGTTGAGCATATTGGGAAGTGATATGCAAACTGCCATTAGCGTATAAACCGATGCTCTTTGTGTAAACAAATTAAGTGGAGGCATTTGGACGATGTCAAAACATCGTTAATTCGCTACCCGCACGGCAGCAGCCGAATAGCGTAGTGGGGAGAGGCCTTGGCTGTCGTTTGAGCGGTTGGGTTTCGATCCTTGCTTGAGGTAGTTGCCTTGTCGCACTGATGAGCTGAGATACAGCGAAACAGTACTGTATGTGGATGACTATATATATGTGTGTGATGTAATATACTGTTTTGTTTTTAAATCCCCGAAACAGTGTTTCATGGTAAACAACTGATGATCCCTTGAAAAATAAATTATTGGTATTATAGTAAATTCGAGAGCGAGTTGATGCAGTGATTGCAGGTGATTAAATGACTTACTGACTAGATGGTTTTCTAACGAATGATAAAAAAATTTTTTTTTGTATAGTTTTAAAGGTTAAAAACTTCAAAGACTATATATATATATATATATATATATATATATATATATATATATATATATATATTTCATTTCAGCCCGGTAGGTTGGAGGCGTATGTTGAGCAAAAAGAAAGCGGTCAATGTTTTTTTTAACCATGGCCCCTTAACATTTATTGTTTTGAATTCAAATTATTAAGTTAGATCCATGTCCGCGGAACCTATATCCAAAGTCTCAAGTGTTTAGACCCAAAATTGTCGGAGGAGTTTGGTAGAGTTCTTAAAGGTCAAATCGTTTAACTTTGACCACTTATCAGCCAAGTTTCCGACCGAAACGCGATCAGAAAGATTTTCCCAAATCTCAGTAACCTGTATATCAAATTTCGAGTCTGTAGACTTAAAATTGACAGAGTTATTGCGTAGGGAAAATGTACACAGACACACACACACAGGCACACACACGGACACACGTTCACTTTTATAAGTATATATATATATATATATATATATATATATATATATATATATATATATATATATATATATATCCTGTGTAAGCAAAATCAAGACTTCAAAAAA
The DNA here is from genome assembly GCF_053919585.1 of Euprymna scolopes. NCBI lineage: Eukaryota > Metazoa > Mollusca > Cephalopoda > Sepiida > Sepiolidae > Euprymna > Euprymna scolopes. The sequence goes on along the minus strand of NC_136512.1, from coordinate 29,151,358 downwards.
GGTGTTGATGGCAACAAAAAGTGTATTTAACTTCAGGTTACAATTGTTTCCATGCCCGGTCGACAATTTCAAACATTATATCGTTTGAAAAATTTCAAAAACCAGCATTTCTTCAGACTTTATGAATAAAAACACTCTTGACACTAGAACATTGTTTGAAGAGAAACAAAAAGAAAGAAAAATTTCCTTAACGGAAAAAGCATGTGAGAAACATTTACCCTTCAGGTAACCTCCACGGAAAGCCCATTTAAATATTTATATATCACCTAATTTTCGTATCCTTATTGAAGAACAAAGGCATAAGAAGTTTCCACAAAAAACCCTTAGCCACTTAAAAGAAATTTGGCTCAAAACTTATTGATATATGAAAATTTACTGGATTACGCGAACTCAGTATATTACATACAAGTCTCTCTCTCTCTCTCTCCCCCTCTCTCTCTCTCTCTCTCTCTCTCTATATATATATATATATATATATATATATATATATATATATATATATATATATTGGATTGAAATTTTAAATTCGACCGTTTTGGATTTTACCATTTTTGGATTTTTACCCTTCACCGGACTATCCATTACTGTGAAATCTTTTTATCATTTTTCTTTTGCCTCCTGTTCCCCTTACCTCACCCTTTTTTTAACCAAGTAAGATCTGTGACTTACTTGTAGTTTCATTAAATACTTTTATATGCAAAATCCGATCCTGCATTTTGCTAATTCCTACCCTCTGATGAGAAGGAGAGTATTTCTTCGAAACTCCGCGGATTAAGGACTATCCGAAACTCCGCGGATTAAGGACTTATCTTGTGCTTCCTTTTTTAAAAATTAAATATGTTTTTAACTCTTTTTCAAGATGTCTTTTAACATGTTTTATTAATCATTTGTTCATATATATATATATAATATATATATATAATATATATATATATATAATATATATAATATATATATATATAATATATATATAATATATATATAATATATATATAATATATATATATATAATATATATATAATATATATATATATATATATATATAAATACGTAACTATACATATATGTAGGGCGTAACTAAAACAAAACACAATTGCAACATCTCTTCCGATTATTCGGATTTTGTAATCATGCCCATATACCTTTTATTTGCTTTTAAAGTTGATGAATTCCTATTCTTGTGAAGAGTAAAGGCCGAATAAATTAAAAAAAACAAATGATATAATAATTACATGAATGATTATGCGCTCCGAAATAGGTGCTGTCAAGAATTGAACATTTTAATATACTAGAAGAAATAAACAGTAAAATAGACACCATCTTGAAATTTGTAATATGAACTTTTTATTAATCATGTATATATATATATATATATATATATATATATATATATATATATATATATATATATGTATATGTATATATATATATATGTGTGTGTGTGTGTGTGTGTGTGTGTGTGTGTGTGTGTGTTAAGATATATTAGCTAAGGGGATATGTTTAATCGTCATGCGATATGTTCATAAGTGAAGGGGATTTGCGCAGTGGCAGTGCTCTAGACTCGTACTCCATGTCCGCTTAAGCTACCCTGCTGAGTCGCATGATAACACAACACGTTTCCGTAGCTAATATACGTTAAAAAATATATGTGCATATATCAGGTTGGTGCAAAAATAATGTTTTCTGGCATTAAACTGACCGTCAGAATATTGCATTATTTTTGCAGCAACCTAATATCAATTACTGCTAAAATTTACAACAGTTCGATCCCCAACAGACTCGGTCCTTGCGTGGAACCATTAATCAGAAAGAACCAGAATGGTTTTAGAAGAGGACGATCCACTCGCAACCAAGTCTTATGCATAAGAGTAACAAGCCTTCAACGTAGATCTTACTTTTGCGTTTGTTGACATTTTAAAAGCGTTTGACTTGGTTGATAGACGTTTGAGATTCTACGATTATTTTGTATATCAACAAAGATAATCGATGCTATCAAATTTCTTTACACCCGCACAACCTCGACCTTAATTAATAGATGACGGCGAGACAGCCATTTTCGATCCAGGCAGGCAAACTCCCAGGTGACACACTTGTCCTTGTTCTCTTGTTTTTGCTGTGAACTACATCCTGCGCATGTTTGTAGACACGATCCACACAAAGGCATATCATATCAAATAAAAACCTCGATAATCCACGAATTATACCGGAAAAAGAAGTATTTTTGATCCAAATCGAAATCCAATATGGATATACATCAATCATTTAAGATAACCCACTGGATCGTGGCCATGTCACACGTATAGGCATATTAATAGTTACGTACTCAGATCAATATCTCCAGAGAAGAAAATATGAAGGCTTGGTGTTGATCGATATGCGATTGACATACAATTGCGTACGATTATATTAATCAATGCAAAAAAAAGATCAATAATCGATTAGCAAAGAATAATTATGCCTTTAGTTTGTTAATTAATCAAACTTTGGTTTTCGAATCAAATATCGATTTCCAGTAACAATATTTATCTCTACACTTACATGCACGCATGCACACACACCTATGTGTTCGTACCTTATAGACTCCGAAACGGCTGAACATCTTTTCTTTAAAATTGACAAAACTTTAGTGCATAAGTCTGGGAGTGATCTTAGTTAAGTCTCAGAATACCCCCGATAATTACCGATCATCGAAACCGTTATTTGAATTCATCTATCAAAGCCATTTATTCCATGTCGTCGCTTAGTAACAATGATAGAACAACGGGCCGTGAAAATTCTACTGTGGGTAAGTTGATAGGGTGTTGTTTTTTTTCCCATGAGGTGGTCTGTAGGTTCAAACTCTGCACGTAATTTTTTTTTTTTTTTCATGACGTGATCTGTGGATGTTCGTTACGTAGAAAGAAGTTTCTATAAAATAATTATATAAAAGAAACAGTAGATTATCTAGAGCGCAATGTAGAATACCATACATTTTGGACTAATTTACTGCATGGAGGCATGTGAAGCTTCCTCCCGGGCGATTTCACGGATTTCGATAGCAATAAAAATATAGCAGTGTGAAATATTCGTTGATCATCATTCAATCCCGAGCAACGTCGAGTCTCCCTGCTAGTATAATATATATATATATATATATATATATATATATATATATATATATATGTATATATATATGTGTGTGTGTGTGTGTGTGTGTGTATACGTGTGTGGGAATCTAATATAAGAGCATGACGGACCAACTGAGCGAGTTACGAGCAAACTATCTGATAAAGATGATTGGACGCATCTAAAATTGATGATGCGACGGACAGCAATACGAACGGAAATGGTGTTATTATCCAGGAGAAAATTGGAATATGGACGAAGAGTAAATAAATGAGTGACTATTTTGGTGTGAGATGCGCAGAATAAAAAGACCAGAATTTAGTCCCCCCCCCCTTCACTTCATTATTTCTCCGTTAATTCAGTTTTCTTCCGTTTCGTTGTTTTGGGACTTTGAAAATCGCAATTACAGGAA
>NC_136512.1:29122840-29137840 GCF_053919585.1 Euprymna scolopes | reverse complement strand
ATACGGATTTCAGAACAGCATGGATTCGCACATGATGGCATATATGAGGTGCCTTCAGTATGTTTACAGATTTTTTTCGTATATATATATATATATATATATATATATATATATATATATATATATATATATATATATATATATATATATAGTGGATGGATGCCGGACAAGCTCCACAATACTTCCCGAAACGGAAATTGCACCAGAAAACAAAAACAAAAACAAAAAAACAAAAAACAAAAACAAAAACAAAAAATGGGGAACTAATGTTTCTTATTTCGATTAATAAAGTTTATCATCACAAAACGACATTATCTTTGCACCAACGCAATATATATATATATATATATATATATATATATATATATATATATATATATATATATATATATATATATATATATACATATATATATACATACATATATATATACATATATACATATATATATATATATATATATATATATATATATATATACATATTTATTTATTACTATGATAATTTTTAAATACCTATGGACATTAATGTTTCATCCTTTCAGGAATCTATCAATGCAGGAAGTTATGATTACAGCTGGTTGGGAGATTCGAACCTGGCCACAAAACCATCTGACTCTATTAGCAAGGAACAAGTCTGGCTACATAATCTACACGGTGCCCACAAAGTCTGGCTACATAATGTAGTCAGACTTTGTGGACTCCCTGTATATATATATAGTGGATGGATGCCGGAGAAGCTCCATAACACTTCCTGAAACGGAAATTGCACCAAAAAACAAAAACAAAAAAGGTTATGGAGAAGAACTAATGTTTCTTATTTCGATTAATAAAGTTTATTATGAAATAAAGTTTATTATGAAATATTATTTTGAACATCACAAAACGAAATTATCTTTGCACCAACGCAATATATATATATATATATATATATATATATATATATATATATATATATATATATATATATATATATATAAGGGGGTGGTCACCAACAATGTGTATTTTTAAACATTATTTTATTATTCCGTGTTTTGGTGTTTCATTGAAAATTGTGTTTAGATCATTGTAATAATGTTTTTAAACCATTGAAATCGTTTTTAACGCGTTTCAGGCGTTTTGTGAAATCGTCCTCTTCAGAAAGTATTTAAAATGTTTAGAATATATTAAAGATGTGTTTAAAATGTAAAAGACCATTTTCGTAGTTCATTTGAAATGTTTCCGAGAGGTGGAAATATGTGTAATTCTACTTTTCATTCGTATGTTCAATTTTAATTACTGGTTCATTGGGGTGGACTGTGGTCACTGATGACTTATGTTTCATTCTCTCTCTCTCTCTCTCTCTCTCTCTCTCTCTCTCTCTCTCTCTGGCTATTTTTTTTATCTTTCTTTATTTTTTATTTACCTTTCTTTGTTTTTTCTCATTTTTTCCCCCTTTTTACTCTTACTTGAGTGGAGGTGAGAGGCCCATTGGTACTTGGCCAACTGGGCGCATAGGGTAGGATGTGTGTGTGTGTGTGTGCGTGTGCGTGGGGAGTGAGTGTGTGTGTGTTTTCTTTTATTGGTTTGAAGAATGTGTGTTCTGTTTTATAGTATTATAAAGTTATTTGCTGTAATTCAAGGCCGTTACAAATGTGTGTGTATGAAGAGGAGGGGACCAGCTCCCCTGAAATAAGGGTAGGGTTGTTTTCATTCGATTTTGATATTTATTTTTTGGATTCTTAGATTTTAGTATTGTGATTTTTCGATTCAGTATTAGACTGTTCGGGTATTCTTAATATTATGCTTGTTTAGATAAAGAGGTGCATTAATAAATATATGTAGGGGATTTTTTAATGCTTCTATTTATTTATCTCCCCATGTGGGTATGGTCAGATCCAGGATCGGTTCTTAGTGTGAGGAACTTGGAGGGGTATAGGTATGGGAGGAAGGATGATAGTTATCTCAGTCATGAAGGATTTCTCCTTTACTGACTGATGGGGTGCGAGTTGTTGGAGGAGATACTACACTATGGTTCTATGTGCTTCCTAGTGTTGTTGGTTTCGAGATAAAGTAGGATTGGTATTGTTCAATGTGTTGTATTAGAGACAGGGGTGTTATGTTTGTGTGGCTGTATGCGTATGTGTCTGTGCGTGTGTGTTTTAATGTGTCGGTTCTGATTTATGTGTGGGTGTGTATATGCATATGTACGTGCATAGAAGTGTGCCTTGCAATTCATGTTTTTGTGTGTAGTGTGTTTAGTTTGGGAGTGAATCTTGTTATGAAATTTTTTTCCTGTGTAAGTAAATAAAAATAAATGTCTGTTTGGAAGATTGGCATCATTTTGAAGCTATTTCCACTGCATGTGTGTACGTGTTTTGAAACATAGAGGTGTCTGTTATCTGCAATTTTTATGTTGCTCTTATGTAATGCCACTCTATTGCTGAAATTTTTGGTGGCGCCTATGTAGGATTTGTCGCATATACTACATTTCTGGAGGTGCAATTTAGATCCTTTTTTATTTTCAATGTTTGTGTTGCGTTTTTGAATGTGTATGTGTTTCCTTCTATTATTATGTCACATACTCCACATCGTGGGTTGTTGCATTTTGTTACCTCTTTTGTAGTGTGTGGAATGGAATAATAAAATAATGTTTAAAAATACACATTGTTGGTGACCACCCCCTTATTTAAATATACATCTTTCTCTCGTTGGAATTTCTTAACCCATTATATATATATATATATATATATATATATATATATATATATATATATATATATATATATATATATATATATATAGGAGAAATGATAAATAATAAAAACTGAAGAAAGTGCTCAATACTGTTTTAGAGCAAATATGCGTTTTATTTTTTATAACCGTATTTTTCTGTTAAGTTACATTATTGTTTCAGCAACCCGGCCGTTTTTTTTTTTGGCCGTCCGTAGCTTCCGCAGACTTTTACAGAAATGTTCGTTATTATGGGATGAAAGAGTGAATGAGGTCAGGGGAGGGGTGTGAGAAGGGCGGAATATATATATATATATATATATATATATATATATATATATATATATGAAATTTTTACTCGTTCAATGGATTTAAAAATTTATGACGGGAAATGTTTGAGTCTCAGATCAAAAGATTTTTATTATTCTATGTAAGACAAAGAATACATTAGAAATATTTAAATATAAATTTTAAATATAAAAATATAATCACAGGTTTCTATACCAGCTGATTGTTGGATAATTTTATTCTGAAGTATATATATATATATATATATATATATATATATGACTTGGGTGCCATTAGCTAGAATGGAAGACGACGACGACAACACACACTCCTTCACCCTCATTCTTTAGCGTCTGAGTAACACCCATACGTGTGTAGTTTGCTTGAAGCATTGTGTTAGATAGGTATGTAGTAGAGATTTAGAAGGCTATCACAATGCGAGGAATGAGATATAATCGGTGTTAACGAGAGAAGACGAATACAAGTGGCGATTTACAAATCAATAAGTACATACATATATGTCTATATATACATATATTTATTCAGTTGTATTACATACAAATGTCTTACTTGTTATGTCTGTGACAATATCTATAATATATTTCGGAAAAAAGCAACAAGTTATAAACTAAATATATATATATATATATATACAAAAAAAAAATTAATAAAAAAGGAACAAAAAATATGTTAATTACCTAAAACACGCCATACATATAAATCTCCTTCTTACATTTGCTCCGAGGCTCCACACAGCAATTCAATTCATTTCCCTCTCCATCATCTAGCATGTTTTGAATCGATCTGTCACGTCCACCATTTGAAAAGGGATTTTTTTCCGAAATATATTATGGATATTGTCACAAACATAACAAGTAAGACATTTGTATTTAATACAACTGAATAAATATATGTATATATGTACATATATGTATGTACTTATTGATTTGTAAATCGCCACTTGTTTTCATCTTCTCTTACCAACACCGACTATATCTCATTCCTCGCATTGTGATAGCCTTCTAAATCTCTACTATATATATATATATATATTATCCGTTATTTATTGTGCACTATATATATTATCTATTATCAAAAATATTGCAACAAATACCTTTTGACCATACGCACATGAATCAGGAAAAAATCGAACGAGTTTTTGATGTGAATATCTTACATGCATTATGATCCTGATCGATGGTTTCGATAAAAAAAAAATATTACGGGAATAGAAAAATTGACCAGTTGTGTGCATGCGTGCACGTGTCTGTTTGACAGAGGGAGCGAGTCGGAGGCAATAACTTTCTCGTTAACGAAAGCAAGAGCGAGGCGAATTAAATAAGGCAAGTACGTGCAAAATTCTCGTATAAATGGTCGAAGACACGGCTAGTTGAGCGCAGGGTCACGAGCAAAGTTAATAAGGTCATCGGTTCTTGTATTACAAGGTCAGTATTTTTTCTTTTAATTTGTAGCGAGTATCCCAGAATAAAGAAAAAAAAAGCGTACGCTTGAGATAAGTAGATAGATAGATAGATAGATAGATAGAGAGAGAGATAGAGAGAGAGAGAGAGAGAGAGAGAGAGAGAGACAGAGAGAGAGAGAGAGAGAGAGATTGACGGAGATAGAGCTACGGGATACCATTACATTAGCCCAGCCTTTCCTTATACCCGTCCATACCCTTATATAAATACTCGCGAAGATTAAACACGAAATCACTCTATATCGCTTTCTTGCTGTCGCTGTGTATTTATCCAAATTTACCCCCGTTCCCCACACCTCTCTCTCTGTAAGCACCTCTCTTTTATATTTTTCTCCCCCTCACACTTTCTCTTTATCCCGCTTTCAATCTTTCTCTTTTTCTGCACATACTAAGAGAACCCGTGTACGCAATTTAGGACGATGACATTTATTTACATAAATAATCCGAACTAATTATTTTTTCTCTCATCCTTTATATATATATATATATATATATATATATATATATATATATATATATATATATATATATATATTGATATATTGATACATTGATATATATATATAAATATATATATATTTGTATATACATACACACACATATATATATATGTGTGTGTGTGTGTGTGTGTGTGTGTGTGTGTATGGCAGTGGTCGGGTGTATATGCATGTATGTTCACATATGCTAGTGTGTTCGTGAGATGTGTGGGTGACCAATTCAAAGTTTTATGAAAGACTTGGTTTTGAATAGAGGCCACACAAGTTGCTGACCATTCCAAGTCAAAAATGTTGGAAGGGTTATGTTCAAATAGATCTTACCCTTATTGGCTATACCCGTGCCCCTCCTGCTGCTAACCCTGTCCGTCCTACACTCATGTTTCCATCATTCACACTGAGGAATATTGAAGGATCGGTCGAAAATTATGTGCTTTTGAAGGAAACATTCTTGTTTTTTTTTGTTTCAAAAGACTTTTTGTATTCCTACATGTCAACACAGGAAATAAATACAGAAAAGATATAAACATTCATATATTTTTCGTACTGATTTTTTATTCATACATATTTAAATATATATGTATATAATTATATATATTATAATTATATATATTATAAGCTCTATTTCCTATTTGGTTTTACCGAGCTTTTACATCTGGCTGAGATAACTTCATAAATATTAATTCTTTAATATTTATAATATACTTTAATTTTACCATCTTGGAGCATTTTGGTAATTTTAATTGTAATTTTTATTTTATATATATATATATATATATATATATATATATATATATATATATATATATATATATATATATAAGTATGTATATATATATACATATATATATATGTATATGTATATATATGTATATATATATACATACATATATATATTTTTTTTTTCAAGCAATTATTATATAAGCAACGGAGACACTTTGGTTTATGATTCTTTTTTTTTAATTTTTTGATTTTCCGTATCAAATCGACTTTATATATTTTAATTTATCGCCGTTTACTGTATATTCTTTTGTTTTCACTTTTAATTCTCATTTTCCCACTTGTTGCACTTTTACTTCAACGCCTGATGATGATTCGTGGACGAATCGAAAGCGCTCGTCACAGCAACAATTCTGGAACTTTTACTAATATTTTTGATTTTGATACAAAAAAGATCACACGGAAAATCGAAAAATTAAAAAAAAAAAAAGAATCATAAAGCAAAGTGTCACCGTTGCATTTAATAATATTTGCTTGAATAAAAAAATGCTGCCTAAATATACCAATTTCAAATATATCTATCTATCTCTATACATATATAGTAAGTTATAAAATATATATGGCGATTAAGCTACACTGAATATTCCGCGTTTCATCCACTCTAGCACTCTTCAGGCTTATAAAGAGTCCTAGAGTGGGTGAAACGCGGAATATTCAGTGTAGCTTAATCGCCATATATATTTTATAACTTACTAACTAGCTCTACCTACGTATTGAGCACTTTTGAAGTAAATTCTTAAAGTTTATGCATAAATTTATACTTTCGTATATTAATTTTATGTGAGTAAATTAAGTAGTTTATATATATATATATATATATATATATATATATAGCCGCACTGATGAGTTGTGATACAACGAAACAGTACTGTATGTGGATTATGTTTTAAGCCTTCTTCTTTGGGTAGAGCACTGTCGTAAATAATCTACTTAATAGCTGTAAATGCGAAGATCGCTCTTTGTAAGTAGAAAGACAAGCGGCTTGAGCACTATAAAAGTGGTGGACGAATGTATGTGTGAAATAGACATTTGTCAAGGTCATTTGCGGGCGCCGCTCACGTGGATCGATAGGTAGAGCTACCGGCTAATTACGCGATGTTTCTTGGCTAGGAAAAGGTGCTAGTATAGTCGCACTGATGAGTTGTGATACAACGAAACAGTACTGCGTGCGTATGTGTGTGTATGTGTGAGTGTGTATGTGTGTGTTTAGCAACCTTATAGTTTCTTCCGAAATTGGTCAACTATTCAGTGTCAGGCAAATGATACTGATTCAGGTACAATGACCAAAACTACACGCTCTGTATAGGTAATATACTGCAAAGGATGTGATTGTAAAAATGTCCAAAGGCAGAAAGGGCTGATGAGCCATGATCATTAGCCCTTTCTTCATGTGTCAAATCTGCGAAAACAGACTTGAAACATGAAGAAAGAGAGAGAGAGAGAGAGAGAGAGAGAGAGAGAGAGAGAGGGGGGGAACATTTGCTCAGACTATTTCCTGCGAGAGTCGTGTAGTCCATAGCAATACATCACTCACCAATTCGTGCTTACTCTTCAGACAGTTGCCAGCAAATCGGAGGCGTCTTTCCCTGATGGTATTAGATATGGCAGGTAGGTTCCCATAAAGTTGTTGCTTCGTGGGATTATTTAATACTGTTTGTAGCATACGGGTGTTTGTGCCGTCTATTTTTCTTTCCAATCACCTAGACACTCTCCAAAGAATTTGAAAGAAAACTTGACGGCACATACACCCGTATGCTACGAACAGTATTAAATATATCTTGACAAAATCATCCCACGAAGCAACAACTTTATGGCAACCTACCTGCCATATCTAATACTATCAGGGAAATACGCCTACGATTTGCCGAGCACTATCTGAGGAGCAAGCACGAATTGGTGAGTGATGTACTGCTATGGACCACACAACACGGACGCGCAAGCAAAGGACGACCTAGATCCACGTATATCCAGCAAATAGCACCCGACGCCAACTGTAAACCTGAAGATCCGAGGAAGCTGATGGAAGATAGGAAACTCTGGAGAGGAAGAGTCACATTGGCCCGGGCAAGGAGTCCGTCCTGATGATGTTTTCCTACGAGAATGTAACGCACGCGTAACTTAATTGCCCATTTTTTTTCATAATTATAATTAAAAAAATAACTATTCTTTATAGCAACAGAAACTAGTGTTTCATGCTTACGCAATTATCAGTGTAGACATGACAATTCGAGAGATTCGAACACAGCCCCGAAGCCACCTGTGACTCCTCATCTACATCACTAAGTCAGGCACAAGCATTACGCAATCCAGAATGTCCAGATGACAGAAGTCGTGAACATTGCATAAATGCTAGTTAACTGCTTCTTAGTTTATATCTACCAGGCAATGCCAGCCCTTAATTATTCTTTAACGGTACTTGATAATTATAATTAAATAATAATTATTCTTTTATATCTACAGGCATAAGTTTTTCATGTTTACGGAACCATCAGTGTAGAAGGTAACAGTTTCTAATTGTCGGGATATTCGAACATATGTGACGCAACCCAACACGTTGTAACCCCAGTCGCAAAGTAGACAATGAAAAAGACAGAACTTAAACTCGCTCTTTTTGGCAACGACGATATTTATTTTCTCATTCCTCTGATGATTCACAAAGAATTTGTTAACGTTGGACTTGAAAACGACCATATCATAGTCAGCTGGAAAGTAGCTCCGTGGTATTATATTCCAGACACGAGCAGTTTTGGATAAAAAGATTTGTTCACTGATTTTTTGTTTAATTTGAAGCAGAAATAGAGAATACGGTAAATTTGTTAAAGTAGTTGTAGTTAGGTGAGTTTTTGGTCGCGACATAAAGTGGACCTCAATCGAGCATCTGCCATGAAAGATCATTAGCAAGAACTAAAAAGAAAGAAGACACTCGTTATAATCGAATGAAAGATAGTATTATATAGATATTAAGACAATCCATGTAAATTATGTTGGAATGAATGTAAAAAAAAAATGAAACTGAAAGATGGGGAATAATTACTGGGTGGAACGATAAAATGGCCGCCGTTAAAAAAACACGACATGATTCCATTTCCATTCGACGAAAACCGATATTTTTGTTGCAGACCATCTACTAGTTGGCCAGTTGTGTACAAATCACAAGAGCGATAGGAGCCTTCTATCATGTCTGAAAGTGACACAATGTTCTACGAGCAAGTTCAGATATATACTGCTCTATAACTCATGCTCTGTGCCGATCGAAGTTATGACAACAGGACCATTGCCAGCACCCTTAAAACGCATCGCACGATTGCCACGAATAACAGGGACGTGCTCAGGATGATAAAAACAAAGTTTCCGACCACGGTTATGATCTTTGGTGTGGTTTTAAGTGAGGGCAACATCATGCCACCTCACATCTTTGAAGCCAGCATGAAAGTCAACACCAAAATGTATCTGGATGTGTTGAAGAGTATCGTCATATCCTGGCGCTATCATATGGCTGCTGGCAGACCCTGGGTGTGGCAGCAAGACTCGGCGTCGGCTTACAAGTCCAAAGGGACCCAGGCTTGACTTCAGAAAGAGAACTACGACTTTGTACCTTTCTCTCACTGTCCCCTCCCCCATTCTCCTCCAACCTGAATCCACTGAACTACTTCGTTTGGTCATACGTAGAGAACATCACCAACATGACCTCCTACAACACCGAAGCCAGCCTGATCGGCGCTGTCCGCCGAGTATACATCGGGCTGTCGCCGGCGCTTGTCAACAAAGGCACGCTGCCAGTTCCGGACACGTATCGAAGCGGTGATTGAGGCTGAAGGCGGCTACATTGAATAGATGTCAGCTCTACTGCATGATCAAGTTATCTGACTTCATTTTTTTTTCAATAAAAGTTTTAAAATAAAGCTGTAAAGTTGTTTTCTTCAGGGCGACAACTTTATCGTTCCGCCCTGTAATATTAATATATTAATATAATTAATGTCTAATTTATCCGGTTAAAATTGTAGAAAAAATAAAACGTATCTTAAAATGCTACAACAATTGATTTTTTTTTTAATTTACGAAATACAAAAAACGAATAGTTGCGTTTTGAAATAAAAATCGAGTACTTTCGCAAAGGAAAGAACACGTGTCTGGAATTTAAGGCCTTTTCGGTATTTCATTCACACGTACAATCATACTCTTCTTCAATGTCTTTAGGTCAGACTTAACAATGGTAAGTAATTATCGATGGTCTACTCGCCAATTAAATGCACGTATAACATTCTTAATTGTTATGGCCGCTAAAAGTTAGGATGACACACCGTGCATGGCGGATGAGGCGATGCCTTAACAAAGCGCAGTCTGTAAAAAGGAAGACATTGCATGCACTGTCAACGTTTGAGAAATGGCTCAAAAAAGAAAAAGATACATAAAAGAACAGAGGCAATCTCATGACAAACCAACAATGAACACATACGTTTTGTACCGAGGAAAGAAGGGGAATATTATTCATTAATACTTGGGTGTATTTCCGTACTTGAATATCTGTGAAACTACTTCCAGGCCAATTAGACCACCAAGTGTAAAAATGTCCTAAGACTACTTTCTTGTATCATGGGAGACGGTTGTTATCCAGAAGACATACACAAATGCACGCATACACACATGTATTTATGTGTGTATGCGTATCTGAGTGTGTATGTGTGTGAATGTGTGTGTATGCGTGTGTGAATCTGTGTGTGTGTGTATGAATGCGTGTGTGAATCTGTGTGTATGCGTGTGTGAATGTGTGTGTGTGTGTGAATGTGTGTGTGTGAATGTGTATGTGTATGCGTGTGTGAATGTGTGTGCGTGTATGCGTATGTGAGTGTGTATGTGTGTGAATGTGTGTATGCATGTGTGAATCTCTCTGTGGGTTTATGAATGCGTGTGTGAATGTGTGTGTATGCGTGTGTGAATGTGTGTGTGTGAATGTGTGTGAATGTGTGTGTATGCGTGTGTGTATGCGTGTGTGTGTGCGTGCGTGTATGCGTGTGTGAATGTGTGTGAATATGTGTGTAAGCGTGTATGAATCTGTGTGGGTGTATGTGTGTGTGAATGTGTGTGTGTATATGCGTGTGTGAATGTGTGTGTATGTGTCTGTGAATGGGTGTGTGTGTGTATGTGTGTGTAATTATGTGTGTGTGTATGGTATAAATTTATTTACTTTTACATATGTACTGGCTACAAATCTACATTCATGTTCCTGCTGTAATTTCTATTGAAATCTAAAGCCATTAAGCCGCTAGGTTCAAACGGTTTGAGATGTGAATGCATGAGTTCTTTTTTCACATTTTTTAATAAATATTATTATGCAAGAAAGACGGTTGCTATGTAGAACATATTTATACATACATGCATACACACATACATACATACATACATACATACATACATACATACATACATACACACATACATACATACACACATACATACATACATACATACATACATACATGGCTTCCTTTAGTCTTGACAGAGTACGGATACTCACTGTAAGGGTGCCTGCGCGTGAAATTTTTGGGGCAAAAGTTGCGCAATATCCAACCACACCTCTCCTGAGTCGACATTTTTTTTTACAAGGTGGTCACCACTTATCAAGGCCCAGAAGCCACTCAGGGATAAGGGTTATTGTAAGTACAGTACGTTAGTGTGGATATTTAAAGTGTCTACTTAAGGGGGCGGTTCATCAGGAATTTGTTTACGTTGGACTTGAAGACATCCAAGTTGTAGTCAGGAGGGAAGCAGGCAGACGGAACAGAGTTCCACAGGCGTTCAGTTCTAAGAAAGAAGCTTTGTTCATGGAATCTACGTTTTGATTTAGGCATAGATAAAGAGCGGGGAAAGTTTTTGACGGTGGATTCAGCTAGACGGGTGTTTTTGTAAAAGATTGGCGAGCGGGGACCAGAGATTGGAGTTTAGACGAGCACCTGCCATGGAAATAATGATAAAACAAAGATAGGCTTGCAACGTCTCTTCTGTGGGAGAGAGGTTGCAGGGTAGAGAAAAGGGCATCCCCCACTAAGCCACGAAGTCTATTTTGTACTCTGTCAAGGCAGGATAGGCTGTTTTTAGCAGCTCCTGCCCAGATATGGCAGCAGTTATCCATCCTTGGACGTACTTGGCTTTTATGTAGATAGAGAATTGCATCAGTAGTGAGATATCTTCTGGAGCGGTAGAAGGATTCCCCCATCTTTCCAGCGATCTTGGCAACAACTTGATGTACGTGTTCCATTTCAGATCAGGAGTGAAAGTCACGCCCAGAAGCTTGTCAAAATATGGGGCTTCTCCTAGACGAGAGCCATCCATTTCAATTAATGCCAGATGGGGATCAGAGCGTTGATGATGTAAAGATAGGAGTTTGGTTTTAGATGCATTAAAGGTAACCAGCCACGTCTTCTCCCACCGAACCACTCGTTCGAGATTAGAGGAGAGAGAATCATAGAGAGCTTTGTCATTTACGGCCTTTGATGTGTTGTTGTAGATGGTCGTGTCGTCAGCATAGATGTCAACGAATGATGTGTTTAGGGAGATCATTGATGTAGATCAGGAAGAGAGTTGGGCCCAGGATGGACCCTTGGGGGACTCCAGTATTAATACTGCAGGCCTCTGATTTTTGTCCATCAACCACTACTCTTATGAGCTTATCAGAGAGAAATGATTTAATGAATGAGAATATTTCCAGTTATACCGTAGCTGGAGATCTTGTGAAGTAGGCCTTTATGCCATACTTTGTCGAAGGCCTTTGATATGCCAAGAGCAATTGCCCTGGAAAGGAAGCCTTTGTCAAGAGATTCATTAATCCTGTGAGATATAACTGTTAGTACATCTGCAGTAGATCTTGCAGAACGGAAACCATATTGCGTGTCACTAAGAAGGTTATTTCTGCTGAGGTGGTTGACCATTTTTCTATTTAATATGGATTCCAGCAACTTACTCATGACACACAGGAGACTTATTGTTGAATACCAGTGGGAAGTGGCGGTTCAGGACAACTGGAAACAATGCCGAGATAAGCGTAGAGCACACACAGCGCCTAGAATTTCCAAATGGTCACCTATCTAATAATACCAAGGCACAACGTTGCTTAACTTCGGTGATCTGACGAGAACCGGTGCTTCAACGTGATTATATACATACATACATACATAACCCATCTATCCATATATAATACACCCCCCCACACACACATATATACATACGTACTTAGCTGGCTCTGGATTTTTATTATGGACCCCTCAAAATCAACAGAGATTAGACCATTCCTGTAATGAGGCGGTTCCTGTTGATTTTGCGGTGGGAGTGAAGTTCTGCGAAGTTCTAGCAAGTCTACCCTCCCAGGATTTACCTTCTCTCTTTGAGAAAGAGTTAGTTTATTTCTAATTGCTCGAGGTGCCCGAGGCGCCCCACCGGGGAATGTTGACGGGGCGGCCCAGGCACTTTGTGTAAGTCAGAGTGCCTTCCTCGGGCGCGCTGACATCTCAATACCACTTTTCGACCCCGGTGTCACAGTTTTTGCAGTGGAAGAGACCTAAATACCACACTTACCTGGCACAGGCCAGGATCACAATGCACACTCAAGTTGACTAATTTGTCTTTCGTCATTAAGGGGAGAAACATTTTATACTACGGCAATTATATTTTTGTCTATCTCCACAAAGCCCCTTCTTGGAGAGCTGGCTCCCTCTACATTAAAATGACCTTGGGTCACATTTTGTTTTCGTGTGGAAGCAAATAAATACATACATATGTGTATGTGTGTGTGTGTGTGTTTATGTATGTTTATATTATAATTTTATTTATTTATTCAAATATTATGGACTACGTATATGCATACATATGTGTGTTGTGATTCCTATTGAAATCTGACGTCATCAGACCACTCGTACCAAATAGTTTCAAATGCTACTTTGTTTTTATATAAGAGGGAAAGTAAACTTGAAAAGGACAGTTCATGCATATAATTCTCTCTCTCTCTCTCTCTCTCTCTCTCTCTCTCTCTCTCTATATATATATATATATATATATATATATATATATATAACTCTTTCATTTACTCACATAACATTAATATACGAAAGTATAAATTTATGTGTAAACTTTAAGTATTTACTTCAAAAGTGCTCAATACGTAGGTAGAGCTAGTTAGTAAGTAATAAAATATATATGGCGATTAAGCTACACTGAATATTCCGCGTTTCATCGATTCTAGGACATTAGCGCATAAGCCTGAGGAGTCCTAGAGTGGATGAAACGCGGAATATTCAGTGTAGCTTAATCGTCATATATATTTTATAACTCACTATATATATATATATATATATATATATATATATATATATATATATTCAAATAGTATGGACTACATATTACATACTATATATATATATATATATATATATATATATATATATATATATACTTGAAAGAAACCATGTTGTAGTTAGCTGGAAAGCAGGCTAGTGTCTCAGAAACTATTTTAAAAATGAATGTAAAAAATATATATCCGACGAAGACAGAATTCACAATTTTTCTAAATCCATGGTGTGTCTCTTCAGACTTTCGGTGACTATTTGACATGTCAGCGCTTTTGTAAGAAAGACAATCAAGAAAACTTACGGTTGATACAGTTACCAGTTACCTTGCCCTTGCTTGTCGTTGGAGATATATGTCAAAACGAGCAAGGTTCACAGAGTTTTATATATATATATATATATATATATATATATATATATATATATATTAGCAAAAGTACCTGTCGTTGACTGGGTTCAAAAACAGCCTACAGAAAATGGACTCTGATTTATGAAAGTATGATAGGTTATGAAAAGGAAGGGTTGTAAATTTGGGTTGAATTTGGGGGTATAAAAACCAAAGCAAAATATGATGAAAGTATAAATAAAATAGATAACCCCCATGATTTATTATACCATACCTGTTCACACTGAAACACTTATCACAATATTCTGTGGATCTATATTAAAAAACCTTGTTAAACTTTGTGACATATTTCTATTCTATGGAGGTCAAGTGCGAACGAACACCCCATAATTTTATTATACCATATTTCTTCAAACTGAAACATAATTATCAAAGTATACTTACGCTGTGAAAAATCTTTATTAAAGTTTGTGCCTATTTCCATTCTATGAAGACTAGGCGCGAAAGCAGACCCCACAAATTTATTATACCATCCCTATTTAAGTTAAAACATACTTATCAAAG
>NC_136512.1:29102840-29117840 GCF_053919585.1 Euprymna scolopes | reverse complement strand
CCTCACTACAAAAGCGTCTACAAAATTGTAGATTGCCTATGCCCCATCCAGGGGCTCAAGGCTATGTGTTTTGTACATGTTTAGTTTCATTTTACTTCAGTCAAAAGTCTAAAATTCCAGGGGCCAATTTCTGGGGTGGGGGGCTAACACTTGATCATTTTATGAGAGACATAGATATTCAAATATTCCATTAAAGTTCTCCTCTAGTTTTCAAACACTCAGTTTGTAAAGAAGTTGAGAACAATTTTCCCCTCCTCAATTGACCATTTAAATAAGTTATAGTATACCTTTCTTGTGGTCTCTTGCTCTTGTGACATAGTGCGCCCGGCTATGTATGCAAATACCGAACCGTGAGCGAAATGACGTCAGGGTAAGTAAAAAAAAAATGGAGACTATAAAAAATGAGAGCACTATTTCGAGATGACGATCACGTTAGAGGCGTGGGTGAAGTCTCTTTTTCGGTTCAAAATTTTGAGATCCAGCAACAAGCAAGAGCATGATAGCCAGCAACAAGTTAAACTGCAGACCAGCTTAACAGCGGGTACTGGTTTCCCGCTTTATGGCTTTTTAAATCAGAGATTTGCTTCTCCTAGAAAGGTTGCCTTCACCACAGCTTAGGGAGACCTCTCCACCCCAGCACACACATGCATACACACAAACACACACGGCGCTAGTTGGCCGTTGACCCCGAAAAAGGGCTCATTCGTCCTTTGGAAGGTCTTGTTTTTAATCCTTCAGGGAGACTAGCAACCCTTCTCACCAAACAAGTCTTGTGGGGGAACCAGTTTAGTCGCCAGTGACCCAACCATGAGGCAGGTAGTACTGGGTTACATGGTACCAGTAGCATATGACATGAACTGACATTATATACACTTTATATGTAAGTCCTTCATGTCGTTGTTAAAAAAAGTGAGTTATAGTTATTACTAGTTTTCTATTTTCTTTGTGACTGAGTCTACAGCGTGAGGGTCCCCTGTGTAAACGTGTGTGTAATGATACACCCTTACTGGATTCCAGGATAAGAATTCATCTAGTCTAGAAGAGTTTTCTACTTCCTGCTGTTAGATGAGGTAACATCACTTGGAGAAGGTGCACCGTTCAGCGTGGGTTAACCATACTGAGGAGATTTTATTTGAGCCGCGAAGAATGTGTAATTTTGAATGTTTGGTCAGGGTTTACTTGTAGGGAATAGTATCCGCATGCCAGGTTGTCCTGACAAACCCCTATACAGAAAAATATTAGACCAGTGGTTCTCAACCTTTTTTTTTTTTACTCATAGACCCCTTTTCCCTTCTTTTTATCTTGGTGGACCCATTCATAACTATTAGTCATAAGACAATCTTCTATTTTTCACTAATATAAATTTTGAGGTTTTAATAATCAAAGAAATAATATATAATTAAGCTTTATTTTTAAATGAAAACTAATTTAATGCAAATAAAGTATTCTATAACAACTATAATAATAAGGATAATAAGTAATATAAAAATACTAATCTAAATTAGAGTAATAATAATTATTTACCAATATCTTGTATTGTATTTTGTTATGTTTTTCCTGTGGACCCCCAGAAATATTCCATGAACCCCTAGGGTCCATGTGGACCCCGGTTGAGAACCCCTGCCTTAGACACTTGAGAATATTGCTAGTAGACATTGTGTTTTTGATTAAACAACACTGACAATTCCTGTTTCTTTTCTGGTCCATTCTTTCGTGTTGGCGGACCAATACTGTGCTCGAGTGTGGAGAGGAACTAGCCATATCTGTAAACATTCTGACCACTAGTACCACTGCTACCACTGATTCTCGCTACTACTACAACTACAACGTCGACGACGATCACGACGACTACGATGACGATTACGATGACATGGCATTCCCACAGAAAAGACGTTGCTTTATCGTTATTTTCATGGGAAGTGCTCGTCTGAGCTCCAATCTATGGTCCCCCCCGGTCTGACTTTCACGTCTATCTGAAACCACTATCAATAATTTCCCCACTCTTTATCTGCGTCTAAACCTACACGTAGATTTCACGAACAAAGCTTCTTTCTTAGAACTGCGTGCCTGTGGAACTCTGTTCCGTTTACCTGCTTTCCATCTGACTACAATATGGTTGTCTTCAAGTCCAACGTAAACAAGTTCTTGATGAGTCATCCACTTAAGTAATCCAATTAACCAAATTTCCAATACTGACGGTGACTACGTCATGTTCCCTTTGACCACTGTACATTATTGTCGAGTGGCCTTAGGGCCTTGATAAGTTGTGACTCCTTTGTAAAAAAAAAAACAACATTTTTTTTTTAGTTCTCTTCAAAAACAGGAAGTAACTGCTACTTTTCCTCCTCTCTCTGTCTCTCTGATTTTCTTTTCATCTCGTTGCCTTTCAATTTTTAATTCTGTCCATCAAGATCAGAGATCGGATCAGTAAAATGCGCATTATCCGCTTATGAAGGACTTACAAATGGCCGTACATACTATATATATATATATATATATATATATATATATATATATATATATATATATATATATATATATATGCGCACACACACACACACACACACACACACACACACATATATATATATATATATATATATATATATATATATATATATATATATATATTCAGCGGACAGAAATCCCTCCTAATTTGGTTGGAGGAGATCATTTTTAATCAGGCAAATCGGCTCACATACGTTCGCACATAAACATGCAATACCAGTAATCATAGGTGCCACAGGGCTTATGAAGAAGAACCTGAAGTCCTACCCAACTAATATTCCTGGTGAACCAAGTGCAAAAGAGATCCAGACAATTGCACTTAAGGGAACAGCGAGGATACTAAAAAGAGCTCTCGGTTGGTTGGTTTCAATAAAAAAGCGGGGCAACGTTGGCAGCTGGTTTGGCTGCCCCATACCCAGCATTACAAACTTCAAAGGAAGAAAAATGAAAAAAATAAAAATAAAAAAAAGGAAGCTTTTCTCATTATCTTATTGTTATTAACGAGGTCAAGTTTTCACTGACTTTATTGAAAACGTTATGAAGATTTGATGTACGTCTGTAACAAGAATGACGTCAGATCACTTAAATGTATTACATCATGTTTCTGGATATGATCGAGGCCACCGGGAGGAAGAAGAAGGCCTGTTAACTGAAAAATGCCCGCATGCAATGTAGGTAAGATTTGTCAGACTGTCAGTACTATATGAGGGCCATTTGAAAAAGAGCAATAAAACATTTTTAAAAAGAAAAAGGAACACAGTTCGATTGATACTGAAACTGAACTTTATTCAATATAAAATATAAATATTATCTATGCAAAATTAAGTAATTTTAAAGCAATAATCAATTTAATACTGATAAAACTGAATTATGAATTTAGGAAACAAAGAATTAAAAAAAAACATATTAAAAACCAACGATGAACAATTTTAAAAGTGGAAGCCATCGATAAACAATTTTAAGAATGAAAACAAACAATAAAATAAAAAAATTGAAATCAAACAAATAATTTAAACACAAACAAACAATAAAAGTTACTAGTGCAGAAATATTTTAAAAATTTAATTTAGAAAAAAAATCACATGGGTTAAATGTTATTGTTTGAAACTTTAGAGATGAGGATTGATAATATAAATATTATCTATGTAAAATAAGTAATTTTAAAGCAATAATTAATTTAATACTGATAAAACTGAATTATGAAGTCAGGAAACAAAGAATTGAAAAAACATATTGAACACCAACGATGAACAATTTTAAAAGTGAAAACAAACGATAAATAATTTTAAGAATGAAAATAAACGATAAAATACAAAAAATTGAAATCAAACAAATAATTTAAATACAAACAAACAATACGTATTGGTTAATGTCCGGAAAACTACTTATTTGCGGAAAATTTAAATGCGATATTTGTTTACATTCTAATATACCTGACACCACTTTTTGTTTTGAAGTAAAGAAAAAACGTAAGTTAAAACACAGTTGGAACATTAGCAACTTATCTTGTATTTGGTAACATTTATCTTCGGCACAGGATCACAGTGTAGTATCTGTTCTGATGCTATATTTTATTTGTTCTGTCCTCGGTCAGTATAGGAGAAATCCTTCATGACTGAGATAATTTTAATTTTATTTTTGTTCCTATCCAGAATGACCCTTTTTGCGGAGCTAGATTTTGCCACATTAAAAACCGATCTTGTATCTTACTGTGTCCTCATGGGGATGCAAGTAAATAAATTAAAAAAAATATATTTTTGAAAAATATTCTCATGTTAAAATTATTTGTTTATAATTTCAAAAAGAAACAATCAAATTTAATATATAACGTTCAGTCGCAGCTAATTTTATTAATACCCGCGTGGTGATTAATTTAATTTTCAAACCGACTTCAGAAAAATATACAGAACTTTAAAATATGTGGAAATACTCAATGAAAGGTTTTATTTATTAATAAGACGCACTTTTAAAAAAATTCTCATGTAAAATTGTTTGTTTACAATTAAAAAAAAAACTAAAAAGAAATTAAATTAAATTTTCAACCTTCCTGATAGACTTTTTTTTTAGCCTTATAAGAAAATAAACAGTTTAAAATATCAATATAATATTTGCTGTATTAGCAATAAATAGTATTGTATCTTTAATTTATATCAACAATGTTATCAAACTTTATGAAAGTAATTGGATACAGTTCTAATTAAATACGCGTTTAATTAATAAAAAATAACATTACTTACTTTACTATATTTGGTTGGAATAACATTTTCCCTTCTAATGGCACGTATCCAAATTGAGGCTTGCTCTTTATCATTAGGAAAAGAAGATATATGTACTTTGGGGCCTTTTGGATAATTTCCCCGTCAAGGCAAGAATAAACCATGTTGGACAGCAAACTGAAAACTGCAGACGCAATTGCTGCTGATAGGAACCTTTAGCATATACCTACAAGTTGATCTGGTAATGACGTCACGCTGTTATATTCATCGGCCTGTACTTACTCTAGGTAGCCTCGATATGATGGCTTATTTTTGGCTCGGTATATGATAAGCATCTCTTTATTAAAGAAAAACCCGAGCATGAAAAGTAATATGGTTAAGCTTAAACATGGAGAAGTAAAAGACTAGTTGTTAAAACTGGAAAATAAAATAAATTTATAACTTAAAATATTGCAGCATTAAGAATTGATTATATGATATTATAAATTGAATTTAAAAAAAATGCTGCAATATTTTAAGTTACAAATTTATTATATTTTTTTTACTAGAATATCTTTTTCCTCCAGTTTTAACAACTAGTCCTTTACTTTTCCGTGTTTAAGCTTGACCATATTACTTTTCATATTCACATTTTTCTATAATCCATGATTTTTCCATGTTTCCAATAAAGTCAGTTGTTCTTTGTTTAATTTCAGTCTTATCATTTTGCCCCCATATAATAACAATATAAGAGACTCGTCTGCTTTCAATAAAATCCTCCCAATCATCTCCCTTTCATGCTTTCATTCTGTCTGTTTCACTTGTTACTTCTCTTTTCGCGACGATGTTGCTATGGAAACCAGTCATAAAAAACGTCGCTCACCTCCTTACATATTTTTACGATTTTGAACACCAAAAATTTTGAATTTTCTTTTTCACAATATAGTTGAGAAAGTGATCTATAAACTGTAATAATTTTTTGTAGTTTGGTCGAAAAATAAGTGCGCGGTGAAGCTTTAAAGCAGTTTTAAATGACTAAAAACTGCCACTTAACCATATATTCAAACACGATGGCGTTTAAATGAAACGGGATTTATAGACAGTCTTGCGGTAATGAGTTCCACATACCTGAAGCTCTTGTAATGCTTTTTTTTTCTCCGCGAACGGTCCTTCAGACCCTGACCACTTGGACGAAGATGGGAAAGTCTTTTTATTCAATTAAGAAGGTGATGGTTTCAGTGACTTAACTGAAAATTTTATCATGGTGATTTGCTTTACGCCTGCAACTGAATAAACGTCATTGTCACGTATAAAAAAAAAAGAATCACGCCATATTCTAAGCGATTTAGAATTATAATCTCGTGAAATGCTTTAAGAATGTCTTTCCCCGAAAGAAAGTTTAATTCTAGCTCGACAAAATATAAAAAAAGGAATTATACTTTGAGGTAAGCGCTGAAAGTGGAATTGGGAGCGATAGGTTTTGAAGATAAGTAACTACAACTTTGTATATTCTGAACGTTTTTACTTAAGCAATAAACAATGATAACGATAAGATTGAATGTTAATGTAACAGAACACATGAACTGGAGAGTGACGATTCTCTTTTGCGAGATAGTAAACTTTGCGGCACCTCTTGGTGTCCAAATGAGGGATTGCGATTGTCGTTGCTCTGTTTTTCCTTTAACTTGCGTTTGTGAAATGCGTCAGTCAAAGACAACATCAACGGGGCTTTTACGGTACCAATAGAAGACCTCCTCACAGGCTCTGAACTCCCCTGGAAAGCATGAGTAACAACCAGCCGGGCCCGAGCGAAGGTTGCCAAAACGTACGAGAACCTGTACAAGTGGGATTATATAGAGAACGTTTGGTTTCCCTGTGGCACTGACGTACAGACCATCGAACACATCCTCACAGATATGAACCAGAAAGATGCTTCGAACACTGCCCGACGATGGACCTCAAGATGGAGTGAAACGCTATAATGATGATTTTTCACTTCTCTTTTTTTTGTTCCCTTAGTCCTCACATTCCATAAGTGATGTTTCTCAAAAAACGGGAAATAATTGCTCTTCTCTGTGTTAAAATATATCTATAAAACACTTATTGTTGGCACTTTTTTTAATCTTGAAGTCGTATATACTAGTGATGGGATGATTCTAATATTCTCCCGATTCCAGTACAATTACCGATTTCGTGTTAAACTAACGATTCCGATACAATTACTAATTCCGATTCTTATAAATCTCTAAATATGTAACTATATTTTAGTTACTATTTTTCATGATTACCCTAAAAACACATGACTCTTGTGAAGACCACTGAAATAAATTTATATTTTTAAAATATAAAGTGTTGTCATGTGGTTTCACAAAAGAAGGAAGAACAGAGGTTTCAATTGGTTATGATGTTAGTCATTTCATGTTTCATCACGGAGCTCAGCAGTGAAAATAGAAGAACTCTTGAAGAAAGAAAAGGTATGAAAAATATATTATTCTTCTTATAAAAAAATGATACCTTATGTAAATATGAACTCTAATATATAGCCGTGTGATAACTCTCTGATACAACATGACTCAGTTTATACGTCGATATCATATTCTCTGGCTAAACAACAGTACATACAATATATATGTCTTATAACGGGTGGCGTCATGAGAACAAAACATCTTCTTATCCCACCTCACTAAATACAACAAAACTGCATAGCTGGTTTCGCAATTATATCTTAAGTTGCATCAGTTCGAGACTATCCGTCACACCTTTGCATTGTTCTGCTTTCTATAAACTTAAATTTCTTTCGCATATACACATTAAACAATGCTTCAATCAAACTACTTTAATCTGTTAAAATAGTGAATATCAGAACGGATACTTTTTATCATTCGGCAAAAGGAACACGACAGTATCATACGAACTACCTTCTTACGCCAAACCAGTGTAATCAACTCTGGTGTTCTGACTTTTTACATCCTCCCACATCTCTTATCATCCGTCACACACTCTTCGCTTTCCTTGAATCTCTTATGCCGCTCAAAAACTGATGCTCGATATATGCAAGATGGTCCAAAAGCAGTCTGAAGCATTCCATACATTTCTTTGGCAGTGTTTGCAAGTTTAAAGCAGAAAGATTTTGCATATCGTTCTTACGTCCAGATTGCCTGTTTGAAATCCACTAGCTGTGAAAATCGGGCTTTAGTAGGGTGTATTCCAATTCCTGCTGTAGCTGTTCAATTGAACCTGAAATGATAAAAATGGCCAGGGTTATTGCTATGCATCTCATAAGATGTATGGAAATAACATACTGAATTGTCAAGCGTCTACGTCAATTTTAAATGCCTGTACAAAAAAGTCTTGAAACTTATTTAAGATACCTCGGAACTAAAATACTCGATACATGTGTGTCCGTATGTGTCTGTTTGTGTGTAAATATTTAATTGATAAACTCTTAAACTCCGGAAATAAACAGAAAATAATAATCCTACACCAAAGATGGTTTATAACAATTAAAATCTTTGTTTGGATGGATGAATAACGCGTACAGAAGTATGTCGGCAAGTTGAAATGACAACTGTTCATTTCAACTTGCAGCCATTTTTTACTTCTTTTTGAGCATGCCCAAATTCAATTAATTTCTTCTAGTCGTTTAATATTAAATCTTTTTTTAAACATATCTCTCGATAATAGCATCGGTAGTAGACATGGCTGAAGCACTTACATTTTTGGTTTGAAATCTATGTATTTACACGACTGGGCAACAATATTGGGTACATTATAACAATCAATAGAAAATTGGCTTTTAATAATAAATACGAAATCAGCATTAATTAAAATATCATATTTAAGCGGGTTTTACGACTAGGCAACGTCGGGTGCCCTGCTGGTATAGTTATGTCATTAGATTGTGTTTAAGTACGTGCAGATGTGAGAATTAAAAACCATTTCTTTGCTTTCGGATTTGTACATATTGTGTTGGCACAGGGCAGCAGGGGATTAGACTTATTAAAATTGATGTCAGGTCGGATTAAATTCGAAACTCGTGACTGCAGTTTACTAATGGACAACGAAATGTTGCAAACCTGCTTCAAATATGGAAGCGACATAATACTCAGAACTGATAAATTTGCAGATTAAGCCAACGGAATCAATCTAAACCTACCCCTGCATTCCACTGCCGCATCTAATTGGCCGAGCGGATCGAGTTATCATGGTTTAGAGAAAACGCCGATTCTACAAAAGCAGGTGCGCGGCTCTCAATTTGAAGATTGGAGTCATAAGTCATTTACTATCTCAAGCTTAGCCCCACGTCCAGTACGTTTGTACTCGCAACGAGCCGATTTAAGCTGGCTAATTAATAAGTATTAAATATATCAAATATATTATACGTATCTGCCAGTGGGCACGCACGCACGCACACACACACACACACACACGCACATACACACACACACACGCACGCACACGCACACACACACAACCGCGCGAACACTCACAAACGTGCGCGCGCACACACACACACACACACACAATCGCACGCACACACACACACACAAGAGCGCACACACACGTTTATACTATAACGATCATTTTTATGCTCATCTAAAAAAAAATGTTAGCTTTATTAAGTATACAAGCGTATAATTGTCTCGAATCTTTTCTGATATTTTTTATAAATAGTTTTATGCGCATGTCTTTTTTTTATCATTATTCCCAATACAATGTAGCGGGGATTCATATCGGTCAACATATATCGGTAGATGATAATGACATTTATGGACTGTTTACACGACGACGACGACGACGACGACTGTAACGATTTTTGGGGACTTCATATTATTATTGATACAGAGCTGAGACATTTATGCAACAGTTTTTGTTAACACAGATAGAAGGGAGATACATTATTGATGATGGCGGAGGGGACACATAATACTTGGAGGGAGTTATACAAAGTTCGTTTACAAGATGATAGAAAAAACATATTTACCTTTTTAATTAGTGAAATGACGACAGACAAAAAGAAGAGTTTACAAATATAGATGATTCTTTATTTATACCAGCTGGATGATGATGATAGTCAGGGATTCAAGCTTTCTCAATTACATGTCCTATTTTCCCCCTCTCGCCCCCAAGAGGGCATCAGCTCACAGTGTGGCCGACTCAAGGTCACTCTGGCTCCGACTGCGACTCTTACCGTGACTCTGACTGTGACTGTCTCTAACTTCTAACCTCAATATATTTGAAATCTCCTTTCTTGATGGCGTCAGAGGCGTGGTTTGCCGCGTGAAATTTATGCAGGATTTTACCTATGTATGTCCAAATACACTTTTTGCAAACAAAGTATTCTTCAATTGCATTGTATCGTTTAACCTATTTGTTAATCATTATTCCTAAATTCGTATTGTCCATTCTTTTAACTGACATATTTAGTATCCAGTTATTTCTAAAAGAACGCACAATCAACTGCATTCCTAAATTAAATATCTATGCCTGACATAAATATCATTTAGTTATTTGCAAGAACAATGACAATCGTTCTGCATTCCTAGGATTTCAATATGTATTCTTTTTTAACTTTTCTAACTGGGTTCGATTCTAACCTTTTCCAAATATTCTTTTCATTTTTTGTTTTCTTACTTAATGGGGTCCGTCCCTTTCCACAACACTAGTGGGACATTAATCAGCACTAAATATACATACCTTCCAACGGAAAGGCCGCTACCATATCTCCTATATAATATTTTGACGGCAGGGTTTGCAATAACAAATACTACATACTAATTCATTACGTCTAGGCAATTATCCATTATCCTATGTAATTTTTAAACAAAATTTTAGACACATTAAGTCGTTATAAAAATACTACACTGCATCCTAGGAGCAACGCCATCACACTCGCGACATATATAGAGAAAGTAGGCCCTATTTTTCTCTATAAATATTTAGTCATCACATTGCTACCAGTTAACATTGAGACCTATTCTACATTTTACTATGATACCTACATTGCACCCATCGTAACTGGTTATTAGCTACATACACATGACATACTATTTCCATTACCCGATTAGAAAATAACAAATTCTCCCTTCTCAAAATCCGCCCCGTCTGATTGTCTGAGACCGGCCAATCCTATTATTATTGCAGAATCCTCTTCTTCATACATAAACGAACGCATTGGTACCATTATTTATTTTTCGATTTTGGAGCGTCTTTTCAACCCTTACACCATCCTATTTTCCTTTTGTTGTTTTGTTTTGCTTTGTACTTTTTGAGGGTATTTTTTTTATTGTATTTTACTTATGTTTTAACATTTGCTATTACTCTGGACGATTTTACTGACATATATTTTCCCACGTTTCACTAGGCTTCAATCATGTCAACCTCTTACAAACTGTACACGATTCTATTTTTAATTTTGTTTTCGTTTGTTCACAGACAAACAAATTATACCTTTTTCATATTTTTATATATAACACATTATTAGACCCAAAAGCTGAAATGAAACCGGAGAATATTTCATTTTTATTATTTTTTTCATCATTTTTTTATTTGACTAAATTTACGCCAGTCGAAGCCGCCATATTGCTTTTCTAATTTGACAATTCTAAAGTTTTACAGATTGCGCATTATCATCACCTATGAATTCGAAGATTCTATTGTTGGCACTGGTTTCCTCGATATTTTTATAGCCAGAATTCTTTTCTTGAAAGACACCGGGGATTACAGTAGGGACCACGTGAAGATTTTCAACATCCTAGGCGAAAGATTTTTTTTGAGGAACGAACTGAGTTCGAACTTGGGATACCACGGTGGTCAGTCCGCATCGTTAACAACTAGACCGCCATCACCTCCCATAGTAAAACTTTTATTGATAAGTAGTAAGAATATAGAGCTAAAAGATAAGGTTGAAGGTTCAATTCTCACTGCCGGCGATACTTAAAATTGCGAATCACTTGGAAACTTTACCCGGTCATGATACAAATATAACATGTTTTAAATAAATGATAACATGGATTAAATAACATGGATTAAATAAATGGATTAAATAACATGGATTAAATAACATGGATTAAATAACATGGATTAAATAAATAAAGAAATAAATAAAAGATAACATGATACAAAGATAACATATTACACCCATGGATTAAATAAATGGATTAAATAAATGGATTAAATAAATGGATTAAATAAATAGATAACATGGATTAAATAACATGGATTAAATAACATGGATTAAATAAATAAAGAAAGAAATAAAAGATAACATGATACAAAGATAACATATTACACCCATGGATTAAATAAATGGTTCCCTCCGAAGCCCTGTGCAACTTCCCAATTCTAACAGAAAGATTCCTGAGTTCGACAAGATACGCCTCAAGAAAGTCGGAGGTCATATCGACCGAAACGTAAGAGGAGAAAAGTAGGTCTGAACAATGCAAATAATATGAATTATCTAGCGTATTCTATATAAAAAAAAGTCAGAAACATTGAGGATTAAAACTCTCTTTTAAGGGGAGGCAATTTTGCAATAAGGCGATACTTTTATAACTTTGTTTTTGTAAAGAAGCCAGAACGTCTGATATATTCTGCTATAGCTGTCTTCATACTTAGAGGGGGAAAAGGGGGAGGGGGACTCGGTTTAACTTCCACCCCTACGCCATACTTGCTGACAAGGAAAGACGAGTGGACACATAAATACTGACAGATATAGGTAGATCAACTATCAGTAGATATTTCGAGATGATAATGATGAATAATGAGATGGATCGTTGGAGGTGCGGGAGGTAGTGAAGGGGTGAATAGACAAATCAAGAAGGATTAAGAATTATCCCAGTCCGTCGCCAAATCGCGAATAATCAATAGAGCATTCAGAAATTATTTGAACGACTTCTCTCGCTGGGAACACGAGTGCTTAACCATACGCTACGAGTGGTTCAGCCTATAGCCTCAGCTTTTATAAGTCGTATTACTCTTATTAAAATCTGACCACAATTATTCAGTCATAAGAGTTTAGTGTTAGGTAGCCGGTCGGAGTGTATATGTACTGTAAGTTTATGTGACGTGTGTATAACGTGTATATAAACGAGTCTCTATTTACTGCTGACGTGTCGTCTATTTGTGTTTCATGTAAAAGAGCTCTGGTTAAAAGTCAGGAGAAGTCGGTATTAGGATCCGTCGTCTTCCGGTCGTCCCTGTCTCTACATGTGGCAAGCAATATGCACCAGGTGTGAAACAGCAAATAAATAGACTGAAAGTGGCAGTTTTTCTTCTGCGCCATTCTTTTCTGTGTCCTGAACCAAACCTTCCCCGACTTCGAATAAAAATATAAATAAAATAAATAAATTGTGCAGGTGAATGAATAACTGCGACTAATGATTTTATAATGGCCAGATTATCGCTATTCGCGATGGAGAAGTCTAACTTGCTTAAACGACAACTAAAAATATAACATCTATTATTGAAAACCTACTGTTACTACTGCTACTAATATTGTTGAATAGCCGGTCGGAGTATCCATGTACAGTATGTATGTATGACGTATACATAACGCGTGTATATAACGAGTCTCTATTTACTTTATTTTGTGATCGTCTCTAGCTATGTATATATCGATAACAGTCTATTTTTGTGTATTAGGGATTAATGTTTTTAGCCAATTTTTTCGATATTTGTCGTCCGAATGGTCGAACTTCAAAATGATATGGAGCTCGTGAAAATCCGTCGCCCCTGTCGAAAGTCTTAGGCATGCATACATACATACATACATACATACATACATGATGATGATTGCAACGTCTTGTCAGACGAGTGCCACTCCCTCAGACATTTAAAATCCAGGAGCCCAAATGTCTGAGGGAGTATCTATACAAATATGATGTTACAGAGTCTTAGCTTTGTACGACAACTAAGTCTCTCTCTCGGTTCAAAATGTTGAGATCCAGCAACGAGCAAGAGCAAGATAGCCAGCAACAAATTAAACTGCAGACCAGCTAAATGCGGGTACTGGTCTTCCGCTTTATGGTTTTTTAAATCAGAGATTTGCTTCTCCTAGAAAGGTTGCCTTCACCACGGCTTACGGGAGCCCTCTCTACCCCAATACACATACACACACACACACACACAAATATACACGGTGCTAATTGGCCGTTGACCCAGAAAAAGAGTTCATTCGCCCTTTGGAAGGTCTTGTTTTTAATCCTTCAGGGAGACTAGCCGCCCTCCTCACCAAACAAGTCTGGTGGGGGAACCAGTTTAGTCGCCGGTGACCCGACCATGAGGCAGGTAGTACTGGGTTACATGGTACCAGTAGCATATGACATGACCTGACATAAACATACATACATACATACATACATACATACATACATACATTTAAACAAACAGGTGAGATTTATATTATTGATGATGTGTATATAACGCGCGTAGAAACGAGTTTCAATTTACTGTTGACGTGTCGTATACATTTGTCCGTGTGATCGTCTCTAGTTATGTGTATGTCTATAACAGTCTATTTCTGTGCATGTGTGCGTGTTCACATATAACAACAATAAAAGGATTCTATGGGGTTCACATCGGAAAATAGGGAAACATACCTTCTATTTGGTTGATCTTTCGTTGACGGATCCTTGGAAAAAACTGCAATACGAAGATTCTTACAACAGAAATCTTGCTTGTATTTACAGCCTTTATTTTCCGGTACTTCCCCATTTAAAAAGGCACACTGGCCTTCAGTTCTACATCATTAATTATCGACTCCCTCTACTTGCAACCATTGATTCGTTGACCGTCTCTCTCGACTTCTGATTGCCAACTCTCCGTTGCAGACTAACGTCTTACATGTACATCTAAAATTCATTACATCATCATTACACGTAGCCTTAATATCCTTGCCGGGTTTTTGTCACGTATCTTTGTTTATATAATCGTTAGCTTAAATTTCATAATAACTCCCAAAATTCTTAAATCGACTTTGTTTATTATCGTTATGAGTTAAATTCCTTACTAAACATTCCAAGTTGTAAATTCACATTTTCCAAAATCTAATTGTTTCATTTTTCTACTACTACTACTACTACTACTACTACTACTACTACTACTACTACTATTAATAGTAATAACAATAATCGACCAGGTTACTCGGCGTTGCCCCGGCATGCTAATATGATACTACATTAGTTCTGCACAATCACACCGCCATTTCGAAAGAAGCCAATTATATGTATCATTTAGATCTTTTCTGTTTTTACTCATGTTCACCTTGTAACGTTGTCCAGGAACCAACACGTTGCAT